>NC_135816.1:86461683-86783883 GCF_964213995.1 Mustelus asterias | reverse complement strand
CTCTCATCAGCTGTCTGTACGATGTAAGATATTGGACCTGTTTTTGCTCAGATAACAGCGGATGTTATTTTTCATTGGTCGTGTAGCTTGTTGCTTGTACTCGTTCTCCTGGAATAAATATTGTCCTTTTAGAGTTGTGTTCTCTCCCAGTGATCAAGTATCAGGTGGTCTCCAAAGGTCAAACTTTACTCTCAGCTTCCTTTTTAAAAGCCGCATCACTGGTGAATTCTGTATTGTTGCGAGTGCGGCGTTCCTGTAGGATAACAGGAATGTATTGACTCATCTTGACAATGTCTCTTGGTGCTTTGATGCCTTTAGTGAGTGTTTGAGTGACTGTACAAATTGTTTGGCCAATCGGTTGATGTGTTGGATATCACTTCCTTTCACGTAGCCTTTGAGGTCCTTTGAAGGAAACTGTGTCCTGTTGTCATTATTATTTTCTCAGTTTGACCAATTCTAGCAAATATTTCACCCAACCTTTCAATAGCCTGTTCTGTTGTCATGGATTTCATGATCACTATTTCCAGCCATTCAGAATGTGCACCTACCAATATTGGGAACATGAGTCCCTGCATTGGACCAGTGTAATCTATGCGTACTCTCTGCCGTGGCTGTTTCGGCCATTCCCATGGATGTGAGCGTTGTCGCGATGGAGTGGTTTAAGTTTTTCACAGGACTGACATTGCCCCACTTACTCTTCCATTTGTGCATCACCTCCTGGCTGCCAAGACTAACCACATGCCAGTTCCGTCATTCTTATCACACCTGTATGTGCTGTCCAAGCATTCCTCCACGCAAGCACAGAGGAATAATCACTCGGATTCCTCACAGTAACACTCCCCCCGGACTGTCAACTCAAGTCTTCTTGTAATGTAACGCTTTTGATGTGGGATTTTTAGAGTTCTATCCCTCATTGTTCCTTTTGGCACCATTTCCAGAACCTTCCCCATCACTTTCGTCGTTCTTGTGTGTCACTGAACTTGAGATGAAGTCACAGGTACACTCTCCACGTGTGATTAAATACAGGATGTTAACAACATTTTCTTCAGGTTTTTGTTTGATTTGGAATGACAATCTTAACAAAGCATCAGCAGTTGAATGTTGCTCCAATCGATGATATTAAATATCGTAGGTGTGTGCCGATAATATCAAAGACCATCTCTGTAACCCACCAGCTACTCAATAAAGAATGCCTTTATACAGCCTGAAGATATTGTCAACGGTCTATGGTCTGTCAAAAGTGTAAAATGCTGACGATAAAGGCAGTGATGAAATATTTTTATTCAGAATATATCACCCCAAGCTCCTTTTTCTCACTGAGCATAATCTGTTCCTGCGCTAATAAGTGTTCATGAAGCAAAGGCCATCGGTCGCTCTACTGTTCAGGGCATTATGTGTGAGATGACGATGCCTTTCGCATCGGGCGATGCATCGCAGGCAAGTTGTATGAATTTGGGATTGTATTGGGCCAATAATTCTGACTTCCTTTTGGCTTCTTTTACTCTTTCTGAGCTCTTTCACTCTTCTGTCCAGTGCCATGTCTGTTGGACACATTTGCAAAGGGTGCAGTGGTTTCCATGGAGCTGCTAAACTTGGAACAAATTTCCCAGAATAGTTGCTCAATCCTGGAAAAGATCTCAGTTGCATCACATTTTGAGGACATGCTGCTTTTAAAATTGTTGTCATCTTTTTTGGTTCCTGATCCAAGCCATCTTTGTCAATGATGTGACCCAAGTGATAGATGGATGTCTTTAAAATGTCGCACTTTTCCTTTTTCAATCGAGATTATGCTTTTGGCGATGTTCCAATGTAACTTGCAAGTTCTTCAAGCGTTCTTGTTCACTTGAACCTGTGATGAGAATATCATCGAGATAACATCCAGGCCGCGCCCCTGTCTACGTCAATGGGGACGAAGTGGAAATGGTCGAGCGCTTCAGGTTTTTAGGTGTCGAGATCACCAACAACCTGTCCTGGTCCCTCCATACCAGTGCTCTAGTTAAGAAAGCCCACCAATGCCTCTACTTTCTCAGGAGTCGAAGGAAGTTTGGGATATCAGCTACAACTCTCATTCACTTTTACAATGCACCATAGCATTCTTTCTGGTTGCATCACAGCTTGGTATGACTCCCTAAAAAGACCGCTATGAACTACAAAGAGTCATGAATGAAGTCCAGTCCACCACGCAGACAAGCCTCCCATTCATTGACTCTATCTCCACTTCTCACTGCCTTGGAAAAGCAGCCACATTAATCACGGACCCCACACCCCCAGACATACTCTGTTCCACCTTCTTCCATTGGGAAACAGATACAAAACTCGGAAGACACGTACCAACTTATTCCATGCTGCCATCAGACTTTTGAATGGACCTACCTTGTATGAAGTTGGTCTTTCTCTACACCCCAGCTATGACTGTAACACTACATTCTGCACTCTCTCCTTTCCTTCTCTATGTGCGGTATGGCTTGCCTGTATAGCGCGCAAGAAACAATACTTTTCAACTGTGTACTAATACGTGACAATAATAAATCAAATCACCTTCCTCCTGACCTCAGCGGTGGAATCTAAATCCTGCTGCAATAATGTGCGGTTTCAGTGAGAAATACGTCTCTCAGACTTTTGTCAGTTAGTTGTAGGTTTTCGCTCCTGGCTTTGCTGGATGGACTAAAATTTGCAGGAATGTAAAAGTTTTGTGTGCGACTAAACTGAGAGTTGTTACAACCTTGAGGTCACCCGGTTCTTGGTTTGCTTGGGGATATTATCAGAATCTTTGAATGAGTTTGAAACTCAATCCTCATCAAACACATCCAAGGCACTACCTTCTCCCGTGGTTTATTTTTGGTTTTCGGTCTTGGGTTTTATACTTTCTTCAGTTTCCCCCAATCAGAATGCAAGAGCGCACCTTAGCGAGCAATGCTGGAGTTTCCTTTTTCTGGAAGTTGTCCTGCCTTCTGAGTCACAGCTTCTCTGTATGATCTCTGTACCTGGTCACCTAGTTACAGGAAGGATGTATATAAGGTTGAAAGAGTGCAGAGCAGGTTCACAAGGATGTTGCCGGGACTTGAGAAGCTGAGTGACAGAGAGAGATTGAATAGGTTGGGACTTTATTCCCTGGAGCGTAGAAGATTGAGGGGAGATTTGATAGAGGTGGGCAAGATTTTGATGGGTATTGATAGAGTGAATGCAAGTAGGCTTTATACGCTGAGGCTCGGGGAGAAAAGGGCATGGGTTAAGGGTGAAAGGAGAAAAGTTAAAAGGGAATATTAGGGGGGGCTTCTTCACACAGAGAGTGGTGGGAGTGCGGAATGAACTGCCGGATAAAGTGGTAAATGCGGGGTCACTTTGAACATTTATGAAAAACTTGGACGGGTTCATGGATGAGAGGGGTGTGGAGGGATATGGTCCAAGTGCAGGTCAGTGGGACTAGGCAAAAAATGGATCGGCACAGACAAGAAGGGCCAAAAGGCCTGTTTCTGAGCTGTAATTTTCTATGGTTCTATCCCAGAGACTTTTCATTTCTGTTCCTGAGTCTCTGTTCCTGCCGCCTGTTTTGCTTCACCACACGCACAGTCTCTGCAGCTTGGAAATCTCCCCCTTTATTGAACGGTCAGTCAGTTCAACCTTTGTTTCTGGTTTACTCGCGGTTTCAGTTCCTAAACCTTTTTGTGGGGCATCAGAGTTTCCTTTTCTTGCCTTCGATCCACTTTTCAATATGAAATGCTGTGGTTCATTTTCATTGGATCTGCTCGAAAGAAGATGTTTTTCTTTGATTCTGGTGACCAATTCCTTCTTTGTTCTTTATCGAGCAATTGCTTCCACAATGTGAAAAGTCATGAGGCGTGGCACTGGTGGGTTGCAGTCAAACACAATGCAGGTTTATTAAGAAGGTGTTGCGAGATTCCGGTTTAAGATGGAAGAGCCACAAAAGGCCATGAATGTCTCTGCTTCCGTCACTCCAGATGATGTGACGTTATCGCAGAGAAGAAGAAACCACTTTAAACACTTGACAGGAATAGACACATGCTCCATTCGAAAAGGCTGCTGAAAACTGTGCAGTGTTAATGTTAATTTTAATCATTTAACATCAAATGAATATGTTAAACAGTGCAGCACAATAACTCAGTCTTCTTTCAATTTTATCCTTCAATATCTGGACAGAATGCTGGCAGGATAACTTCAACATGGTGATATGTGTAATGACACATTCTGGATGTTAGACTGAGCAGAGACAATATCAATTCAACAATCAAGCTAAAGATGGATAGATTCCTGATTGGTAAAGGAATCAAAGGTTATCGGAAAAGGGGGAGAATGGGGTTGAGAAACTTATCAGCCATGATTGAATGGCGGGACAGACTCAATGCTCTGAATGGCCTCATTCTGCTTCTATGGGGGTGATTCTCCCATTCCGACCGTTAATTCTTGGCGGATCAGCCCGGGAAACTCGCATGTGCACAATTTGCGGGATTCGCGCATGCATTCCCGCTGCACGCACATCTCCGACAGCTGGATATCCGGTGGAGGGAGATGCGGCCTCAGGCAAGGTTAGGGGACATGGAGTCTGCTTCCTCATCAACACCTCCTGGTGCCCAGACGTAGCAACACTGGCAACTTTCTGCTCCCCAAACCCAGAATAGCTGACGCTAAAATGCCGCCCCTGCTACCGTCCACGGGAGTTCACCTGCGCTATCCTGATGGTGGATTACATCCACCCCATGCGGACGTGAAGATCGTGTGGCCCCTCTCTCTCTCTCTCTCCGCACTGCGCATGTGGCTGTGCTGGTGCACTCAGTGCGCATTGTGCCGCCATGTGTCCCGCACTGAGCATGCGCTGTCCCTCTGGTTCAGCAGGTGAGGTGTGAAATTGAAAGGACAATGTGGAGAAAGCGGCAAAGATTGAGAGGCTGCAGCATTGCAGCAATGGTGGAATATGACAAGGCAGCACTGTGTATAATTCAATCGGGAGAAACTGGAGCTGAGAGAAACTTAGTGCCAATTATTACAAAAACTCTACAAGATTCAGTCATTACGAAACTGAAGCACAGACACAGACAATGCCTGTTGGATAACAATGGGAAACAAGGAAATGGAAGAGATTTGAACCATGCAAAAAATAAAATCAAGGCGAAAGAGTGGGGAATTTAAAGTGAACACAATCACCAATGTGAATGTCAACTCTTTCAATAGATAACAAAATAAACAACAGAATCTGACATTATTTAGATATATATTCATATATACATAATCATAGAATCTACAGTACAGAATGAGGCCATTTGGCCCATCGAGTTTGCACCAACAACAATCCCACGCAGGTCTTATCCCCATAATTCCATATCGTTACCCTCCTAATCCCCCTGAAACTAATGGATAATTTAGCATGACCAATCAACCTAACCCAAATATCTTTAGACAGTGAGAGGAAACCGGAGCACCCGGAGGAAACCCACACAGACACAGGGAGAATGTGCAAACTCCATGCAATATTGGTCCCCTTATTTGGTCTTGGAGGGAGTGCCGAGAAGGTTCACCAGGTTGGTACCAGAGATGAGGGGTGTTGATTATGAGGAGAGACTGAGAAGTTTGGGTTTGTATTCGTTGGAATTTCGATGGCTGAGGGGGGATCTTATAGAGACCTATAAGATAATGAAGGGGCTGGATAGGGTTGAGATGGAGAGAGTCTTTCCATTTAGCAAGGAAACTAGAACTAGAGGGCACAGCCTCAAAATAAAGGGGGGTCAGTTTAGGACAGAGTTGAGGAGGAACCTCTTCTCTCAGAGGTTGGTGAATCTCTGGAATTCTCTGCCCATTGAAGTGGTGCAGACTCCCTCGTTGAATATGTTTAAATCACGGATAGATGGATTCCTGATCGGTAAGGCCATTAGGGGTTATAGGGATCAGGTGGGCAAGTGGAACTGATCCACTTCAGATCAGCCATGATCTTATTGAATGTCAGGGCAGGCTCGAGGGGCTAGATGGCCTCCTGCTGCTACTATATTTTATGTTCTTATGGTCAGCACTGACAGTGACCCATGTTCGGAACTGAACCCGGATCCCTGGCGCTGTGAGGCAGCAGTGCTAAACACTAGGGACTTAGTAATGCCCTTGAAATGCCGACATTTCATTGCTTACCCTGAATTGCCTCTTGATAATGAGTGAGAATGGAAGTTTCCAATTTGAGCATTTAAAGATGTAGTTACTGGCAGTGACCACCAGGCAGCATTATCTCCTCACCTTGTCCTCACCCCCTATACCGTCAGCATGTCTGATATTCCCCTCTCTCGCACAGCCCCTGTCTGATAACCCCCCTCTCTCACACAAACCCTGTCTGATATCCCCCTCTCTCACACACAAACCCTGTCTGATATTACCCTCACTCACACAAACATGTGTCAGTGAATGTTTGCATATAAGTGTCTGAGTCAGAGTGAATGAATCTTGAAGCGTGTTTGATAGTGTATATAAATGTGCCTGGGTGCCTGTGTAATTTCTCTCACAGCCTCCCCATAACCAACGTGTTCTGCATGATTCCCCAGCTGTGATCATGCATAGAGCATGAGATCAGCCTGTGTGATTGAACCCAGTGTGTGATTCCTCCCATAGCCAATCAGCTGTGTCCGTGCAAATTCCACCATAGCTAATGAAATGAGTCCCTGTAATTCCGCCCATAGCCGATAAGCAGTCTCTGTGTGATTCCCCCCGTAGCCGATGTGCTGTGTGATTCCCCACAGAGGTGATGAACTGTGTCTGTGTGATGCCCCCCCCCATAGCCGACGACCTGTGATTCCCCCTGTAGCTGATGTGCTGTGTGATTTCCCCCATAGCTGATATGCAGTGTGATGCCCCCCATAGACGATGTGCAGTGTGATTCCCCACACTGCTGATATGCAGTGTGATTACCCCCATTGCCGACCTGCTGTATGATGGCCCCTATAGCCGACGTACAGTTTGATGCCCCCCATAGCCAATGTGCAGTGTGATTCCCCCATAGCCGACCTGCTGTGTGATTCCCCCTGTAGCCGATGTGCTGTGTGATTCCCCCCGTAGACAATGTGTAGTATGCTTCCCCCCATAGCCGATGAGCCATCTCTGTGTGATTCCCCCCGTAGCCGATGTGCTGTGTGATTCCCCACAGAGGTGATGAGCTGTATCTGTGTGATGCCCCCCCATAGCCGACGTCCTGTGATTCCCCCTGTAGCTGATGTGCTGTGTGATTTCCCCCACAGCTGATATGCAGTGTGATTCCCCCCATAGCCGATGTGCAGTGTGATGCCCCCCATAGCCGACCTGCTGTGTGATTCACCCCGTAGCCGATGTGCAGTGTGATTCCCCCCATAGCCGATGTGCGGTGTGATTCCCCCCATAGCTGATGTGCTGTGTGATTCCCCCCATAGCCGATGAGCTGTGATTCCTCCATCGGCGATGTGCAGTGTGATGCCCCCCTTAGCCGATGTGCAGTGTGATTTCCCCCCATAGCCGATGCGCAGTGTGATTCCCCCCATAGCCCATTTGCAGTGTGATTCCCCCCATAGCCGATCTGCAGTGTGATTCCCCCCATAGCCGATGTGCAGTGTGATTCCCCCCATCGCCGATGTCCACCTGATGACATCTGACTCCGCCTCTTGATGACGGCTCCCAGCACGTTCCCTGCTGATGAAACTGGTCCCGCCCCCAATGGAGGGCAGCCCATTCCCCAATGGAGGCCAGTCCCGCCCCCAATGGAGGCCGGCCCCGCCCCACCCATGATGACAGCTCCAACCTCCCTGGTTACGTCACAAAGCCACGCTGCCCACGTCACCGTCCCGGCCACTTGCTGCTGCCAGGCTCAGCCTGCGGAGCCACTCACCTGCCGAAGGAGCAGCGCTCCGAAAGCGAGTGGCGTTTACTGCCAAATTAACCTGTTGGACTTTAACCTCGTGTTTGTGAGACTCCTGACTGTGTTTACCCCAGTCCAGCGCCGGCATCTCCACATCATGACGCACTGATCCACCATGGAGCGGAGGCGAGATTTGGCAGCAGGTAGGCGGCTTTACTCCCTTCCAGAGTTTCTGTCCTCTCCGCTGAGCTCCTCCTTCTCCACCTCCATTAACTGGAGGAGATGTGGCCTGAGGAGGTGCCAATCCCGTTCGGCCTTAAGGAGGTCTACCTTTGTCACATCTACTGCTTCCAGTGCCAGGTCTTCATCAACCTGGCCCAGTCGGAGTGCCTGGAGAGAGGCTTCACTGTCCCGAGGGGGTCAGCCATGGCATCTTCAGGTTGGCAGATGGTGTGCGGAGTTTAGAAATGAGTTTGTGTGACCATTCACAGCCATAAAACCTGTAGCTCTGGCATCTCAATGAGGGCCACAGGGAAACTTTGTTTTTAGTTTCACTGGAGTTTAGAAGAGTGAGAGAGAATCACATAGAAACTTATAAAATTCTAATTGTGTTCGACAGGGTAGATTCAGAAAGAATGTCCCTGATGGAGGGGGAGTCAAGTAATAATCTGTCTTCCTATTATTGCTGCAAAAGTGGATAACGCCACACTTATCCACATTGTACTGCATCTGCCATGCATATGCCCACAAACTCAGCCTGTCCAAATCACACTGAAGCATCTCTGCATCCTCCCCACAGCTCGTCCTCCAACCCAACTTAAAACCTGAAGATAATACATTCAGTTCCCTCTTCCAAATCATTAATATATAATGTGAACAGTTGGGGTCTGAGCACAGATCCCTGCGGTACCACAATTGTCACTGCCTGCCAATCAGGAGTTATCCGTCTTCACCCAAAGAGAATGAGGACGATGGTCTGTAATTCAGGGAGAGAGGCTGCGAACTTCCTGAGCAGATTGACACAGGGAAGGACAGGAATTGGAGGTGTTGGCAGCCTTAAAGTAACTAAAGCTCCAGGTCCAGATGAATTTTGCCCTAGTTTCCTGTGGGAGGCAAGGGTGGAGATTGCAGGAGTTTGTCCACAGATCTCTGAAGGTGGAAGGGCATGTTAGTTGGTGAAAAAGGCCAATTGAGGTACAGATTACACAAGCAGGAAAGTCATGTTGGAGTTGTATATTGAATTTGATGATCAGCCATGTGTAAGAAATTCACAGAGGCAGAAGTCCCTTCATCAGAATGCCTTTATTTACAATTCCAACGGCAGTACACAGAGTTCTGTCAGTTGGCAGTCTACCTTCAGGAGTGCAGAGGAACACTACAAGGTGTAGATCAAGTAAAGTTGACCTAATCTCTCCAACTGCGCCGTCTCCTGCAGTCCCTCCTCTGCAGCGTCTCCCCGCAGTCTCTCCCTCTGCGCCATCTCCCCGCAGTCTCTCCCTCTGCGTCGTCTCCCCGCAGTCGCTCCCTCTGCACCGTCTCTTCCTCTGCATTGATTTTCCATAGATCCGCAGCCTCTCCTTCTGCATTGTGTCCCCGCATTGGGCCCGTGCTGAATGGGATAGACTTGGAACAGTGCTGTACCACAAACAGATTTTTAAACAGTGCCGTAATCTGTTCAGTGTCTAGCACCGTTTCAACAGTGCCATATACTAAATAGAGATCCTAAAGTCATACCAAAATATAGTGTACGGCACCGTTTGAAATGTCTTTAGTGTACGGCACTGTTCGAAATGTCTTTAGTGTACGGCACTGTTCGAAATGTCTTTAGTGTACGGCACTGATCGAAATGTCTTTAGTGTCCGGCACTGTTTGAAATGTCTTTAGTGTACGGCATTGTTCGAAATGTCTTTAGTGTGCGGCACATTTTGTAGTGTCTTTAGTGTACGGCATTGTTCGAAATGTCTTTAGTGCTCGGCACTGTTCGAAATGTCTTCAGTGTTTGGCACTGTTCGAAATGTCTTCAGTGTTCGGCACTGTTCAAAATGTCTTTCCCTCTGCGCCGTCTCCCCGCAGTCTTTCCCTCTGCGTCGTCTCCACGCAGTCTCTCCCTCTGCGTCGTCTCCCCGTCCTGCTGTCCTTCCCCACTCTGGTCTCCATGTGACTCAGAGCCAAGGCAATGTGATTGACTCTCAGATAGCGCGGATCCCCCCCTAATAACCACCCGGATCCCTGAGGACGGCACAATGGGACACTCCTAATAAGGGCACAGTGCGCCCACCCCCTGATGACAGCTTAATGGCACACTCCTAATAAGGGCACAGGGGCCCCCCCACTGCTGACAGCACAATTGACACTCCTAATAAGGGCACAGGGGCCCATCCCCAGATGACAGCACAAATGACTCTCCTAATAAGGGCACTGGGGCGCACCCCCAGATGACAGCACAAATGACACTCCTAATAAGGGCACTGGGGCGCACCCCCTGATGACAGCACAATTGACACTCCTAATAAGGGCACTGGGGCCCATCCCCTGATGACAGCACAATTGACACTCCTAATAAGGGCACAGGGGCCCATCCCCAGATGACAGCACAAATGACTCTCCTAATAAGGGCACTGGGGCGCACCCCCTGATGACAGCACAATTGACACTCCTAATAAGGGCACAGGGCCCACCCCCTGATGACAGCACACTTGACACCCCTAATAAGGGCACAGGGCCCACCCGCTGATGACAACTAAATGGGACACTCCTGATAAGGGCACAGGGCCCACCCCCTGATGACAGCTTAATGGGACACTCCTAATAAGGGAACTGGGGCCCGCCCCCTGATGACAGCGCAAATGACACTCCTAATAAGGGCACAGTGCCCACCCCCTGATGACAGCACAATTGACACTCCGAATAAGGGCACTGGGGCCCACCCCCTGATGACAGCACAATGGCGTGGATTTCCACTCCTTCTGACGAAGGAGCAGCGTTCCGAAAGCGAATGGTATTTGCGACCAAATAAACCTGTTGGACTTTACCCTGGTGTTGTGAGTCTTCTTACTGTGTGACAGCACAATGGACACTCCTAATAAGGGCACAGGGCCCACCCCCTGATGACGACACAGTTCCTCTCTCTGATGATGACTGGGCCCCGCCCCTTGATGACGTCACAGAATCAATCATTGAGCAGCGGGCGGGGCTTGGCAGAAGGGGGCGGGGTTTGAGTCCCTCCCGCGCTGCGCATGTGCAGGCTGCACTGACTGAGTGCATGGCATGCGCTTTGCTGCCCTTTCAGTGGCTGAGGGGCGAATGGAGAAGACTGCAAAGATTAATGGAAGGGCAGAATATTGGGAGCAGCTTAGAATGCAGCAAAGGATGTGGAAAAGTAATTCCCAAGGGAGAAACTGGAGCATGAGAGTTAAGTGGGAAATATTTTAAATACAGACAGTAAAAGCAGCAAACAGGAAGAGAGAGTAGAAAAAAGCAATGTGTGTGAGTGAGTGAGATTGGGGAATTAATGTTGGGAAACAAGCAGACTGGACACTGAAGAATGATATTGTGTCTCTCTGGGCACAGGCGCGGGGTGGGAAGTTGTGAACACTCCCCTGGTTTTCAATGTGAGAAACACTCACCTTGCGAGTTAATCAGAAAGTGAGTTTGCTGCGCGTTCTCGGGGTAATTTAGCACGGCCAATCCACCCAACCTGTCCTGTTGGTAATTCTTCATGTGAAACTATTTCAGTCTCAGTTTCCAGCGGTGTTGAAGGTTCTTCAGAAGCAGCAGCTGAATTTGTCTTTGTGGTCAGTCTCTGTTCAGATGTTTCGCTATTTAACATTTCTGATGTCAATATTTCTGCTGAGGCTTCAGTGATTTTGCTTCTGGAGGCTAATATTTGGTCAGTTTGATCTGATGTGGAGATGCCGGTGTTGGACTGGTTGGCTGTTGGGATTCGCTTTCTAATCAGTATTCTGTAACTTGATTGTGTCTCTGTGCCCTGTTTGAGAGCACATTTCCACTCCATCTGACGAAGGAGCAGCGCTCAGAAAGCTAATGGTATTTGCTCCCAAATAAACATGTTGGACTTTAACCTGTGTTGTTAAAATTCTTACAGTTAGATCTGGCCAAAGTCTCTCATCAGCTCTCTGTGCGTGTAAGATATTGGACCTGTTTTTGCTCAGATAACAGCGGATGTTATTTTTCATTGGTCGTGTAGCTTGTTGCTTGTACTCGTTCTCCTGGAATAAATACTCTCCTTTTCGAGTTGTGTTCTCTCCCAGTGATCAAGTATCAGGTGGTATCAAAAGGTCAAACTTTACTCTCAGCTTCCTTTTTAAAAGCCGCATCACTGGTGAATTCTGTATTGTTGCGAGTGTGGCGTTCCTGTAGGATAACAGGAATGTATTGACTCATCTTGACAATGTCCCTTGGTGCTTTGATGCCTTTAGTGAGTGTTCGAGTGACTGTACAAATTGGTTGGCCAATCGGTTTGTTGCTGGATGGTATAGAACCAGGTTGATGTGTTGGATATCACTTCCTTTCACGTAGCCTTTGAGGTCCTTTGAAGGAAACTGTGTCCTGTTATCATTCTTATTTTCACAGTTTGACCAATTCTCGCAAATATTTCACCCAACCTTTCAATAGCCTGTTCTGTTGTCATGGATTTCATGATCACTACTTCCGGCCATTCAGAATGTACACCTACCAATATTGGGAACATGAGTCCCTCTATTGGACCAGTGTAATCTGTGTGTACTCTCTGCCATGGCTGTTTCGGCCATTCCCATGGATGTGAGCGTTGTCGCGATGGAGTGGTTTAAGTTTTTCACAGGACTGACATTGCCCCACTTACTCTTCCATTTGTGCATCTAATCCTGGCTGCCCAGACTAACCACATGCCAGTTCCTTCATTCTTATCACACCTGTATGTGCTGTCTAAGGATTCGTCAACGCAAGCACAGAGGAATAATCACTCGGATTCCTCACAGCAAAACTCCCCCCGGACTGTCAACTCAAGTCTCCTTGTAATGTAACGCTTTAGATGTGTGATTTCTAGAGATCTATCCCTCATTGTTCCTTTTAACACCATTTCCAGAACCTTCCCCATCACTGTCTCGATTCTTGTGTGTCACTGAACTTGAGATGAAGTCACAGGTACACTCTCCACGTGTGATGAAATACAGGATGTTAACAACATTTTCTTCAGGTTTTTGTTTGATTTGGAATGACAATCTTAACAAAGCATCAGCAGTTGAATGTTGCTCCAATGGATGATATTAAATATCGTAGGTGTGTGCCGATAATATCAAAGACCATCTCTGTAACCCACCAGCTACTCAATAAGGAATGTCTTTATACAGCCTGAAGATATTGTCAATGGTCTATGGTCTGTCGAAAGTGTAAAATGCTGACCATAAAGGCAGTGATGAAATATTTTTATTCAGAATATATCACCCCAAGCTCCTTTTTCTCACTGAGCATAATCCGTTACTGCGCAAATAAGTGTTCATGAAGCAAAGGCCATCGGTCGCTCTACTGTTCAGGGCATTATGTGTGAGATGACGATGCCTTTCGCATCGGGCGATGCATCGCAGGCAAGTTGTATGAATTTGGGATTGTATTGGGCCAATAATTCTGACTTCCTTTTGGCTTCTTTTACTCTTTCTGAGCTCTTTCACTCTTCTGTCCAGTGCCATGTCTGTTGGACACATTTGCAAAGGGTGCAGTGGTTTCCATGGCGCGGCGAAACTCGGAACAAATTTCCAGGAATAGTTGCTCAGTCCTGGAAAAGATCTCAGTTGCATCACATTTTGAGGACATGCTGCTTCTAAAATTGTTGTCATCTGTTTTGGTTCCTGATGCAAGCCATCTTTGTCAATGATGTGACCCAAGTGATAGATGGATGTCTTGAAAAAATCGCACTTTTCCTTTTTCAATCGAGATTATGCTTTTGGAGATGTTCCAATGTAACTTCCAAGTTCTTCAAGCGTTCTTGTTCACTTGAACCTGTGATGGGAATATCATCGAGATAACATCCAGGCCGCGCCCCTGTCTACGTCAATGGGGACGAAGTGGAAATGGTCGAGCGCTTCAAGTTTTTAGGTGTCGAGATCACCAACAACCTGGCCTGGTCCCTCCATACCAGTGCTCTAGTTAAGAAAGCCCACCAATACCTCTACTTTCTCTGGAGACAAAGGAAGTTTGGGATATCAGCTGCAACTCTCATTCACTTTTACAATGCACCATAGCATTTATTCTGGTTGCATCACAGCTTGGTATGACTCCCTAAGAAGACCGCTGTGAACTACAAAGTGTCATGAATGAAGTCCAGTCCACCATGCAGACCAGCCTCCCATTCATTGACTCTATCTACACTTCTCACTGCCTTGGAAAAGCAGCCACGTTAATCACGGACCCCACGCCCCCAGACATACTCTGTTCCACCTTCTTCCATTGGGAAACAGATACAAAACTCTGAGGACACGTAGCAACTTATTCCATGCTGCCATCAAACCTTTGAATGGACCTACCTTGTATTAAGTTGGTCTTTCTCTACACCCTAGCTATGACTGTAACATTACATTCTGCACTCTCTCCTTTCCTTCTCTATGTGCGGTATGCTTTGTCTGTATAGCGCGCAAGAAACAATACTTTTCACTGTATATTAACACGTGACAATAATAAATCAAATCATCTTCCTCCTGACCTCAGCGGTGGAATCTAAATCCTGCTGCAATAATGTGCGGTTTCAGTGAGAAATACTTCTCTCAGACTTTTGTCAGTTAGTTGTAGGTTTTCGCTCCTGGCTTTACTGGATGGACTAAAATTTGCAGGAATGTAAAAGTTTTGTTTGCGACTAAACTGAGAATTGTTCCAACCTTTAGGTCACCCGGTTCTTGGTTTGCATGCGGATATTATCAGAATCTTTGAATGAGTTTGAAACTCAATCCTCATCAAACACATCCATGGCACTACCTTCTCCCGTGATTTATTTTTGGTTATCGGTCTTGGGTTTTATACTTTCTTCAGTTTCCCCCAATCACAATGCAAGAGCGCACCTTAGCGAGCAATACTGGAGTTTCCTTTCTCTGGAGGTTTTCCTGCCTTCTGAGTCACAGCATCTCTGTAAGATCACTGTAACTGGTCACCTAGTTACAGGAAGGATATAAATAAGGTTGAAAGAGTGCAGAGCAGGTTCACAAGGATGTTGCCGGGACTTGAGAAGCTGAGTGACAGAGAGAGATTGAATAGGTTGGGACTTTATTCCCTGGAGCGTAGAAGATTGAGGGGAGATTTGATAGAGGTGTACAAGATTTTGATGGGTCTCGATAGAGTGAATGCAAGCAGGCTTTATACGCTGAGGCTCGGGGAGAAACAAACCAGAGGGCATGGGTTAAGGGTGAAAGGAGAAAAGTTAAAAGGGAATATTAGGGCGGGGGGGGGGGGGCTTCTTCACGCAGAGAGTGGTGGGAGTGTGGAATGAGCTGCCGGATAAAGTGGTAAATGCGGGGTCACTTTGAACATTTAAGAAAAACTTGGACGGGTTCATGGATGAGAGGGGTGTGGAGGGATATGGTCCAAGTGCAGGTCAGTGGGACTAGGCAAAAAATGGATCGGCACAGACAAGCAGGGCCAAAAGGCCTGTTTCTGAGCTGTAGTTTTCTATCGTTCTATCCCACAGACTTTTCATTTCTGTTCCTGAGTCTCTGTTCCTGCCGCCTGTTTTGCTTCACCACACGCACAGTTTCTGCAGCTTGGAAATCTCCCCCTTTATTGAACGGTCAGTGAGTTCAACCTTTGTTTCTGGTTTACTCGCGGCTTCAGTTCCTAAACCTTTTCGTGGGGCATCAGAGGTTCCTTTTCTTGCCTTCGATCCACTTTTCAATATGAAATGCTGTGGTTCATTTTCATTGGATCTGCTCGAAAGAAAATGTTTTTCTTTGATTCTGGTGACCAATTCCTTCTTTGTTCTTTATCGAGCAATTGCTTCCACAATGTGAAAAGTAATGAGGCGTGGCACTGGTGGGCTGCAGTGAAACACAATGCAGGTTCATTAAGAAGGTGTTTCTAGATTCCGGGGTAAGATGGAAGAGCCACAAAAGGCCATGAATGTCTCTGCTTCCGTCACACCAGATGATGTGACGTTATAGCAGAGAAGAGGAAACCACTTTAAATACACGACAGGAATAGACACATGCTCCATTCGAAAAGGCTGCTGAAAACTGTGCAGTGATATTGTTAATTTTAATCATTTAACATCAAATGAATATGTTAAACAGTGCAGCACAATAACTCTGTCTTCTTTCAATTTTATCCTTCAATATCTGTACAGAATGCTGGCAGGATAACTTCAACATGGTGATATGTGTAATGACACATTCTGGATGTTAGACTGAGCAGAGACAATATCAATTCAACAATCAAGCTAAAGATGGATAGATTCCTGATTGGTAAAGGAATCAAAGGTTATCGGAAAAGGGGGGAGAATGGGGTTGAGAAACTTATCAGCCATGATTGAATGGCGCGGCAGACTCAATGCTCTGAATGGCCTCATTCTGCTTCTATGGGGGTGATTCTCCCATTCCGACTGCTAATATTTGGCGAATCAGCCCGGGAGACTCGCATGTGAACAATTTGCGGGATTCGCGCATGCATTCCCGCTGCACGCACATCCCCGACAGCTGGATATCCGGTGGTGGGAGATGCGGCCTCAGGCAAGGTTAGGGGACATGGAGTCTGCTTCCTCATCAACACCTTGCGGTGCCCAGAGGTAGCAACACTGGCAACTTTCTGCTCCCTAAACCCAGAATAGCTGACGCTAAAATGCCGCCCCTCCTCGCGTCCACGGGAGTTCACCTCCGTTATCCTGATGGCCGATTACATCCACCCCATGCGGACGTGAAGATCGTGTGGCCCCTCTCTCTCTCTCCTCTCTCTCAGCACTGCGCATGCGGCTGTCCTGGTGCACTCAATGCGCATTGTGCCGCCATGTGTCCCGCACTGTGCATGCGCTGTCCCTCTGGTTCAGCAGGTAGGTGTGAAATTGAAAGAACAATGTGGAGAAAGCGGCAAAGATTGAGAGGCTGCAGCATTGCAGCAATGTTGGAATATGGCAAGGCAGCACTGAGTATAATTCAACCGGGAGAAACTGGAGCTGAGAGAAACTTAGTGTCAATTATTACAAAAACTCTACAAGATTCAGTCATTATAAAACTGAAGCACAGACACAGACAATGCCTGCTGGATAATAATGAGAAACAAGGAAATGGAAGAGATTTGAGCCATGCAAAAAATAAAATCAAGGCTAAAGAGTGGCGAATTTAAAGTGAACACTATCACCAATGATGTGAATGTCAACTCTTTCAATAGATAACAAAATAAACAACAGAATCAGACATTATTTAGATATATATTCATATATACATAATCATAGAATCTACAGCACAGAATGAGGCAATTTGGCCCATCGAGTTTGCACCAACAACAATCCCACGCAGGTCCGGTCCCCATAATTCCATATAGTTACCCGCCTAATCCCCCTGACACTAAGGGATAATTTAGCATGACCAATCAACCTAACCCAAATATCTTTAGACAGTGGGAGGAAACCGGAGCACCCGGAGGAAACCCACACAGGCACTGGGAGAATGTGCAAACTCTATGCAGTATTGGTCCCCTTATTTGCGGAAGGATATTTTGGCCTTGGAAGGAGTGCAGAGAAGGTTCACCAGGCTGATACCAGAGATGAGGGGTGTTGATTATGAGGAGAGACTGAGAAGATTGGGTTTGTATTCGTTGGAATTTCGAAGGCTGAGGGGGGATCTTATAGAGACCTATAAGATAATGAAGGGGCTGGATAGGGTAGAGATGGAGAGAGTCTTTCCACTTAGAAAGGAAACTAGAACTAGAGGGCACAGCCTCAAAATAAAGGGGGGTCAGTTTCGGACAGAGTTGAGGAGGAACCTCTTCTCTCAGAGGGTGGGTAATCGCTGGAATTCTCTGTCCACTGAAGTGATGCAGGCTACCTCGTTGAATATGTTTAAATCACGGATAGATGGATTCCTGATCGGTAAGACAATTAGGGGTTATTGGGATCAGGTGGGCAAGTGGAACTGATCCACTTCAGATCAGCCATGATCTTATTGAATGGCGGGGCAGGCTCGAGGGGCTAGATGGCCTCCTGCTGCCCCTATTTTTTATGTTCTTATGATCTGCACAGACAGTGACCCATGGACGGAACTGATCCCGGATCCCTGGCGCTGTGAGGCAGCAGTGCTAAACACTAGGGACTTAGTAATGCCCTTGAAATGCCGACATTTCCATTGCATACCCTAAATTGCCTCTTGATAATTAGTGAGAATGGAAGTTTCCAATTTGAGCAGTTAAAGATGTAGTTACTGGCAGTGACCACCAGGCAGCATTATCTCCTCACTGTGTCCTCACCCCCTGTCCCCTCAGCATGTCTGATATTCCCCTCTCTCGCACAGCCCCTGTCTGATAACCCCCCCTCTCACACAAACCCTGTCTGATATCCCCCTCTCTCACACACAAACCCTGTCTGATATTCCCCTCACTCACACAAACATGTGTCAGTGAATGTTTGCATATAAGTGTCTGAGTCAGAGTGAATGAATCCTGAAGCGTGTTTGACAGTGTATATAAATGTGCCTGGGTGCCTGTGTAATTTCTCTCACAGCCTCCCCATAACCAACGTGTTCTGCATGATTCCCCAGCTGTGATCATTCATAGAGCACGAGATCAGCCTGTGTGATTGAACCCAGTGTGTGATTCCTCCCATAGCCAATCAGCTGTGTCCGTGCAAATTCCACCAGAGCTAATGAAATGAGTCCCTGTAATTCCCCCCATAGCCGATAAGCAGTCTCTGTGTGATTCCCCCCGTAGCCGATGTGCTGTGTGATTCCCCACAGAGGTGATGAACTGTGTCTGTGTGATGGCCCCCATAGCCGACGTCCTGTGATTCCCCCTGTAGCTGATGTGCTGTGTGATTTCCCCCATAGCTGATATGCAGTGTGATTCCCCCCAGAGCCGATGTGCAGTGTGATTTCCCCCATTGCTGATATGCAGTGTGATTCCCCCCATAGCCGAAGTGCAGTGTGATGCCCCCCATAGCCGATGCGCAGTGTGATGCCCCGCATGGCCGATGTGCAGTGTGATTTCCCCCACAGCTGATATGCAGTGTGATTACCCCAATTGCCGACCTTCTGTGTGATGGCCCCTATAGCCGACGAGCAGTGTGATTCCCCCCACAGCCGATGTGCGGTGTGATTCCCCCCATTGCTGATGTGCTGTGTGATTCCCCCCATAGCCGATGTGCAGTGTGATGCCCCCCTTAGCCGATGTGCAGTGTTATTCCCCCCATAGCCGATGTGCAGTGTGATGCCCCCCATAGCTGATATGCAGTGAGATTCCCCCCATAGCTGCCCTGCTGTGTAATGCCCCCCCATAGCTGATATGCATTGTGATTCCCCCCATAGCTGACCTGCTGTGTGATTCCCCCCATAGCCTATGTGCAGTGTGATTCCCCCATAGCCGATGTGAAGTGTGATTCCCCCCTTAGCCGATGTACAGTGTGATGCCCCCCATAGCCGATGTGCAGTGAGATTTCCCCAATAGTCGATGAGCTGTGATTCCCCTCATAGCCGATATACAGTGTGATTCCTCCCATAGCCGATATGCAGTGTGATTCCTCCCATAGCCGATGTGCAGTGTGATTCCGCCCATAGGCGATGTGGAGTGTGATTCCCCCCATAGCCGATGTGCTGTGTTATCCCCCCATAGACGATGTGTACTGTGATTCCCCCCACAGCCGATGTACAGTGTGATTCCCCCCATAGCCGATTTGCAGTGTTATTCCCCCCATAGCCGATGTGCTGTGTGATTCCCCCCATAGCCGATTTGCAGTGTGATTCCCCCCATAGCCGATGTGCAGTGTGATTCCCCGCATAGCCGATGTGCAGTGTGATTCCCCCTATAGCCGATGTCCTCCTGACGACATCTTGATGACGGCTCCCAGCCCGTTCCCGGCTGATGAAACTGGCCCCGCTCCCAATGGAGGCCAGCCCCGCCCCACCCATGATGACAGCTCCAACCTCCCTGGCTACGTCACAAAGCCACGCTGCCCACGTCACCGTCCCGGCCTCTTGCTGGTGCCAGGCTCTGCCTGCTGAGCCACTCACCTGGCGAAGGAGCAGCGTTCCGAAGGCGAGTGGCGTTTGCTGCCAAATAAACCTTTTGGACTTTAGCCTGGTGTTTGTGAGACTCCTGACTGTGTTTACCCCAGTCCAACGCCGGCATCTCCACATCATGACGCACTGATCCGCCATGGAGCAGAGGCGGGATTTGGCAGCAGGTAGGCGGCTTTACTCCCAGAGTTTCTGTCCTCTCCGCTGAGCTCCTCCTCCTCCTCCTCCACCTCCATTAACTGGAGGAGATGTGGCCTGAGGAGGTGCCAATCCCGTTCGGCCTTAAGGAGGTCTCCCTTTGACACATCTACTGCTTCCAGTGCCAGGTCTTCATCCACCTGGCCCAGTAGGAGTGCCTGGAGGGAGGCTTCACTGTCCCGAGGGGGTCAGCATCTTCTGGTTGGCAGATGGTGTGCGGAGTTTAGAAGTGAGTTTGTGTGACCATTCACAGCCATAAAACCTCCAGCTCTCGCATCTCAATCAGGGCCACCGGGAAACTTTGTTTTTAGTTTCACTGGAGTTTTGAAGAGTGAGAGGGAATCTCATAGAAACTTATTAAATTCTAATTGTGTTCGACAGGGTAGATTCAGAACGAATGTCCCTGATGGAGGGGGAGTCAAGTCATAATCTGTCTTCCTATTATTGCTGCAAAAGTGGACAACGCCACATTTATCCACATTGTACTGCATCTGCCATGCATATGCCCACACACTCAGCCTGTCCAAATCACACTGAAGCATCTCTGCATCCTCCCCACAGCTCGTCCTCCAACCCAACTTAAAACCTGAAGATAATACATTCAGTTCCCTCTTCCAAATCATTAATCTATAATGTGAACAGTTGGGGTCCGAGCACAGATCCCTGCGGTACCACACTAGTCACTGCCTGCCAATCAGGAGTTATCCGTCTTCACCCACAGAGAATGAGGACGATGGGATGTAATTCAGGGAGATAGGCTCCGAGCTTCCTGAGCAGATTGACATAGGGAAGGACAAGAATTGGAGGCGTTGGCAGCCTTAAAGTGGCTAAAGCTACAGGTCCAGATGAATTGTGCCCTCGTTTGCTGTGGGAGGCAAGGGTGGAGATTGCAGGAGTTTGTCCACAGATCTCTGAAGGTGGAAGGGCATGTTAGTTGGTGAAAAAGGCCAATTGAGGTACAGATTACACAAGCAGGAAAGTCATGTTGGAGTTGTATATTGAATTTGATGATCAGCCATGTGTAGGAAATTCACAGAGGCAGAAGTCCCTTCATCAGAATGCCTTTATTTACAATTCCAACAGCAGTATACAGAGTTCTGTCAGTTGGCAGTCTACCTTCAGGAGTGCAGAGGAACACTGCAAGTTGTAGATAAAGTAAAGTTGACCTAATCTCTCCCTGTGCGTCGTCTCCTGCAGTCTCTCCTCTGCAGCGTCTCCCCGCAGTCTCTCCCTCTGCGCCGTCTCCCCGCAGTCTCTCCCTCTGCGCCGTCTCCCCGCAGTCGCTCCCTCTGCACCGTCTCTTCCTCTGCATTGATTTTCCATAGATCCGCAGCCTCTCTTTCTGCATTGTGTCCCCGCAGTGGGCCCGTGCTGAATGGGATAGACTTGGAACAGTGCTGTCCATCAAACAGATTTTTAAACAGTGCCGTAATCTTTTCAGTGTCTCACACCGTTTAAACAGTGCCATATACTAAATAGAGATCCTAAAGTCATACCTAAATATAGTGTACAGCACTGTTCGAAATGTCTTTAGTGTACGGCACTGTTCGAAATGTCTTCAGTGTACGGCACTGTTCGAAATGTCTTTAGTGTACGGCACTGTTCGAAATGTCTTTAGTGTACGGCACTGTTCGAAATGTCTTCAGTGTACGGCACTGTTCGAAATCGCTTTAGTGTGCGGCACTGTTCGAAATGTCTTTAGTGTACGGCACTGTTCGAAATGTCTTCAGTGTACGGCACTGTTAGAAATCGCTTTAGTGTGCGGCACTGTTCGAAATGTCTTCAGTGTACGGCACTGTTCGAAATGTCTGTCCCTCCGCGCCTTCTCCCCGCAGTCTTTCCCTCTGCGTCGTCTCCCCGCAGTCTCTCCCTCTGCGTCGTCTCCCCGTCCTGCTTCCCTTCCCCAGTCTGGTCGACATGTGACTCAGAGCCAAGGCAATGTGATTGACTCTCAGAGAGCGCAGATCCCCCCCTAATAACCAACCGGATCCCTGAGGACGGCACAATGGGCCACTCCTAATAAGGGCACAGGGCGCCCACCCCCTGATGACAGCACAATTGACACCACTAATAAGGGCACAGGGCCCACCCCCTGATGACAGCTTAATGGGACACTCCTAATAAGGGCACAGGGGCCCACACCCTGATGACAGCACAATTCACACTCCTAATAAGGGCACAGTGGCCCAACCCCAGATGACAGCACAAATGAGACTCCTAATAAGGGCACTGGGGCGCACCCCCTGATGACAGCACAATTGACACTCCTAATAAGGGCACTGGGGCCCACCCCCTGATGACAGCACAATTGACACTCCTAATAAGCGCACAGGGGCCCATCCCCTGATGACAGCACAAATGACACTCCTAATAAGGGCACTGGGGCCCACCCCCTGATGACAGCACAAATGACACTCCTAATAAGGGCACTGGGGCCCACCCCCCTGATGACAGCACAAGTGACACTCCTAATAAGGGCACCGGGGCCCATCCCCTGATGACAGCACAATTGACACTCCTAATAAGGGCACTGGGGCCCAGCCCCTGATGACAGCTCAAATGACACTCCTAATAAGGGCACTGGGGCCCACACCCTGATGACAGCACAAATGACACTCCTAATAAGGGCACAGGGCCCACCCCCTGATGACAGCACAATTGACTCTCCTAATCATGGCACTGGGGCCCACCCCCTGATGACAGCAAAATGGTGTGGATTTCCACTCCATCTGACGAAGGAGCAGCGCTCCGAAAGCTACTGGTATTTGCTACCAAATAAACCTGTTGGACTTTAAACTGGTGTTGTGAGTCTTCTTACTGTGTGACAGCACAATGGGACACTCCTAATAAGGGCACAGGACCCACCCCCTGATGACGACACAGTTCCTCTCTCTGATGATGACTGGGCCCCGCTCCCTCCTGTCGTCACAGAATCAATCATTGAGCAGCGGGCGGGGCTTGACAGAAGGGGGCGGGATTTGAGTTCCTCACCCCGCTGCGCATGTGCAGGCTGCACTGACTGAGTGCATGGCATGCGCTTTGCTGCCCTTTCAGTGGCTGAGGGGCGAAAGGAGAAAGATGCAAAGATTAATGGAAGGGCAGAATATTGGGAGCAGCTTAGAATGCAGCAAAGGATGTGGAAAAATAATTCTGATGTGGAGATGCCGGCGTTGGACTGGGGTAAACACAGTAAGAAGTTTAACAACACCAGTGTTTAACACAGAAGTTTAACAACACTGGTGTTGTTAAACTTCTTACTGTGTTTACCCCAGTCCAACGCCGGCATCTCCACATCATGACTACCACAGACACCGCAAACTGCCGGCTCCAAGAAGATCGCGCATATCGACACAGACATCAAGTTTCTACATTTAACCTGGTGTTGTTAAACTTCTTACTGTGAAAAATAATTCCCCAGGGAGAAACTGGAGCATGAGAGATAAGAGGGAAATATTTTAAATACAGACAGTAAAAGCAGCAAACAGGAAGAGAGAATAGAGAAAAGCAACGTGTGTGAGTGAGTGAGATTGGGGAATTAATAATGTGAAACAAGCAGACTGGACACTGAAGAATTATATTGTGTCTCTCTGGGCACAGGCGCGGGATGAGAAGTTGTGAACACTCCCCTGGTTTTCAATGTGAGAAACACTCACCTTGCGAGTTAATCAGAAAGTGAGTTTGCTGCGCGTTCTCGGGGTAATTTAGCACGGCCAATCCACCCAACCTCTCCTGTTGGTAATTCTTCATGTGAAACTATTTCAGTCTCAGTTTCCAGCGGTGTTGAAGGTTCTTCAGAAGCAGCAGCTGAATTTGTCTTTGTGGTCAGTCTCTGTTCAGATGTTTCGCTGTTTAACATTTCTGATGTCAATATTTCTGCTGAAGCTTCAGTGATTTCACTTCTTGAGGCTAATATCTGGTCAGGTTGATCTGATGTGGAGATGCCGGTGTTGGACTGGTTGGCTGTTTGTATTCGCATTCTAATCAGTATTCTGTAACTTGATTGTGTCTCTGTGCCCTGTTTGAGGGCACATTTCCACTCCATCTGACGAAGGAGCAGCGCTGAGAAAGCTGATGGTATTTGCTCCCAAATAAACATGTTGGACTTTAACCTGGTGTTGTTAAAACTCTTACAGTTTGATCTCGCCAAACGAGTACAAGCTTGTTGCTTGTACTCGTTCTTCTGGAATAAATACTCTCCTATTAGAGTTGTGTTCTCTCCCAGCGACCAAGTATCACGTGGTATCAAAACGTCAAACTTTGCTCTCAGCTTCCTTTTTAAAAGCCGCATCACTGGTGAATTCTGTATTGTTGCGAGTGCGGCGTTCCTGTAGGATAACAAGAATGTATTGACTTGTCTTGACAATGTCTCTTGGTGCTTTGATGCCTTTAGTGAGTGTTTGATTGACTGTACAAATTGTTTGGCCAATCGGTTTGTTGCTGGATGGTATTGAACCAGGTTGATGTGTTGGATATCACTTCCTTTCACGTAGCCTTTGAGGTCCTTTGAAGGAAACTGTGTCCTGTTGTCATTATTATTTTCTCAGTTTGACGAAATCTAGCAAACATTTCACCCAACTTTTCAATAGTCTGTTCTGTTGTCATGGATTTCATGATCACTACTTCCGGCCATTCAGAATGTGCACCTACTAATATTGGGTACATGAGTCCCTCCATTGGACAAGTGTAATCTGTACGTACTCTCTGCCGTGGCTGTTTCGGCCATTCCCATGGATGTGAGCATTGTCGCGATGGAGTGGTTTAAGTTTTTCACAGGACTGACATTGCCCCACTTACTCTTCCATTTGTGCATCTAATGCTGGCTGCCCAGACTAACCACATGCCAGTTCCTTCATTCTTATCACACCAGTATGTGCTGTCCAAGGATTCTTCCACGCAAGCACAGAGGAATAATCACTCGGATTCCTCACAGCAAAACTCCCCCCTGGATTGTGAACTCAAGTCTTCTTGTAATGTAACGCTATAGATGTGCGATTTCTCGAGATCAATCCCTCATTGTTCCTTTCAGGACCATTTCCAGAACCTTCCCCATCACTGTCTCGGTTCTTGTGTGTCACTGAACTTGAGATGAAGTCACAGGTACACTATCCACGTGTGATTAAATACAGGGTGTTAACAACATTTTTTTCAGGTTTTTGTTTGATTTGCAATAATAATCTTAACAAAGCTCCAATTGATGATATTAAATATCGTAGGTGTGTGCCGATGACATCAAAGACCATCTCTGTAACCCATCAGCTACTCAATAAGGAATGCCTTTATACAGCCTGAAGATATTGTCAAGGGTCTCTGGTCTGTGAAAAGTGTAAAATGCTGACCATAAAGGCAGTGATGAAATATTTTTATTCAGAATATATCACCCCAAGCTCCTTTTTCTCACTGAGCATAATCCGTTACTGCGCTAATAAGTGTTCATGAAGCAAAGGCCATCGGTCGCTCTACTGTTCAGGGCATTACGTGTGAGATGACGTTGCCTTTCGCTTCGGGCGATGCATCGCAGGCAAGTTGTATGAATTTGGATTGTATTGGGCCAATAATTCTGACTTCCTTTTGGCTTCTTTTACTCTTTCTGAGCTCTTTCAGTCTTCTGTCCAGTGCGTGTCTGTTGGAGACATTTGCAAAGGATTCAGTGGTTTCCATGGAGCTGCTAAACTTGGAACAAATTTCCCAGAATAGTTGCACAATCCTGGAAAAGATCTCAGTTGCATCACATTTTGAGGACATGCTGCTTCTAAAATTGTTGTCATCTTTTTTGGTTCCTGATGCAAGCCATCTTTGTGAATGATGTGACCCAAGTGATAGATGGATGTCTTGAAAAAGTCACACTTTTCCTTTTTCAATCGAGATTATGCTTTTGGAGATGTTCCAATGTAACTTCCAAGTTCTTCAAGCGTTCTTGTTCACTTGAACCTGTGATGAGAATATCATCGAGATAACATCGAGGCCGCGCCCCTGTCTACGTCAATGGGGACGAAGTGGAAATGGTCGAGCGCTTCAGGTATTTAGGTGTCGAGATCACCAACAACCTGTCCTGGTCTCTCCATACTAGTGCTATAGTTAAGAAAGCCCACCAATGCCTCTACTTTCTCAGGAGTCGAAGGAAGTTTGGGATATCAGCTACAACTCTCATTAACTTTTACAATGCACCATAAAATTCCTTCTGGTTGCATCACAGCTTGGTATGACTCCCTAAGAAGACCGCTATGAACTGCAATGTGTCATGAATGAAGTCAAGTCCACCACGCAGTCCAGCCTCCCATTGATTGACTCTATCTACACTTGTCACTGCCTTGGAAAAGCAGCCACATTAATCACGGACCCCACGCCCCCAGACATACTCTGTTCCACCTTCTTCCATTGGGAAACAGATACAGAACTCAGAGGACACGTACCAACTTATTCCATGCTGCCATCAGACTTTTGAATGGACCTACCTTGTATTAAGTTGGTCTTTCTCTACACCCTAGCTATGACTGTAACACTACATTCTGCACTCTCTCCTTTCCTTCTCTATGTGCGGTATGCTTTGTCTGTATAGCGCGCAAGAAACAATAATTTTCACTGCATACTAATAGTGACAATAATAAATCAAATCATCTTCCTCCTGACCTCAGCGGTGGAATCTAAATCCTGCTGCAATAATGTGCGGTTTCAGTGAGAAATACTTCTCTCAGACTTTTGTCAGTTCGTTGGAGGTTTTCGCTCCTGGCTTTCCTGGATGGACTAAAATTTGCAGGAATGTAAAAGTTTTGTGTGCGACTAAACTGAGAATTGTTACAACCTTTAGGTCACCTGGTTCTTGGTTTGCTTGGGGATATTATCAGAATCTTTGAATGAGTTTGAAACTCAATCCTGATCAAACACATCCATGGCACTACCTTCTCCCGTGATTTATTATTGGTTATCGGTCTTGGGTTTTATACTTTCTTCAGTTTCCCCCAATCACAATGCAAGAGCGCACCTTAGCGATCAATGTTGGAGTTTCCTTTCTCTGGAGGTTTTCGTGCCTTCTGAGTCACAGCTTCTCTGTAAGATCACTGTAACTGGTCACCTAGTTACAGGAAGGATGTAAATAAGGTTGAAAGAATGCAGAGCAGGTTCAGAAGGATGTTGCCGGGACTTGAGAAGCTGAGTGAAAGAGAGAGATTGAATAGGTTGGGACTTTATTCCCTGGAGCGTAGAAGATTGAGGGGAGATTTGATAGAGGTGTACAAGATTTTGATGGGAATAGATAGAGTGAATGCAAGCAGGCTTTTTCCGCTGAGACGAGGGGAGAAAAAAACCAGAGGGCATGGGTGAAGGGTGAAAGGAGAAAAGTTAAAAGGGATTATTGGTGGGGTGGGCGGGGGGGGGGGGGGGGGGTGCTACTTCACGCAGAGAGTGGTGGGAGTGTGGAATGAGCTGCCGGATAAAGTGGTAAATGTTCACTTTGAACATTTAGGAAAAACTTGGACGGGTTCATGGATGAGAGGGGTGTGGAGGGATATGGTCCAAGTGCAGGTCAGTGGGACTAGGCAAAAAATGGATCGGCACAGACAAGAAGGACCAAAAGGCCTGTTTCTGAGCTGTAATTTTCTATGGTTCTATCCCACAGACTTTTCATTTCTGTTCCTGAGTCTCTGTTCCTGCCGCCTGTTTTGCTTCACCACACGCACAGTCTCTGCAGCTTGGAAATCTCCCCCTTTATTGAACGGTCAGTCAGAACCTTTGTTTCTGGTTTACTCGCGGTTTCAGTTCCTAAACCTTTTTGTGGGGCATCAGAGTTTCCTTTTCTTGCCTTCGATCCACTTTTCAATATGAAATGCTGTGTTTCATTTTCTTTGGATCTGCTCGAAAGAAAATGTTTTTCTTTGATTCTGGTGACCAATTCGTTCTTTGTTCTTTATCGAGCAATTGCTTCCACAATGTGAAAAGTAATGAGGCGTGGCACTGGTGGGTTGCAGTCAAACACAATGCAGGTTTATTAAGAAGGTGTTGCGAGATTCCGGTTTAAGATGGAAGAGCCACAAAAGGCCATGAATGTCTCTGCTTCCGTCACTCCAGATGATGTGACGTTATAGCAGAGAAGAAGAAACCACTTTAAATACATGACAGGAATAGACACATGCTCCATTCGAAAAGGCTGCTGAAAACTGTGCAGTGTTAATGTTAATTTTAATCATTTAACATCAAATGAATATGTTAAACAGTGCAGCACAATAACTCAGGCTTCTTTCAATTTTATCCTTCAATATCTGTACAGAATGCTGGCAGGATAATTTCAACATGGTGATATGTGTAATGACACCTTCTGGATGTTAGACTGAGCTGAGACAATATCAATTAAACAATCAAGCCAAAGATGGATAGATTCCTGATTGGTAAAGGAATCAACGGTTATCGGAAAAGGGGGGAGAATGGGGTTGAGAAACTTATCAGCCATGATTGAATGGCGGGACAGACTCAAAGCTCTGAATGGCCTCATTCTGCTTCTATGGGGGTGATTTTCCCATTCCGACTGCTAATTTTTGGCGGATCAGCCCGGGAGACTCGCATGTGCACAATTTGCGGGATTCGCGCATGCATTCCCGCTGCACGCACATCTCCTACAGCTGGATATCCGGTGGTGGGACATGCGGCCTCAGGCAAGGTTAGGGGACATGGAGTCTGCTTCCTCATCAACACCTCGCGGTGCCCAGAGGTAGCAACACTGGCAACTTTCCGCTCCCCAAACCCAGAATAACTGACGCTAAACTGCCGCCCCTACTACCGTCCACGGGAGTTCACCTCCGTTATCCTGATGGCCGATTACATCCACCCCATGCGGACGTGAAGATCGTGTGGCCCCTCTCTCTCTCTCTCCCCTCTCTCCGCACTGCGCATGGGGCTGTGCTGGTGCACTCAATGCGCATTGTGCCGCCATGTGTCCCGCAATGAGCATGCGCTGTCCCTCTGGTTCAGCAGGTGAGGTGTGAAATTGAAAGGACAATGTGGAGAGAGCGGCAAAGATTGAGAGGTTGCAGCATTGCAGCAATGTTGGAATATGGCAAGGCAGCACTGAGTATAATTCAACCGGGAGAAACTGGAGCTGAGAGAAACTTAGTGTCAATTATTACAAAAACTCTACAAGATTCAGTCATTATAAAACTGAAGCACAGACACAGACAATGCCTGCTGGATAATAATGGGAAAGAAGGAAATGGAAGAGATTTGAACCATGCAAAAAATAAAATCAAGGATAAAGAGTGGGGAATTTAAAGTGAACACTATCACCAGTGCTGTGAATGTCAACTCTTTCAATAGACAACAAAATAAACAACAGAATCAGACATTATTTAGATATATATTCATATATACATAATCATAGAATCTACAGTACAGAATGAGGCCATTTGCCCCATCGAGTTTGCACCGACAACAATCCCACGCAGGTCCTATCCTCATAATTCCATATAGTTACCATCCTAATCCCCCTGACACTAAGGGATAATTTAGCATGACCAATCAACCTAACCCAAATATCTTTAGACAGTGGGAGGAAACCGGAGCACCCGGAGGAAACCCACACAGAAACAGGGAGAATGTGCAAACTCTATGCAGTATTGGTCCCCTTATTTGCGGAAGGATATATTGGCCTTGGAGGGAGTGCAGAGAAGGTTCACCAGGTTGATACCAGAGATGAGGGGTGTTGATTATGAGGAGAGACTGAGCAGATTGCGTTTGTCTTCGTTGGAATTTCGAAGGCTGAGGGGGGATCTTATAGAGACCTATAAGATAATGAAGGGGCTGGATAGGTTAGAGATGGAGAGGGTCTTTCCACTTACAAAGGAAACTAGAACTAGAGGGCACAGCCTCAAAATAAAGGGGGGTCAGTTTGGAACAGAATTGAGTAGGAACTTCTTCTCTCAGAGGGTGGTGAATCTCTGGAATTCTCTGCCCACTGAAGTGGTGCAGGCTACCTCGTTGAATATGTTTAAATCACGGATAGATGGATTCCTGATCGGTAAGGCAATTAGGGGTTATAGGGATCAGGTGGGCAAGTGGAACTGATCCACTTCAGATCAGCCATGATCTTATTGAATGGCGGGGCAGCCTCGAGGGGCGAGATGGCCGACTCCTGCTCCTATTTCTTATATTCTTATGATCTGCACAGACAGTGACCCATGGTCGGAACTGAACCCGGATCCCTGGCGCTGTGAGGCAGCAGTGCTAAACACTAGGGTCTTAGTAATGCTCTTGAAATGCCGACATTTCATTGCTTACCCTGAATTGCTTCTTGACAATTAGTAAGAATGGACGTTTCCAATTTGAGCAGTTAAAGATGTAGTTACTGGCAGTGACCACAAGGCAGCATTATCTCCTCACTGTGTCCTCACCCCCTGTACCCTCAGCATGTCTGATATTCCCCTCTCTCGCACAGCCCCTGTCTGATCACCCCCCTCTCTCACACAAACCCTGTCTGATATCCCCCTCTCTCACACACAAACCCTGTCTGATATTCCCCTCACTCACACAAACATGTGTCAGTGAATGTTTGCAGAAAAGTGTCTGAGTCAGAGTGAATGAATCCTGAAGCGTGTTTGATAGTGTATATAAATGTGCCTGGGTGCCTGTGTAATTTCTCTCACAGCCTCCCCATAACCAACGTGTTCTGCATGATTCCCCAGCTGTGACCATTCAAAGAGCATGAGATCAGCCTGTGTGATTGAACCCAGTGTGTGATTCCTCCCATAGCCAATCAGCTGTGTCCGTGCTAATTCCACCATAGCTAATGAAATGAGTCCCTGTAATTCCCCCCATAGCCGATAAGCAGTCTCTGTGTGATTCCCCCCGTAGCCGATGTGCTGTGTGATTCCCCACAGAGGTGATGAGCTGTATCTGTGTGATGCCGCCCCATACCGACGTCCTGTGATTCCCCCTGTCGCTGATATGCAGTGTGATTTCCCCCACAGCTGATATGCAGTGTGATTAAACCCATTGCCGACCTGCTGTGTGATGGCCGCTATAGCCGACGAGCAATTTGATGCCCCCCATAGCCGATGTGCAGTGTGATTCCCCCCATAGACGACCTACTGTGTGATTCCCCCCGTAGCCGATGTGCAGTGTGATTCCCCCCATAGCCGATGTGCGGTGTGATTCCCCCCATAGCTGATGTGCTGTGTGAATCCCCCCATAGCCGATGAGCTGTGATTCCTCCATAGCCGATGTGCAGTGTGATTCCCCCCAAAGCCGATTTGCAGTGTGATTCCCCCCATAGCCGATGTGCAGTGTGATTCCCCCCATAGCCGATGTCCACCTGACGACATCTGACTCCGCCTCTTGATGACGCCTCCCAGCCCGTTCCCTGCTGATGAAACTGGCCCCGCTCCCAACGGAGGGCAGCCCCGCCCCCAATGGAGGCCAGTCCCGCCCCCAATGGAGGCCGGCCCCGCCCCACCCATGATGACAGCTCCAACCTCCCTGGCTATGTCACAAAGCCACGCTGCCCACGTCACCGTCCCTTCCTCTTGCTGCTGCCAGGCTCTGCCTGCTGACCCACTCACCTGGCGAAGAAGCAGCGCTCCGAAAGCGAGTGGCGTTTGCTGCCAAGTAAACCTGTTGGACTTTAACCTGGTGTTCATGAGACTCCTGACTGTGTTTACCCCACTCCAACGCCGGCATCTCCACATCATGACGCACTGATCCGCCATGGAGCAGAGGTGGTATTTGGCAGCAGGTAGGCGGTTTTGCTCCCTTCCAGAGTTTCTGTCCTCTCCGCTGAGCTCCTCTTCCTCCACTTCCATTAACTGGAGGAGATGTGGCCTGAGGAGGTGCCAATCCCGTTCGGCCTTTAGGAGGTCTCCCTTTGACACATCTACTGCTTCCAGTGCCAGGTCATCATCCGACTGGCCCAGTAGGAGTGCCTGGAGAGAGGCTTCACTGTCCCGAGGGGGGTCAGCCATGGCATCCTCTGGTTGGCAGATGGTGTGTGGAGTTTAGAAGTGAGTTTGTGTGACCACTCACAGCCATAAAACCTCCAGCTCACGCATCTCAATCAGGGCCACAGAGAAATTTTGTTTTTAGTTTAACTGGGGTTTTGAAGAGTGAGGGGGAATCTCATAGAAACGTATAAAATTCTAATTGTGTTCGACAGGGTAGATTCAGAAAGAATGTCCCTGATGGTGGGGGAGTCGAGTAATAATCTGTCTTCCTATTATTGCTGCAAAAGTGGATAACGCCACATTTATCCACATTGTACTGCATCTGCCATGCATATGCCCACACACTCAGCCTGTCCAAATCACACTGAAGCATCTCTGCATCCTCCCCACAGCTCGTCCTCCAACCCAACTTAAAACCTGAAGATAATACATTCAGTTCCCTCTTCCAAATCATTAATCTATAATGTGAACAGTTGGGGTCCGAGCACAGATCCCTGCGGTACCACACTAGTCACTGCCTGCCAATCAGGAGTTATCCATCTTCACCCAAAGAGAATGAGGACGATGGGATGTAATTCCGGGAGAGAGGCTGCGAGCTTCCTGAGCAGATTGACACAGGGAAGGACAAGAATTGGAGGTGTTGGCAGCCTTAAAGTGGCTAAAGCTCCAGGTCCAGATGAATTGTGCCCTTGTTTGCTGTGGGAGGCAATGGTGGAGATTGCAGGAGTTTGTCCACAGATCTCTGAAGGTGGAAGGGCATGTTAGTTGCTGAAAATGGCCAATTGAGGTACAGATTACACAAGCAGGAAAGTCATGTTGGAGTTGTGTGTTGAATTTGATGATCAGCCATGTGTAATAAATTCACATAGGCAGAAGTCCCTTCATCAGAATGCCTTTATTTACAATTCCAACAGCAGTATACAGAGTTCTGTCAGTTGGCAGTCTACCTTCAGGAGTGCAGAGGAACACTGCAAGTTGTAGATAAAGTAAAGTTGACCTAATCTCTCCCTCTGCGTCGTCTCCTGCAGTCTCTCCTCTGCACCGTCTCCCCGCAGTTTCTCCCTCTGCGCCGTCTCCCCGCAATCGCTCCCTCTGCACCGTCTCTTCCTCTGCATTGATTTTCCATAGATCCGCAGCCTCTCCTTGTGCATTGTATCCCCGCAGTGGGCCCGTGCTGAATGGGATAGACTTGGAACAGTGCTGTACAACAAACAGATTTTGAACAGTGCCGTAATCTGTTCATTGCCTAGCACCGTTTAAACAGTGCCATATACTAAATAGAGATCCTAAATTCATACCTAAATATAGTGTACGGCACCGTCTGAAATGTCTTTAGTGTACGGCACTTTTCGAAATGTCTTTCGTGTACGGCACCATCTGAAATGTCTTTAGTGTACGGCACTGATCGAAATGTCTTTGGTGTACGGCACTGTTCGAAATATCTTTTGAGTACGGCACTGTTCGAAATATCTTTAGTGTACGGCACCGATCGAAATGTCTTTAGTGTACGGCACCATCTGAAATGTCTTTCGTGTACGGCACTGGTCGAAATATCTTCAGTGTACGGCACTTTTCGAAATATCTTCAGTGTTCGGCACTGTTCAAAATGTCTTTCCCTCTGCGCCGTCTCCCCGCAGTCTTTCCCTCTGTGCCGTCTCCCGCAGTCTCTCCCTCTGCGCCGTCTCCCCGCAGTCTCTCCCTCTGTGTCGTCTCCCCGTCCTGCTGCCCTTCCCCAGTCTGGTCTTCATGTGACTCAGAGCCAAGGCAATGTGATTGACTCTCAGAGAGCGCGGATCCCCCCCTAATAACCACCCGGATCCCGAAGGACGGCACAATGGGACACTCCTAATAAGGGCACAGGGCGCCTACCCCCTGATGACAGCACAATTGACACCCCTAATAAGGGCACAGGGCTCACCCCCTGAAGACAGCTAAATGGGACACTCCTAATGAGGGCACAGGGGCCCACCCTCTGATGGCAGCACAAATGACACTCCAAATACGGGCACTGGGGCCCACCCCCTGATGACAGCACAAATGACACTCCTTATAAGGGCACTGGGGCCCACCCCTGATGACAGCACAATTGACACTCCGAATAAGGGCACAGGGCCCACCCCCTGATGACAGCACAATCACCCCCTGATGACAGCACAATGGCGTGGATTCCCACTCCATCTGACGAAGGAGCAGCGCTCCGAAAGCAAATGGTATTTGCTACCAAATAAACCTGTTGGACTTTAACCTGGTTTTGTGAGACTTCTTACTGTGACAGCACTTTGGGACACACCTAATAAGGGCACACGGCCCACCCCCTGATGACGACACAGTTCCTCTCTCTGATGATTACTTGGCCCCGCCCCTTGATGACGTCACATAAACAATCATTAAGCAGGGGGCGGGGCTTGACAGAAGGGGGCGTGGTTTGAGTCCCTCCCGCGCTGCGCATGTGCAGGCTGCACTGACTGAGTGCATGGCATGCGCTTTGCTGCCCTTTCAGTGGCTGAGGGGAGAATGGAGAAAGCTGCAAAGATGAATGGAAGGGCAGAATATTGGGAGCACCTTAGAATGCAGCAAAGGATGTGGAAAAATAATTCCCCAGGGAGAAACTGGAGCATGAGAGATAAGTGGGAAATATTTTAAATACAGACAGTAAAAGCAGCAAACAGGAAGAGAGAGTAGAGAAAAGCAATGTGTGTGTGTGAGTGAGATTGGGGAATTAATAATGTGAAACAAGCAGACTGGACACTGAAGAATGATATTGTGTCTCTCTGGGCACAGGCGCGGGCTGGGAAGTTGTGAACACTCCCCTGGTTTTCAATGTGAGAAACACTCACCTTGCGAGTTAATCAGAAAGTGAGTTTGCTGCGCGTTCTCGGGGTAATTTAGCACGGCCAATCCACCCAACCTGTCCTGTTGGTAATTCTTCATGTGAAACTATTTCAGTCTCAGTTTCCAGCGGTGTTGAAGGTTCTTCAGAAGGAGCAGCAGCTGAATTTGTCTTTGTGGTCAGTCTCTGTTCAGATGTTTCGCCATTTAACATTTCTGATGTCAATATTGCTGCTGAAGCTTCAGTGATTTCGCTTCTTGAGGCTAATATCTGGTCAGTTTGATTTGATGTGGAGATGCCGGTGTTGGACTGGTTGGCTGTTGGGATTCGCATTCTAATCAGTATTCTGTAACTTGATTGTGTCTCTGTGCCCTGTTTGAGAGCACATTTCCACTCCATCTGACGAAGGAGCAGCGCTCAGAAAGCTAATGGTATTTGCTCCCAAATAAACATGTTGGACTTTAACCTGTGTTGTTAAAACTCTTACAGTTTGATCTGGCCAAACTCTCTCATCAGCTGTCTCTACGATGTAAGATATTGGACCTGTTTTTGCTCAGATAACAGCGGATGTTATTTTTCATTGATCGTGTAGCTTGTTGCTTGTACTCGTTCTCCTGGAATAAATACTCTCCTTTTAGAGTTGTGTTCTCTCCAAGTGATCAAGTATCAGGTGGTCTCAAAAGGTCAAACTTTGCTCTCAGCTTCCTTTTTAAAAGCCGCATCACTGGTGAATTCTGTATTGTTGCGAGTGCGGCGTTCCTGTAGGATAACAGGAATGTATTGACTCATCTTGACAATGTCTCTTGGTGCTTTGATGCCTTTAGTGAGTGTTTGAGTGACTGTACAAATTGTTTGGCCAATCGGTTGATGTGTTGGATATCACTTCCTTTCACGTAGCCTTTGAGGTCCTTTGAAGGAAACTGTGTCCTGTTGTCATTATTATTTTCTCAGTTTGACCAATTCAAGCAAATACTTCACCCAACTTTTCAATAGCCTGTTCTGTTGTCATGGATTTCATGATCACTACTTCCGGCCATTCAGAATGTGCACCTACCAATATTGGGAAAATGAGTCCCTGCATTGGACCAGTGTAATCTGTGCGTACTCTCTGCCGTGGCTGTTTCGGCCATTCCCATGGATGTGAGCGTTGTCGCGATGGAGTGGTTTAAGTTTTTCACAGGACTGACATTGCCCCACTTACTCTTCCATTTGTGCATCACCTCCTGGCTGCCAAGACTAACCACATGCCAGTTCCGTCATTCTTATCACACCTGTATGTGCTGTCCAAGCATTCTTCCACGCAAGCACAGAGGAATAATCACTCGGATTCCTCACAGTAAAACTCCCCCCGGACTGTCAACTCAAGTCTTCTTGTAATGTAACGCTTTCGATGTGGGATTTTTAGAGATCTATCCCTCATTGTTCCTTTTAGCACCATTTCCAGAACCTTCCCCATCACTGTCTTCGTTCTTGTGTGTCACTGAACTTGAGATGAAGTCACAGGTACACTCTCCACGTGTGATTAAATACAGGATGTTAACAACATTTTCTTCAGGTTTTTGTTTGATTTGGAATGACAATCTTAACAAAGCATCAGCAGTTGAATGTTGCTCCAATCGATGATATTAAATATCGTAGGTGTGTGCCGATAATATCAAAGACCATCTCTGTAACCCACCAGCTACTCAATAAGGAATGCCTTTATACAGCCTGAAGATATTGTCAAGGGTCTATGGTCTGTCAAAAGTGTAAAATGCTGACCATAAAGGCAGTGATGACATATTTTTATTCAGAATATATCACCCCAAGCTAATTTTTTCTCACTGAGCATAATCCGTTACTGCGCTACAAAGTGTTCATGAAGCAAAGGCCATCGGTCGCTCTACTGTTCAGGGCATTATGTGTGAGATGACGATGCCTTTCGCATCGGGCGATGCATCGCAGGCAAGTTGTATGAATTTGGGATTGTATTGGGCCAATAATTCTGACTTCCTTTTGGCTTCTTTTACTCTTTCTGAGCTCTTTCACTCTTCTGTCCAGTGCCATGTCTGTTGGACACATTTGCAACGGTTGCAGTGGTTTCCATGGAGCTGCTAAACTTGGAACAAATTTCCCAGAATAGTTGCTCAATCCTGGAAAAGATCTCAGTTGCATCACATTTTGAGGACATGCTGCTTTTAAAATTGTTGTCATCTTTTTTGGTTCCTGATGCAAGCCATCTTTGTCAATGATGTGACCCAAGTGATAGATGGATGTCTTGAAAAAGTCACACTTTTCCTTTTTCAATCGAGATTATGCTTTCGGAGATGTTCCAATGTAACTTCCAAGTTCTTCAAGCGTTCTTGTTCACTTGAACCTGTGATGAGAATATCATCGAGGTAACATCGAGGCCGCGCCCCTGTCTACGTCAATGGGGACGAAGTGGAAATGTTCGAGCGCTTCAGGTATTTAGGTGTCGAGATCACCAACAACCTGTCCTGGTCCCTCCATACCAGTGCTATAGTTAAGAAAGCCCACCAATGCCTCTACTTTCTCAGGAGTCGAAGGATGTTTGGGATATCAGCTACAACTCTCATTAACTTTTACAATGAACCATAGAATTCTTTCTGGTTGCATCACAGCTTGGTATGACTCCCTAAGAAGACCGCTATGAACTACAAAGGGTCATGAATGAAGTCCAGTCCACCACGCAGACCAGCCACCCATTCATTGACTCTATCTACACTTCTCACTGCCTTGGAAAAGCAGCCACATTAATCACGGACCCCACGCCCCCAGACATACTCTGTTCCACCATCTTCCATTGGGAAACAGATACAAAACTCTGAGGACACGTACCAACTTATTCCATGCTGCCATCGGACTTTTGAATGGACCTACCTTGTATTAAGTTGGTCTTTCTCTACACCCTAGCTATGACTGTAACACTACATTCTACACTCTCTCCTTTCCTTCTCTATGTGCGGTATGCTTTGTCTGTATAGCGCGCAAGAAACACTACTTTTCACTGTATACTAATACGTGACAATAATGCATCAAATCATCTTCCTCCTGATCTCAGCGGTGGAATCTAAATGCTGCTGCAATAGTGTGCGCTTTCAGTGAGAAATACTTCTCTCAGACTTTTGTCAGTTCGTTGGAGGTTTTCGCTCCTGGCTTTCCTGGATGGACTAAAATTTGCAGGAATGTTTTGTGTGCGACTAAACTGAGAATTGTTACAACCTTTAGGTCACCCGGTTCTTGGTTTGCTTGGGGATATTATCAGAATCTTTGAATGAGTTTGAAACTCAATACTCATCAAACACACCCCTGGCACTACCTTCTCCCGTGATTTACTTTTGGTTATCGGTCTTGGGTTTTATACTTTCTTCAGTTTCCCCCAATCAGAATGCAAGAGCGCACCTTAGCGAGCAATGCTGGAGTTTCCTTTCTCTGGAGGTTTTCCTGCCTTCTGAGTCACAGCTTCTCTGTAAGATCACTGTAACTGGTCACCTAGTTACAGGAAGGATGTAAATAAGGTTGAAAGAGTGCAGAGCAGGTTCACAAGGATGTTGCCGGGACTTGAGAAGCTGAGTGACAGAGAGAGATTGAATAGGTTGGGACTTTATTCCCTGGAGCGTAGAAGGTTGAGGGGAGATTTGATAGAGGTGTACAAGATTTTGATGGGTATAGATAGAGTGAAGGCAAGCAGGCTTTATCCGCTGAGGCTAGGGAAGAATAGAACCAGAGGGCATGGGTTAAGGGTGAAAGGAGAAAAGTTAAAAGGGAATATTAGGGGGGACTTCTTCACGCAGAGAGTGGTGGGAGTGTGGAATGAACTGCCGGATAAAGTGGTAAACTTTGAACATTTAAGAAAAACTTGGACGGGTTCATGGATGAGAGGGGTGTGGAGGGATATGGTCCAAGTGCAGGTCAGTGGGACTGGGCAAAAAATGGATCGGCACAGATAAGAAGGGCCAAAAGGCCTGTTTCTGAGCTGTGATTTGCTATGGTTCTATGGTTCTATCCCACAGACCTTTCATTTCTGTTCCTGAGTCTCTGTTCCTGCCGCCTGTTTTGCTTCACCACACGCACAGTCTCTGCAGCTTGGAAACCTCCCCCTTTATTGAACGGTCAGTCAGTTCAACCTTTGTTTCTGGTTTACTCGCGGTTTCAGTTCCTAAACCTTTTTGTGGGGCATCAGAGGTTCCTTTTCTTGCCTTCGATCCACTTTTCAATATGAAATGCTGTGGTTCATTTTCATTGGGTCTACTCGAAAGAAAATGTTTTTCTTTGATTCTGGTGACCAATTCCTTCTTTGTTCTTTATCGAGCAATTGCTTCCACAATGTGAAAAGTCATGAGGCGTGGCACTGGTGGCTTGCAGTGAAACACAATGCAGGTTAAGATGTTGCGAGATTCCGGTTTCAGATGGCAGAGCCACAAAAGGCCATGAATGTCTCTGCTTCCGTCACTTCAGATGATGTGACGTTAGAGCAGAGATGAAGAAACCACTTTAAATACACGACAGGAAGAGACACATGCTCCATTCGAAAAGGCTGCTGAAAACTGTGCAGTGTTATTGTTAATTTTACTCATTTAACATCTAATGAATATGTTAAACAGTGCAGCACAATAACTCTGTCTTCTTTCAATTTTATCCTTCAATATCTGTCCAGAATGCTAGCAGGATATCTTCAACATGGTGATATGTGTAATGACACATTCTGGATGTTAGACTGAGCAGAGACAATATCAATTAATCAATCAAGCTCAAGATGGATAGATTCCTGATTGGTAAAGGAATCAAAGGTTATCGCAAAAGGGGGGAGAATGGCGTTGAGAAACTTATCAGCCATGATTGAATGGCGGGGCAGACTCAATGCTCTGAATGGCCTCATTCTGCTTCTATGGGGGTGATTCTCCCATTCCGACTGCTAATTTTTGGCGGATCAGCCCGGGAGACTCGCATGTGCACAATTTGCGGGATTTGCGCATGCATTTCCGCTGCACGCACATCTCCTAACGCTGGATATCCGGCGGTGGGAGCTGCGGCCTCAGGCAAGGTTAGGGGACATGGAGTCTGCTTCCTAATCAACACCTCCTGGTGCCCAGACGTCGCAACACTGGCAACTTTCTGCTCCCCAAACCCAGAATAGCTGACGCTAAAATGCCGCCCCTACTTCCGTCCACGGGAGTTCACCTCCGTTATCCTGATGGCCGATTACATCCACCCCATGCGGACGTGAAGATCGTCTCTCTCCTCTCTCTCTCCTCTCTCTCCGCACTGCGCATGCGGCTGTGCTGGTGCACTCAATGCGCATTGTGCCGCCATGTGTCCCGCACTGAGCATGCGCTGTCCCTCTGGTTCAGCAGGTGAGGTGTGAAATTGAAAGGACAATGTGGAGAAAGCGGCAAAGATTGAGAGGCTGCAACATTGCAGCAATGGTGGAATATGGCAAAGCAGCACTGAGTATAATTCAACAGGGAGAAACTGGAGCTGAGAGAAACTTAGTGTCAATTATTACAAAAACTCTACAAGATTTAGTCATTATGAAACTGAAGCACAGACACAGACAATGCCTGCTGGATAATAATGGGAAAGAAGGAAATGGAAGAGATTTGAACCATGCAAAAAATTAAATCAAGGCGAAAGAGTGGGGAATTTAATGTGAACACCATCACCAATGCTGTGAATGTCAACTCTTTCAATAGATAACAAAATAAACAACAGAATCAGACATTATTTAGATATATATTCATATATACATAATCATAGAATCTACAGTACAGAATGAGGCCATTTGGCCCATCGAGTTTGCACCGACAACAATCCCACGCAGTTCCTATCCCCATAATTCCATATAGTTACCCTCCTAATCCCCCTGACACTAAGGGATAATTTAGCATGACCAATCAACCTAACCCAAATATCTTTAGACAGTGGGAGGAAACCGGAGCACCCGGAGGAAACCCACACAGACACAGGGAGAATTTGCAAACTCTATGCAGTATTGGTCCCCTTATTTGCGGAAGGATATATTGGCCTTGGAGGGAGTGCAGAGAAGGTTCACCAGGTTGATACCAGAGATGAGGGGTGTTGATTATGAGGAGAGACTGAGCAGATTGGGTTTGTATTCGTTGGAATTTCGAAGGCTGAGGGGGGATCTTATAGAGACCTATAAGATAATGAAGGGGCTGGATAGGGTAGAGATGGAGAGAGTCTTTCCACTTAGAAAGGAAACTAGAACTAGAGGGCACAGCCTCAAAATAAAGGGGGGACAGTTTAGGACAGCGCTCAGGAGGAACTTCTTCTCTCAGAGGGTGGTGAATCTCTGGAATTCTCTGCCCACTGAAGTGGTGCAGGCGACCTCGTTGAATATGTTTAAATCACGGATAGATGGATTCCTGATCGGTAAGGCCATTAGGGGTTATAGGGATCAGGTGGGCAAGTGGAACTGATCCACTTCAGATCAGCCATGATCTTATTGAATGGCGGGGCAGGCTCGAGGGGCTAGATGCCCTACTCCTGCTCCTATTTCTTATGTTCTTATGATCTGCACAGACAGTGACCCATGGTCGGAACTAAACCCGGATCCCTGGCGCTGTGAGGCAGCCGTGCGAAACACTAGGGACTTAGTAATGCCCTTGAAATGCCGACATTTCATTGCTTACCCTGAATTGCCTCTTGATAATTAGTGAGAATGGAAGTTTCCAATTTGAGCAGTTAAAGATGTAGTTACTGGCAGTGACCACCAGGCAGCATTATCTCCTCACTATGTCATCACCCCCTGTACCCTCAGCATGTCTGATATTCCCCTCTCTCGCACAGCCCCTGTCTGATAACCCCCTCTCTCACACAAACCCTGTCTGATATTCCCCTCTCACACACAAACCCTGTCTGATATTCCCCTCACTCACACAAACATGTGTCTGTGAATGTTTGCATATAAGTGTCTGAGTGAGAGTGAATGAATCTTGAAGCGTGTTTGATAGTGTATATAAATGTGCCTGGGTGACTGTGTAATTTCTCTCACAGTCTCCCCATAACCAACGTGTTCTGCATGATTCCCCAGCTGTGATCATTCATAGAGCATGAGATCAGCCTGTGTGATTGAACCCAGTGTGTGATTCCTCCCATAGCCAATCAGCTGTGTCCGTGCAAATTCCACCATAGCTAATTAAATGAGTCCCTGTAATTCCCCACATAGCCGATAAGCAGTCTCTGTGTGATTCCCCCCGTAGCCGATGTGCTGTCTGATTCCCCACAGAGGTGATGAGCTGTGTCTGTGTGATGCCCCTCCATCGCCGACGTCCTGTGTTTCCCCTGTAGCTGATGTGCTGTGTGATTTCCCCCATGGCTGATATGCAGTGTGATTCCCCCCATAGCCGATGTGCAGTGTGATTTCTCCCATTGCTGATCTGCAGTGTGATTCCCCCCCATAGCCGATGTGCAGTGTGATGCCCCCCATGGCCGATGCGCAGTGTGATTCCCCCCTAGCCGATGTGCAGTGTGATGCCCCCCATAGCCGATGTGCAGTATGATTCCTCCCACAGCTGATATGCAGTGTGATTACCCCCATTGGCGACCTGCTGTGTGATGGCCCCTATAGCCGACGAGCAGTTTGATGTCCCCCATAGCCGATGTGCAGTGTGATTCCCCCCATAGCCGATGTGCGGTGTGATTCCCCCCGTAGCCGATGTGCTGTGTGATTCCCCCCATAGCCGATGAGCTGTGATTCCTCCATTGCTGATGTGCAGTGTGATGCCCCCCTTAGCCGATGTGCAGTGTGATTTCCCCCCATAGCCGATGTGCAGTGTGATTCCCCCCATAGCCGATGTGCAGTGTGGTTACCCCCATAGACGACCTGCTGTGTGATTCCCCCCCGTAGCCGATGTGCAGTGTGATTCACCCCATAGCCGATGTGCCTTATGATTCCCCCCATAGCAGATGTGCTGTGTAATCCCCCACATAGCCGATGTGCAGTGTGGTTACCCCCATAGACGACCTGCTGTGTGATTCCCCCCCGTAGCCGATGTGCAGTGTGATTCACCCCATAGCCGATGTGCCTTGTGATTCCCCCCATAGCAGATGTGCTGTGTAATCCCCCACATAGCCGACGTGCTGTATCGTTTCCCCATAGCCGATGCGCAGTGTGATTCCCCCCAGAGCCGATGTGCAGTGTGATTCCTCCCATAGCCGATGTGCAGTGTGATCCCCCCCCATAGCCGATGTGTAGTGTGATTCCCCACAATGCCGATGTGCAGTGTGATTCCCCCCCACAGCCGATGTGCTGTGTGATTCCCCCCAGAGCCGGTGTGCAGTGTGATTCCCCCCATAGTCGATTTGCTGTGTGATTTCTCCCATAGCCGATGTGCAGTGTGATGCCCCCCATAGCCGATGTGCAGCTTGATTCCCCGCATAGCCGATGTGCTGTGTGATTCCCCTCATAGCCGATGTGCAGTGTGATTCCCCCCATAGCCGAGCTGCTGTGTGATTCCCCCCCATAGCCGATGTGTAGTGTGATTCCCCACAATGCCGATGTGCAGTGTGATTCCCCCCCATCGCCGATGTGCAGTGTGATTCCCCCCAGAGCCGGTGTGCAGTGTGATTCCCCCCATAGTCGATTTGCTGTGTGATTTCTCCCATAGCCGATGTGCTGTGTGATTCCCCTCATAGCCGATGTGCAGTGTGATTCCCCCCATAGCCGAGCTGCTGTGTGATTTCCCCCATAGCCGATGTGCAGTGTGATTTTCCCCCATACCCCATAAGGTGTGATTCCCCCCATAGCCGATGTGCAGTGTGATTCCCCCCATAGTCTCTGTGCCCTGTTTGAGAGCACATTTCCACTCCATCTGACGAAGGAGCAGCGCTTAGAAAGCCAATGGTATTTGCTCCCAAATAAACATGTTGGACTTTAACCTGGTGTTGTTAAAACTCTTACAGTTTGATCTCGCCAAACGAGTACAAGCTTGTTGCTTGTACCCGTTCTCCTTGAATAAATACTCTCCTATTAGAGTTGTGTTCTCTCCCAGCGACCAAGTATCAGGTGGTATCAAAACGTCAAACTTTGCTCTCAGCTTCCTTTTTAAAAGCCGCATCACTGGTGAATTCTGTATTGTTGCGAGTGCGGCGTTCCTGTAGGATAACAAGAACGTATTGACTTGTCTTGACAATGTCTCTTGGTGCTTTGATGCCCTTAGTGAGTGTTTGAGTGACTGTACAAATTGTTTGGCCAATCGGTTTGTTGCTGGATGGTATTGAACCAGGTTGATGTGTTGGATATCACTTCCTTTCACGTAGCCTTTGAGGTCCTTTGAAGGAAACTGTGTCCTGTTGTCATTATTATTTTCTCAGTTTGACCAAATCTAGCAAATATTTCACCCAACTTTTCAATAGTCTGTTCTGTTGGCATGGATTTCATGATCACTACTTCCGGCCATTCAGAATGTGCACCTACTAATATTGGGAACATGAGTCCCTCTATTGGACCAGTGTAATCTGTGTGTACTCTCTGCCATGGCTGTTTCGGCCATTCCCATGGATGTGAGCATTGTCGCGATGGAGTGGTTTACGTTTTTCACAGGACTGACATTGCCCCACTTACTCCTCCATTTGTGCATCTAATCCTGGCTGCCCAGACTAACCACATGCCAGTTCCTTCATTCTTATCACACCTGTATGTGCTGTCCAAGGATTCTTCCACGCAAGCACAGAGGAATAATCACTCGGATTCCTCACAGCAAAACTCCCCCCTGGATTGTGAACTCAAGTCTTCTTGTAGTGTAACGCTTTAGATGTGGGATTCTTAGAGATCTTTCCCTCATTGTTCCTTTCAGGACCATTTCCAGAACCTTCCCCATCACTGTCTCGGTTCTTGTGTGTCACTGAACTTGAAATGAAGTCACAGGTGCACTATCCACGTGTGATTAAATACAGGGTGTTAACAACATTTTCTTCAGGTTTTTGTTTGATTTGGAATGACAATCTTAACAAAGCATCAGCAGTTGAATGTTGCTCCAATCGATGATATTAAATATCGTAGGTGTGTGCCGATAATATCAAAGACCATCTCTGTAACCCACCAGCTACTCAATAAGGAATGCCTTTATACAGCCTGAAGATATTGTCAAGGGTCTATGGTCTGTCAAAAGTGTAAAATGCTGACCATAAAGGCAGTGATGAAATATTTTTATTCAGAATATATTACTCCAAGCTCCTTTTTCTCACTGAGCATAATCCGTTACTGCGCTAATAAGTGTTCATGAAGCAAAGGCCATCGGTCGCTCTACTGTTCAGGGCATTATGTGCGAGATGACGTTGCCTTTCGCTTCGGGCGATGCATCGCAGGCAAGTTGTATGAATTTGGATTGTATTGGGCCAATAATTCTGACTTCCTTTTGGCTTCTTTTACTCTTTCTGAGCTCTTTCAGTCTTCTGTCCAGTGCCATGTCTGTTGGACACATTTGCAAAGGGTGCAGTGGTTTCCATGGAGCTGCTAAACTTGGAACAAATTTCCCAGAATAGTTGCACAATCCTGGAAAAGATCTCAGTTGCATCACATTTTGAGGACATGCTGCTTCTAAAATTGTTGTCATCTTTTTTGGTTCCTGATGCAAGCCATCTTTGTGAATGATGTGACCCAAGTGATAGATGGATGTCTTGAAAAAGTCACACTTTTCCTTTTTCAATCGAGATTATGCTTTCGGAGATGTTCCAATGTAACTTCCAAGTTCTTCAAGCGTTCTTGTTCACTTGAACCTGTGATGAGAATATCATCGAGATAACATCGAGGCCGCGCCCCTGACTACGTTAATGGGGACGAAGTGGCAATGGTCGAGTGCTTCAGGTTTTTCGGTGTCCTGTCCTGGTCCCTCCATGATGTGGAGATGCCAGCGTTGGACTGGGGTAAACACAGTAAGAAGTTTAACAACACAAGGTTAAAGTCCAACAGGTTTATTTCATAGCAAATGCCACTCGCTTTTGGAACAGGCTGTCCCTTCGTCAGGTGGAGTGGAGAAATGCTCACAAACAGGGCAGACAGAGACACAAACTCAATTTACAGAATCATGATTGGAATGCAGTCTTACAGATAATCAAGTCTTAAAGGTACAAACAATGTGAATGACTGTGAAATAGCTGTGTGAAATAGCTGTGAAAGTAACACTACATTCTGCACTCTCTCCTTCTCTGTGTGCGGTATGCTTTGTCCGCACAGTGCGCAAGAAACAATACTTTTCACTATATACTAGTACGTGACAATAAATCAAATCACATTCCTCCTGACCTCAGCGGTGGAATCTAAATCCTGCTGCAATAATGTGCGGTTTCAGTGAGAAATACTTCTCTCAGACTTTTGTCAGTTTGTTGTAGGTTTTAGCTCCTGGCTTTGCGGAATGGACTAAAATTTGCAGGAATGTAAAAGTTTTGTGTGCGACTAAACTGAGAATTCTTTCAACCTTTATGTCACCCGGTTCTTGGTTTGCTTGGGGATATTATCAGAATCTTTGTATGAGTTTGAAACTCATTCCTCATCAAACACATCCATGGCGCTCCCTTCTCCCGTGATTTATTTTTGGTTATCGGTCTTGGGTTTTATACTTTCTTCAGTTTCCCCCAATCACAATGCAAGAGCGCACCTTAGCGAGCAATGCCAGAGTTTCCCTTCTCTGGAAGTTTTCCTGCCTTCTGAGTCACAGCTTCTCTGTAAGATCCCACAGACTTTTCATTTCTGCCGAGTCTCTGTTCCTGCCGCCTGTTTTGCTTCACCACACGCACAGTCTCTGCAGCTTGGAAATCTCCCCCTTTATTGAACGGTCAGTCAGTTCAACCTTTGTTTCTGGTTTACTTGCTGTTTCAGTTTCTAAACCTTTTTGTGGGGCATCAGAGGTTCCTTTTCTTGCCTTCGATCCACTTTTCAATATGAAATGCTGTGGTTCATTTTCATTGGATCTGCTCGAAAGAAAATGTTCTTCTTTGATTCTGGTGACCAATTCCTTCTTTGTTCTTGATCGAGCAATTGCTTCCACAATGTGAAAAGTCATGAGGCGTGGCACTGGTGGGTTGCAGTGAAACACAATTCAGGTTTATTAAGAAGGTGTTGCTAGATTCCGGGTTAAGATGGAAGAGCCACAAAAGGCCATGAATGTTTCTGCTTCCATCACGCCAGATGATGTGACGTTATAGCAGAGAAGAAGAAACCACTTTAAATACACGACAGGAATAGACACATGCTCCATTCGAAAAGGCTGCTGAAAACTGTGCAGTGTTCACGTTAATTTTAATCACTTAACATCAAATGAATATGTTAAACAATGCAGCACAATAACTCAGTCTTCTTTCAATTTTATCCTTCAATATCTGTCCAGAATGCTGGCAGGATAACTTCAACATGGTGATATGTGTAATGACACATTCTGGATGTTAGCCTGAGCAGAGACAATATCAATTAAACAATCAAGCTAAAAATGGATATATTATTGATTGGGAAAGGAATCAAAGGTTATCGGAAAAGGGGGGAGAATGGGGTTGAGAAACTTATCAGCCCTGATTGAATGGCGGGGCAGACTCAATGCTCTGAATGGCCTCATTCTGCTTCTATGGGGGTGATTCTCCCATTCCGACTGCTAATTTTTGGCGGATCAGCCCGGGAGACTCGCATGTGCACAATTTGCGGGATTTGCGCATGCATTTCCGCTGCACGCACATCTCCTAACGCTGGATGTCGGGCGGTGGGAGATGCGGCCTCAGGCAAGGTTCGGGGACATGGAGTCTGCTTCCTAATCAACACCTCCTGGTGCCCAGACGTAGCAACACTGGCAACTCTCTGCTCCCTAAACCCAGAATAGCTGACGCTAAAATGCCGCCCGTACTTCCGTCCACGGGAGTTCACCTCCGTTATCCTGATGGCAGTTTACATCCACCCCATGCGGACGTGAAGATCGTGTGGCCCCTCTCTCTCTCTCTCCTCTCTCTCCGCACTGCGCATGGGGCTGTGCTGGTGCACTCAATGCGCATTGTGCCGCCATGTGTCCCGCACTGAGCATGCGCTGTCCCTCTGGTTCAGCAGGTGAGGTGTGAAATTGAAAGGACAATGTGGAGAAAGCGGCAAAGATTGAGAGGCTGCAGCATTGCAGCAATGTTGGAATATGGCAAAGCAGCACTGAGTATAATTCAACCGGGAGAAACTGGAGCTGAGAGAAACTTAGTGTCAATTATTACAAAAACTCTACAAGATTCAGTCATTATGAAACTGAAGCACAGACACAGACAATGCCTGCTGGATAATAATGGGAAAGAAGGAAATGGAAGAGATTTGAACCATGCAAAAAATAAAATCAAGGCTAAAGAGTGGGGAATTTAAAGTGAACACTCTCACCAATGCTGTGAATGTGAACTCTTTCAATAGATAACAAAATAAACAACAGAATCAAACATTATTTAGATATATATTCATATATACATAATCATACAATCTACAGTACAGAATGAGGCCATTTGGCCCATCGAGTTTGCGCTAACAACAATCCCACGCAGGTCCTATCCCCATAATTCCATATCGTTACCCTCCTAATCCCCCTGAAACTAAGGGATAATTTAGCATCACCAATCAACCTAACCCAAATATCTTTAGACAGTGGGAGGAAACCGGAGCACCCGGAGGAAACCCACACAGACACAGGAAGAATGTGCAAACTCTATGCAGTATTGGTCCCCTTATTTGCAGAAGGATATATTGGCCTTGGAGGGAGTGCAGAGAAGGTTCACCAGGTTGATACCAGAGATGAGGGGTGTTGATTATGAGGAGAGACTGAGCAGATTGGGTTTGTATTCGTTGGAATTCCGAAGGCTGAGGGGGGATCTTATAGAGACCTATAAGATAATGAGGGGGCTCGATAGAGTAGAGATGGAGAGAGTCTTTCCACTTAGAAAGGAAACTAGAACTGGAGGGCACAGCCTCAAAATAAAGGGGGGGGGGACAGTTTAGGACAGAGTTGAGGAGGAACTTCTTCTCTCAGAGGGTGGTGAATCTCTTGAATTCTCTGCCCACTGAAGTGGTGAAGGCTACCTCGTTGAATATGTTTAAATCACGGATAGATGGATTCCTGATCGGTAAGGCAATTAGAGGTTATAGGGATCAGGTGGGCAAGTGGAACTGATCCACTTCAGATCAGCCATGATCTTATTGAATGGCGGGGCAGGCTCGAGGGGCTAGATGCCCTACTCCTGCTCCTATTTCTTATGTTCTTATGATCTGCACAGACAGTGACCCATGGTCGGAACTAAACCCGGATCCCTGGCGCTGTGAGGCAGCCGTGCTAAACACTAGGGACTTAGTAATGCCCTTGAAATGCCGACATTTCATTGCTTACCCTGAATTGCCTCTTGATAATTAGTGAGAATGGAAGTTTCCAATTTGAGCAGTTAAAGATGTAGTTACTGGCAGTGACCACCAGGAAGCATTATCTCCTCACTGTGTCCTCACCCCCCTGTACCCTCAGCATGTCTGATATTCCCCTCTCTCGCACAGCCCCTGTCTGATAACCCCCTCTCTCACACAAACCCTGACTGATATCCCCCTCACTCACACAAACATGTGTCTGTGAATGTTTGCATATAAGTGTCTGAGTCAGAGTGAATGAATCTTGAAGCGTGTTTGATAGTGTATATAAATGTGCCTGGGAGCCTGTGTAATTTCTCTCACAGCCTCCCCATAACCAACGTGTTCTGCATGATTCCCCAGCTGTGATCATTCATAGAGCATGAGATCAGCCTGTGTGATTGAACCCAGTGTGTGATTCCTCCCATAGCCAATCAGCTGTGTCCGTGCAAATTCCATCATAGCCAATGAAATGAGTCCCTGTAATTCCCCCCATAGCCGATAAGCAGTCTCTGTGTGATTCCCCCCATAGCCGATAAGCAGTCTCTGTGTGATTCCCCACAGAGGTGATGAGCTGTGTCTGTATGATGGCCCCCATAGCTGACGTCCTGTTATTTCCCCCTGTTGCTGATGTGCTGTGTGATTTCCCCCAGAGCTGATATGCAGTGTGATTCCCCCCATAGCCGATGTGCAGTGTGATTTCCCCCATTGCTGATGTGCAGTGTGATTCCCCCCATAGCCGATGTGCAGTGTGATGCCCCCCATAGCCGATGCGCAGTGTGATGCCCCCCACAGCTGATATGCAGTGTGATTACCCCCATTGCCGACCTCCTGTGTGATGGCCCCTATAGCCGACGAGCAGTGTGATTCCCCCCATAGCCGATGTGCGGTGTGATTTCCCCCCATAGCTGATGTGCTGTGTGATTTCCCCCATAGCCGATGAGCTTTGATTCCTCCATAGCCAATGTGCAGTGTGATGCCCCCCTTAGCCGATGTGCAGTGTGATTCCCCCCATTGCCGATGTGCAGTGTGATGCCCCCCATAGCTGATATGCAGTGTGATTCCCCCCATAGCTGACCTGCTGTGTAATGCCCCCCCTAGCTGATATGCATTGTGATTCCCCCCATAGCTGACCTGCTGTGTGATTCCCCCCATAGCCGATGTGCAGTGAGATTTCCCCAATAGTCGATGAGCTGTGATTCCCCCCAGAGCCGATATACAGTGTGATTCCTCACATAGCCGATATGCAGTGTGATTCCTCCCATAGCCGATTTGGTGTGTGATTCCCCCCCATAGCCGATGTGCAGTGTGATTCCCCCCAGAGCCGATTTGCACTGTCATTCCCCCCATAGCCGATGTGCTGTGTGATTCCCCCCATAGCCGATGTGCAGTGTGATTCCCCCCATAGCCGATGTGCAGTGTGCTTCCCCGCATAGCCGATGTGCAGTGTGCTTCCCCCATAGCCGATGTCCTCCTGACGACATCTTGATGACGACTCCCAGCCCGTTCCCTGCTGATGAAACTGGCCCCGCTCCCAATGGAGGCCAGCCCCGCCCCACCCATGATGACAGCTCCAACCTCCCTGGCTACGTCACAAAGCCACACTGCCCACGTCACCGTCCCGGCCTCTCGCTGCTGCCAGGCTCTGCCTGCTGAGCCACTCACCTGGCGAAGGAGCAGCGTTCCGAAGGCGAGTGGCGTTTGCTGCCAAATAAACCTTTTGGACTTTAGCCTGGTGTTTGTGAGACTCCTGACTGTGTTTACCCCAGTCCAACGCCGGCATCTCCACATCATGATGCACTGGTCCGCCATGGAGCAGAGGCGGGATTTGGCAGCAGGTAGGCGGCTTTACTCCCTTCCAGAGTTTCTGTCCTCTCCGCTGAGCTCCTCCTCCTCCACCTCCATTAACTGGAGGAGATGTGGCCTGAGGAGGTGCCAATCCCGTTCGGCCTTAAGGAGGTCTCCCTTTGACACATCTACTGCTTCCAGTGCCAGGTCTTCATCCACCTGGCCCAGTCGGAGTGCCTGGAGAGAGGCTTCACTGTCCCGAGGGGGTCAGCCATGGCATCTTCTGGTTGGCAGATGGTGTGCGGAGTTTAGAAGTGAGTTTGTGTGACCATTCACAGCCATAAAACCTCCAGCTCTCGCATCTCAATCAGGGCCACCGGGAAACTTTGTTTTTAGTTTCACTGGAGTTTTGAAGAGTGAGAGGGAATCTCATAGAAACTTATTAAATTCTAATTGTGTTCGACAGGGTAGATTCAGAACGAATGTCCCTGATGGAGGGGGAGTCAAGTAATAATCTGTCTTCCTGTTATTGCTGCAAAAGTGGACAACGCCACATTTTTCCACATTGTACTGCATCTGCCATGCATATGCCCACACACTCAGCCTGTCCAAATCACACTGAAGCATCTCTGCATCCTCCCCACAGCTCGTCCTCCAACCCAACTGAAAACCTGAAGATAATACATTCAGTTCCCTCTTCCAAATCATTAATCTATAATGTGAACAGTTGGGGTCCGAGCACAGATCCCTGCGGTACCACACTAGTCACTGCCTGCCAATCAGGAGTTATCCGTCTTCACCCAAAGAGAATGAGGACGATGGGATGTAATTCAGGGAGATAGGCTCCGAGCTTCCTGAGCAGATTGACACAGGGAAGGACAAGAATTGGAGGCGTTGGCAGCCTTAAAGTGGCTAAAGCTACAGGTCCAGATGAATTGTGCCCTAGTTTCCTGTGGGAGGCAAGGGTGGAGATTGCAGGAGTTTGTCCACAGATCTCAGAAGGTGGAAGGGCATGTTAGTTTGTGAAAATGGCCAATTGAGGTACAGATGACACAAGCAGGAAAGTCATGTTGGAGTTGTATATTGAATTTGATGATCAGCCATGTGTAGGAAATTCACAGAAGCAGAAGTCCCTTCATCAGAATGCCTTGATTGACAATTCCAACAGCAGTATACAGAGTTCTGTCAGTTGGCAGTCTACCTTCAGGAGTGCAGAGGAACACTGCAAGTTGTAGATAAAGTAAAGTTGACCTAATCTCTCCCTCTGCGTCGTCTCCTGCAGTCTCTCCTCTGCACCGTCTCCCCGCAGTCTCTCCCTCTGCGCCGTCTCCCCGCAGTCTCTCCCTCTGCGCCGTCTCCCCGCAGTCGCTCCCTCTGCACCGTCTCTTCCTCTGCATTGATTTTCCATAGATCCGCAGCCTCTCTTTCTGCATTGTGTCCCCGCAGTGGGCCCGTGCTGAATGGGATAGACTTGGGACAGTGCTGTACAACAAACAGATTTTTAAACAGTGCCGTAATCTTTTCAGTGTCTAGCACCGTTTAAACAGTGCCATATACTAAATAGAGATCCTAAAGTCATACCTAAATATAGTGTACAGCACCGTTTGAAATGTCTTTAGTGTACGGCACTGTTCGAAATGTCTTTAGTGTCCGTCACTGTTCGAAATGTCTTCAGTGTACGGCACTGTACGAAATGTCTTTAGTGTTCGGCACCATCTGAAATGTCTTGTCAGCCTGCATCGGAAATGTCTCAACTTGTTGAGACTCTGAATTGGATTTGATTTGATTGAATTGGAAAAGTATAAAAAAAAACCATCTGAAATGTCTTCAGTATACGGCACTGTTCGATATGTCTTCAGTGTTCGGCACTGTTCAAAATGTCTGTCCCTTTGCGCCGCCTCCCCGCAGTTGTTCCGTCTGCGCCGTCTCCCCGCTGTCTCTCCCTCTGCGTCGTCTCCCTGCAGTCTCTCCCTCTGCGTCGTCTCCCCGTCCTGCTGCCCTTCCCCAGTCTGGTCTACATGTGACTCAGAGCCAAGGCAATGTGATTGACTCTGAGAGAGCTCGGATCCCCCCCTAATAACCAACCGGATCTCTGAGGACGGCACAATGGGACACTCCTAATAAGGGCACAGGGCCCACCTCCTGATGACAGCTAAATTGACACCCCTAATAAGGGCACAGGGCCCACCCCCTGATGATAGCTTAATGGGACAATCCTAATAAGGGCACAGGGCCCACCCCCTGATGACAGCTTAATGGGACACTCCTAATAAGTGCACAGGGGCTCACCCCCAGATGACAGCACAAATGACACTCCAAATAAGGGCACTGGGGCCCACCCCCTGATGACAGCACAATTGACACTCCTACTCAGGGCAAAGGGGCCCATCCCCTGATGACAGCACAAATGACACTCCTAATAAGGGCACTGGGGCCCACCCCCTGATGACAGCAAAATTGACACTCCTAATAAGGGCACAGGGCCCACCCCCTGATGACAGCACGATTGACACTCCGAATAAGGGCACTGGGGCCCACCCCCTGATGACAGCACAATGGCGTGGATTTCCACTCCTTCTGACGAAGGAGCAGCGCTCCGAAAGCAAATGATATTTGCGACCAAATAAACCTGTTGGAATTTAACCTGGTGTTGTGAGACTTCTCACTGTGTGACAGCACAATGGGACACTCCTAACAAGGGCACAGGGCCCACCCCCTGATGACGACCCAGTTCCTCTCTCTGATGATGGCTGGGCCCCGCCCCCTGATGACGTCACAGAATCAATCATTGAGCACGGGGCGGGGCTTGGCAGAAGCGGGCGGGGTTTGAGTCCCTCACCCCGCTGCGCATGTGCAGGCTGCACTGACTGAGTGCATGGCATGCGCTTTGCTGCCCTTTCAGTGGCTGAGGGGCGAATGGAGAAAACTGCAAAGATTAATGGAAGGGCAGAAGATTGGGAGCAGCTTAGAATGCAGCAAAGGATGTGAAAAAATAATTCCCCAGGGAGAAACTGGAGCATGAGAGATAAGTGGGAAATATTTTAAACACAGACAGTAAAAGCAGCAAACAGGAAGAGAGAGTAGAAAAAAGCAATCTGTGTGAGTGAGTGAGATTGGGGAATTAATAATGGGAAAAAAGCAGACTGGACACTGAAGAATGATATTGTGTCTCTCTGGGCACAGGCGCGGGCTGGGAAGTTGTGAACACTCCCCTGGTTTTCAATGTGAGAAACACTCACCTTGCGAGTTAATCAGAAAGTGAGTTTGCTGCGCGTTCTCGGGGTAATTTAGCACGGCCAATCCACCCAACCTCTCCTGTTGATAATTCTTCATGTGAAACTATTTCAGTCCCAGTTTCCAGCGGTGTTGAAGGTTCTTCAGAAGCAGCAGCTGAATTTGTCTTTGTGGTCAGTCTCTGTTCAGATGTTTCGCTATTTAACATTTCCGATGTCAATATTTCTGCTGAAGCTTCAGTGATTTCGCTTCTTGGGGATAATATCTGGTCAGGTTGATCTGATGTGGAGATGCCAGTGTTGGACTGGTTGGCTGTTTGCATTCGCATTCTAATCAGTATTCTGTAACTTGATTGTGTCTCTGTGCCCTGTTTGAGGGCACATTTCCACTCCATTTGACGAAGGAGCAGCGCTCAGAAAGCTAATGGTATTTGCTCCCAAATAAACATGTTGGACTTTAACCTGTGTTGTTGAAACTCTTACAGTTTGATCTGGCCAAACTCTCTCATCAGCTGTCTGTGCGGTGTAAGATATTGGACGTGTTTTTGCTCAGATAACAGCGGATGTTATTTTTCATTGGTCGTGTAGCTTGTTGCTTGTACTCGTTCTCCTGGAATAAGTACTCTCCTTTTAGAGTTGTGTTCTCTCCCAGTGATCAAGTATCAGGTGGTATCAAAAGGTCAAACTTTACTCTCAGCTTCCTTTTTAAAAGCCGCATCACTGGTGAATTCTGTATTGTTGCGAGTGTGGCGTTCCTGTAGGATAACAGAATGTATTGACTCATCTTGACAATGTCTCTTGGTGCTTTGATGCCTTTCGTGAGTGTTTGAGTGACTGTACAAATTGTTTGGCCAATCGGTTTGTTGCTGGATGGTGTAGAACCAGGTTGACGTGTTGGATATCACTTCCTTTCACGTAGCCTTTGAGGTCCTTTGAAGGAAACTGTGTCCTGTTGTCATTATTATTTTCTCAGTTTGACCAATTCTGGCAAATATTTCACCCAACGTTTCAATAGCCTGTTCTGTTGTCATGGATTTCATGATCACGACTTCCGGCTATTCAGAATGTACACCTACCAATATTGCGAACATGAGTCCCTCTATTGAACGAGTGTAATCTGTGTGTACTCTCTGCCCTGGCTGTTTCGGCCATTCCCATGGATGTAAACATTGTCGCGATGGAGTGGTTTAAGTTTTTCACAGGACTGACATTGCCCCACTTACGCTTCCATTTGTGCATCTAATCCTGGCTGCCCAGACTAACCACATGCCAGTTCCTTCATTCTTATCACACCAGTATGTGCTGTCCAAGGATTCTTCCACGCAAGCACAGAGGAATAATCACTCGGATTCCTCACAGCAAATCTCCCCCCTGGATTGTGAACTCAAGTCTTCTTGTAATGTAACGCTTTAGATGTGCGATTTCTCGAGATCTATCCCTCATTGTTCCTTCAGGACCATTTCCAGAACCTTCCCCATCACTGACTCGGTTCTTGTGTGTAACTGAACTTGAGATGAAGTCACAGGTACACTCTCCACGTGTGATTAAATACAGGATGTTAACAAATTTTTCTTCAGGTTTTTGTTTGATTTGGAATGACAATCTTAACAAAGCATCAGCAGTTGAATGTTGCTCCAATCGATGATATTAAATATCGTAGGTGTGTGCCGATCTCTGGAACCATCTCTGTAACCCACCAGCTACTCAATAAGGAATGTCCTTATACAGCCTGAAGATATTGTCAAGGGTCTATGGTCTGTCGAAAGTGTAAAATGCTGACCATAAAGGCAGTGATGAAATATTTTTATTCAGAATATATCACCCCAAGCTCCTTTTTCTCACTGAGCATAATCCGTTACTGCGCTAATAAGTGTTCATGAAGCAAAGGCCATCGGTCGCTCTACTCTTCAGTTCATTATGTGCGAGATGACGATGCCTTTCGCATCGGGCGATGCATCGCAGGCAAGTTGTATGAATTTGGGATTGTTTTGGGCCAATAATTCTGACTTCCTTTTGGCTTCTTTTACTCTTTCTGAGCTCTTTCACTCTTCTGTCCAGTGCCATGTCTGTTGGACACATTTGCAAAGGGTGCAGTGGTTTCCATGGAGCTGCTAAACTTGGAACAAATTTCCCAGAATAGTTGCTCAGTCCTGGAAAAGATCTCAGTTGCATCACATTTTGAGGACATGCTGCTTCTAAACTTGTTGTCATCTTTTTTGGTTCCTGATGCAAGCCATCTTTGTCAATGATGTGACCTAAGTGATAGATGGATGTCTTGAAAAAGTCGCACTTTTCCTTTTTCAATCGAGATTTTGCTTTTGGAGATGTTCCAATGTAACTTGCATGTTCTTCAAGCGTTCTTGTTCACTTGAACCTGTGATGAGAATATCATCGAGATAACATCGAGGCCGCGCCCCTGCCTACGTCAATGGGGACGAAGTGGAAATGGTCGAGCGCTTCAGGTATTTAGGTGTCGAGATCACCAACAACCTGTCCTGGTCCCTCCATACTAGTGCTATAGTTAAGAAAGCCCACCAATGCCTCTACGTTCTCAGGAGTCGAAAGAAGTTTGGGATATCAACTACAACTCTCATTAACTTTTACAATGCACCATAGAATTCCTTCAGGTTGCATCACAGCTTGGTATGACTCCCTAAGAAGACCGCTATGAACTGCAATGTGTCATGAATGAAGTCCAGTCCACCACGCAGACCAGCCTCCCATTCATTGACTCTATCTACACTTGTCACTGCCTTGGAAAAGCAGCCACATTAATCACGGACCCCACGCCCCCAGACATACTCTGTTCCACCTTCTCCCATTGGGAAACAGATACAAAACTCAGAGGACTCGTCCCAACTAATTCCATGCTGCCATCAGACTTTTGAATGGACCTACCTTGTATTAAGTTGGTCTTTCTCTACACCCTAGCTATGACTGTAACACTACATTCTGCACTCTCTCATTTCCTTCTCTATGTGCGGTATGCTTTGTCTGTATAGCGCGCAAGAAACAATAATTTTCACTGCATACTAATAGTGACAATAATAAATCAAATCATCTTCCTCCTGACCTCAGCGGTGGAATCTAAATCCTGCTGCAATAATGTGCGGTTTCAGTGAGAAATACTTCTCTCAGACTTTTGTCAGTTCGTTGGAGGTTTTCGCTCCTGGCTTTCCTGGATGGACTAAAATTTGCAGGAATGTAAAAGTTTTGTGTGCGACTAAACTGAGAATTGTTACAACCTTTAGGTCACCAACGTCTTGGTTTGCTTGGGGATATTATCAGAATCTTTGAATGAGTTTGAAACTCAATCCTCATCAAACACATCCATGGCACTACCTTCTCCCGTGATTTATTATTGGTTATCGGTCTTGGGTTTTATACTTTCTTTAGTTTCCCCCAATCACAATGCAAGTGCGCACCTTAGCGATCAATGTTGGAGTTTCCATTCTCTGGAGGTTTTCGTGCCTTCTGAGTCACAACATCTCTGTAAGATCACTGTAGCTGGTCATCTAGTTACAGGAAGGATGTAAATAAGGTTGAAAGAGTGCAGAGCAGGTTCACAAGGATGTTGCCGGGACTTGAGAAGCTGAGTGACAGAGAGAGATTGAATAGGTTGGGACTTTATTCCCTGGAGCGTAGAAGATTGAGGGGAGATTTGATAGAGGTGTACAAGATTTTGATGGGAATAGATAGAGTGAATGTAAGCAGGCATTTTCCGCTGAGACGAGGGGAGAAAAAAACCAGAGGGCATGGGTTAAGGGTGAAAGGAGAAAAGTTAAAAGGGATTATTGGTGGGGTGGGGGGGGGGGGGGGGGGGGTGGGCTACTTCACGCAGAGAGTGGTGGGAGTGTGGAATGAGCTGCCGGATAAAGTGGTAAATGTTCACTTTGAACATTTAAGAAAAACTTGGACGGGTTCATGGATGAGAGGGGTGTGGAGGGATATGGTCCAAGTGCAGGTCAGTGGGACTAGGCAAAAAATGGATCGGCACAGACAAGAAGGACCAAAAGGCCTGTTTCTGAGCTGTAATTTTCTATGGTTCTATCCCACAGACTTTTCATTTCTGTTCCTGAGTCTCTGTTCCTGCCGCCTGTTTTGCTTCACCACACGCACAGTCTCTGCAGCTTGGAAATCTCCCCCTTTATTGAACGGTCAGTCAGTTCAACCTTTGTTTCTGGTTTACTCGCGGTTTCAGTTCCTAAACCTTTTTGTGGGGCATCAGAGGTTCCGTTTATTGCCTTCGATCCACTTTTCAATCTGAAATGCTGTGGTTCATTTTCATTGGGTCTACTCGAAAGAAAATGTTTTTCTTTGATTCTGGTGACCAGTTCCTTCTTTGTTCTTTATCGAGCAATTGCTTCCACAATGTGAAAAGTCATGAGGCGTGGCACTGGTGGGTTGCAGTGAAACACAATGCAGGTTTATTAAGAAGGTGTTGCGAGATTCCGGTTGAAGATGGAAGAGCCACAAAAGGCCATGAATGTCTCTGCTTCCGTCACTCCAGATGATGTGACGTTATAGCAGAGAAGAAGAAACCACTTTAAATACACGACAGGCAGAGACACATGCTCCATTCGAAAAGGCTGCTGAAAACTGTGCAGTGTTATTGTTAATTTTAATCATTTAACATCAAATGAATATGTTAAACAGTGCAGCACAATAACTCTGTCTTCTTTCAATTTTATCCTTCAATATCTGTCCAGAATGCTGGCAGGATAACTTCAACATGGTGATATGTGTAATGACACATTCTGGATGTTAGACTGAGCAGAGACAATATCAATTAAACAATCAAACTCAAGATGGATAGATTCCTGATTGGTAAAGGAATCAAAGGTTATCGGAAAAGGGGGGAGAATGGGGTTGAGAAACTTATCAGCCATGATTGAATGGCGGGGCAGACTCAATGCTCTGAATGGCCTCATTCTGCTCCTATAGGGGTGATTCTCCCATTTCGACTGCTAATTTTTGGCGGATCAGCCCGGGAGACTCGCATGTGTACAATTTGTGGGATTCGCGCATGCATTCCCGCTGCACGCACCTCTCCTACAGCTGGATATCCGGTGGTGGGAGATGCGGCCTCAGGCAAGGTTAGGGCACATGGAGTCTGCTTCCTCATCAACACCTCGCGGTGCCCAGACGTAGCAACACTGGCAACTTTCTGCTCCCCAAACCCAGAATACCCGACGCTAAAATGCCGCCCCGACGACCGTCCACGGGATTTCACCTCCGTTATCCTGATGGCCGATTACATCGACCCCATGCGGACGTGAAGATCGTGTGGCCCCTCTCTCTCTCTCTCCTCTCTCTCCACACTGCGCATGGGGCTGTGCTGGTGCACTCAGTGCGCATTGTGCCGCCATGTGTCCCGCACTGAGCATGCGCTGTCCCTTTGGTTCAGCAGGTGATATGTGAAATTGAAAGGACAATGTGGAGAAAGCGGCAAAGATTGAGAGGCTGCAGCATTGCAGCAATGTTGGAATATGGCAAGGCAGCACTGAGTATAATTCAATCGGGAGAAACTGGAGCTGAGAGAAACTTAGTGTCAATTATTACAGAAACTCTACAAGATTCAGTCATTATGAAACTGAAGCACAGACACAGACAATGCCTGCTGGATAATAATGGGAAAGAAGGAAATGGAAGAGATTTGAGACATGCAAAAAATAAAATCAAGGCGAAAGAGTGGGGAATTTAATGTGAACACTATCACCAATGCTGTGAATGTCAACACTTTCAATAGATAACAAAATAAACAACAGAATCAGACATTATTTAGATATATATTCATATATACATAATCATACAATCTACAGTACAGAATGAGGCCATTTGGCCCATCGAGTTTGCGCTAACAACAATCCCACGCAGGTCCTATCCCCATAATTCCATATAGTTACCCTCCTAATCCCCCTGACACTAAGGGATAATTTAGCATGACCAATCAACCTAACCCAAATATCTTTAGACAGTGGGAGGAAACCGGAGCACCCGGAGGAAACCCACACAGACACAGGGAGAATGTGCAAACTCTATGCGGTATTGGTCCTCTTATTTGCGGAAGGATATATTGGCTTTGGAGGGAGTGCAGAGAAGGTTCACCAGGTTGATACCAGAGATGAGGGGTGTTCATTATGATGAGAGACTGAGCAGATTGGGTTTGTATTCGTTGGAATTTCGAAGGCTGAGGGGGGATCTTATAGAGACCTATAAGATAATGAAGGGGCTGGAGAGGGTAGAGATGGAGAGAGTCTTTCCACTTAGAAAGGAAACTGGAACTAGAGGGCACAGCCTCAAAATAAAGGGGGGGGGGGTCAGTTTAGGACAGAGTTGAGGAGGAACTTCTTCTTTCAGAGGGTGGTGAATCTTTGGAATTCTCTGCCCACTGAAGTGGTGCAGGCGACCTCGTTGAATATGTTTAAGTCACGGATAGATGGATTCCTGATCGGTAAGGGAATTAGGGGTTATAGGGATCAGGTGGGCAAGTGGAACTGATCCACTTCAGATCAGCCATGATCTTATTGAATGGCGGGGCAGGCTCGAGGGGCTAGATGGCCTCCTCCTGCTCCTATTTCTTATGTTCTTCTGTTCTGCACAGACAGTGACCCATGGTCAGAACTGAACACGGATCCCTGGCGCTCTGAGGCAGCAGTGCTAAACTCTAGGGACTTACTAAAGCCCTTGAATTGCCGACATTTCATTGCTTACCCCGAATTGCCTCTTGATAATTAGTGAGAATGGACGTTTCCAATTTGAGCAGTTAAAGATGTAGTTACTGGCAGTGACCACCAGGCAGCATTATCTCCTCACTGTGTCCTCACCCCCTGTACCCTCAGCATGTCTGATATTCCCCTCTCTCGCACAGCCCCTGTCTGATAACCCCCCTCTCTCACACAAACCCTGTCTGATATCTCCCTCTCTCACACACAAACCCTGTCTGATATTCCCCTCACTCACACAAACATGTGTCTGTGAATGTTTGCATATAAGTGTCTGAGTCAGAGTGAATGAATCCTGAAGCGTGTTTGATAGTGTATATAAATGTGCCTGGGTGCCTGTGTAATTTCTCTCACAGCCTCCCCATAACCAACGTGTTCTGCATGATTCCCCAGCTGTGATCATTCATAGAGCATGAGATCAGCCTGTGTGTTTGAACTCAGTGTGTGATTCCTCCCATAGCCAATCAGCTGTGTCCGTGCAAATTCCACCATAGCTAATGAAATGAGTCCCTGTAATTCCCCCCATAGCCGATAAGCAGTCTCTGTGTGATTCCCCCCGTAGCCGATGTGCTGTGTGATTCCCCACAGAGGTGATGAGCTGTATCTGTGTGATGCCCCACCATAGCCGACGTCCTGTGATTCCCCCCGTAGCCGATGTGCTGTGTGATTCCCCACAGAGGTGATGAGCTGTATCTGTGTGATGCCCCACCATAGCCGACGTCCTGTGATTCCCCCATAGCTGATCTGCAGTGTGATTCCCCCCTTCGCCGATGTGCAGTGTGATTTCCCCCATTGCTGATGTGCAGTGTGATTCCCCCCATAGCCGATGTGCAGTGTGATGCCCCCCATAGCCGATGTGCAGTGTGATTCCCCCCACAGCTGATATGCAGTGTGATTACCCCCATTGCCGACCTGCTGTGTGATGGCCCCTATAGTCGACGAGCAGTTTGATGCCCCCCATAGCCGATGTGCAGTGTGATTCCCCCCATAGCCGACCTGCTGTGTGATTCCCCCCCGTAGCCGATGTGCAGTGTGATTCCCCCCATAGCCGATGTGCGGTGTGATTCCCCCCATTGCCGACCTGCTGTGTGATTCTCCCGTATCCGATGTGGAGTGTGATTCCCCCCATAGCCGATGTGCAGTGTGATTCCCCCCAAAGCTGATGTGCTGTGTGATTCCCCCCATAGCCGATCAGCTGTGATTCCTCCATAGCCGATGTGCAGTGTGATGCCCCCCTTAACCGATGTGCAGTGTGATTCCCCCCATAGCCGATGTGCAGTGTGATTCCCCCCATAGCCGATGTGCAGTGTGATTCCCCCCATAGCCGATTTGCAGTGTGATTCCCCCCTCGCCGATGTGCAGTGTGATTCCCCCCATAGCCGATGTGCAGTGTGATTCCCCCCTCGCCGATGTGCAGTGTGATTCCCCCCATAGCCGATGTGCAGTGTGATTCCCCCCATAGCCGATGTGCAGTGTGATTCCCCCCATAGCCGATGTGCTATGTGATTCCCCCCAGAGCCGATGTCCACCTGAGGACATCTGACTCCGCCTCTCGATGACGGCTCCCAGCCCTTTCCTTGCTGATGAAACTGGCCCCGCCCCCAATGGAGGGTAGCCCCGCCCCCAATGGAGGCCAGTCCCGCCCCCAATGGAGGCCAGCCCCGCCCCACCCATGATGACAGCTCCAACCTCCGTGGCTATGTCACAAAGCCACTCTGCCCACGTCACCGTCCCGGCCTCTTGCTGCTGCCAGGCTCTGCCTGCTGAGCCACTCACCTGGCGAAGGAGCAGCGCTCCGAAAGTGAGTGGCGTTTGCTGCCAAGTAAACCTGTTGGACTTTAACCGGGTGTTCATGAGACTCCTGTGTTTATCCCAGTCCAACGCCGGCATCTCCACATCATGACGCACTGATCCGCCATAGAGCAGAGGCGGGATTTGGCAGCAGGTAGGCGGCTTTACTCCCTTCCAGAGTTTCTGTCCTCTCCGCTGAGCTCCTCCTCCTCCACCTCCATTAACTGGAGGAGATGTGGCTGAGGAGGTGCCAATCCCGTTCGGCCTGAAGGAAGTCTCCCTTTGACACATCTACTGCTTCCAGTGCCAGGTCTTCATCCACCTGGCCCAGCAGGAGTGCCTGGAGAGAGGCTTCACTGTCCCGAGGGGGTCAGCCATGGCATCTTCTGGTTGGCAGATTGTGTGAGGAGTTTCGAAGTGAATTTGTGTGAAAATTCACAGCCTTAAAACCTCCAGCTCTGGCATCTCAATCAGGGCCACAGGGAAACTTTGTTTTTAGTTTCACTGGAGTTTAGAAGAGTGCGAGGGAATCTCATAGAAACTTATAAAATTCTAATTGTGTTCGACAGGGTAGATTCAGAAAGAATGTCCCTGATGGAGAGGGAGTCGAGTAATAATCTGTCTTCCTATTATTGATGCAAAAGTGGATAACGCCACATTTATCCACATTGTACTGCATCTGCCATGCATATGCCCACACACTCAGCCTGTCCAAATCACATTGAAGCATCTCTGCATCCTCCCCACAGCTCGTCCTCCAACCCAACTTAAAACCTGAAGATAATACATTCAGTTCCCTCTTCCAAATCATTAATCTGTAATGTAAACAGTTGGGGTCCGAGCACAGATCCCTGCGGTACCACACTAGTCACTGCCTGCCAATCAGGAGTTATCCGTCTTCACCCAAAGAGAATGAGGACGATGGTCTGTAATTCAGGGAGAGAGGCTCCGAGCTTACTGAGCAGATTGACACAGGGAAGGACAAGAATTGGAGGTGTTGGCAGCCTTAAAGTGGCTAAAGCTCCAGTTCCAGATGAATTGTGCCCGAGTTTGCTGTGGGAGGCAAGGGTGGAGATTGCAGGAGTTTGTCCACAGATCTCTGAAGGTGGAAGGGCATGTTACTTTGTGAAAAAGGCCAATTGAGGTACAGATTACACAAGCAGGAATGTCATGTTGGAGTTGTATATTGAATTTGATGATCAGCCATGTGTAAGAAATTCACAGAGGCAGACGTCCCTTCATCAGAATGCCTTTATTTACAATTCCAACAGCAGTATACAGAGTTCTGTCAGTTGGCAGTCTACCTTCAGGAGTGCAGAGGAACACTGCAAGTTGTAGATAAAGTAAAGTTGACCTAATCTCTCCCTCTGCGCTGTCTCCTGCAGTCTCTCCTCTGCACCGTCTCCCCGCAGTCTCTCCCTCTGCGCCGTCTCCCCGCAGTCTCTCCCTCTGCGCCGTCTCCCCGCAGTCGCTCCCTCTGCACCGTCTCTTCCTCTGCATTGATTTTCCGTAGATCCGCAGCCTCTCCTTCTGCATTGTGTCCCCGCAGTGGGCCCGTGCTGAATGGGATAGACTTGGAACAGTGCTGTACAACAAAGAGATTTTTAAACAGTGCCGTAATCTGTTCAGTGTCTAGCACCGTTTAAACAGTGCCATATACTAAATAGAGATCCTAAAGTCATACCTAAATATAGTGTACGGCACCGTTTGAAATGTCTTTAGTGTACGGCACTGTTCGAAATATCTTTAGTGTACGGCACTGATCGAAATGTCTTTAGTGTACGGCACCATCTGAAATGTCTTTAGTGTCCGGCACTTTTCGAAATGTCTTTATTGTACGGCACTGTTTGAAATGTCTTTCGTGTACGGCACTGTTTGAAATGTCTTTTGTGTCCGGCACTGTTCGAAATGTCTTCAGTGTACGGCACTGTTCGAAATGTCTTCAGTGTTCGGCACTGTTCAAAATGTCTGTCCCTCTGCGCCGTCTCCCCTCAGTCTCCTAATAAGGGCACTGGGGCGCACCCCCTGATGACAGCACAATTGACACTCCTAATAAGGGCACTGGGGCCCACCCCCTGATGACAGCACAATTGACACTCCTAATAAGCGCACAGGGGCCCATCCCCAGATGTCAGCACAAATGACACTCCTAATAAGGGTACTGGGGCGCTCCCCCTGATGACAGCACAGTTGACACTCCTAATAAGGGCACTGGGGCCCACCCCCTGATGACAGCACAATTGACACTCCTAGTAAGGGCACAGGGGCCCATCCCCTGATGACAGCACAAATGACATTCCTAATAAGGGCACTGGGGCCCACCCCCTGATGACAGCACAAATGACACTCCTAATAAGGGCACTGGGGCCCACCCCCCTGATGACAGCACAAATGGCACTCCTAATAAGGGCACTGGGGCCCACCCCCTGATGACAGCACAAATGACACTCCTAATAAGGGCACTGGGGCCCACCCCGTGATGACAGCACAAATGACACTCCTGAAGTAGGCAATTTTCCAAAAGCCATATTGGCACCATTCAAAGCGTGCCTACAATGCAGAGGGGAACACCCGGATGGATATTCGTTCAAACCCCCTCTGCACAGCTGAGAGACCTTTAAATTTCAAAGCCAACGAAAGATCCGTATTCTGCCCAGCAACAGCGCGAAGCTGCATTTTAAACCGGCCTTTGGCCAAGGAAGATCGGGATATCTGCGAGTCAAGACCGAGAGTGGGCTATATGGCATAACCAGACTATCAATAAAATATTACAGGAATAAAATGGCCAAGGCAGGCAAAGAAACTTAACAAACTAGGGTAAAAGGAATAAAAGATTAGATTAAATCTCCCGACACACAGCAGGACAAAATGACATTAACACCTAATCTCGCAAGCAGGGAACACAGACACAAAACAATGAGGTCAATTCAGATAAGGGGACACATAGAGGGGATAATGGGAAACACATTAAAACACCGGGGCAAGAACAGGTAGTCCCATTAACACAAACACACACCATACAAATTGACAAGCCTCCCAGGGAACTTCCTGACCCGACAGACCACTTTATACATATTGTAAAAATGCATAATCAAATGTTCCCGCTCGAATTTGGATCCCTATAAAGATCCAGAGCTGATGTGAAAGGATTGAGATCAACGTGGCCAAGCCACTGTTTCGGAGCTGGTTACGTTGGTTCTCCCTGGGTTCCCAGTAATTGTACATGAAAGAAAAACACTTTGAACGTTGCCTTGCGACTCGACTTCTTTGAATGCACTGGTACAAGGGATTTTTCCCTACAACAAACCTAATAAGGGCACTGGGGCCCACCCCCTGATGACAGCACAAATGACAGTCCTAATAAGGGCACTGGGGCCCACCCCGTGATGACAGCACAAATGACACTCCTAATAAGGGCATTGGGGCCCACCCCCTGATGACAGCACAAATGCCACTCCTAATACGGCACTGGGGCCCACCCCCTGATGACAGCACAAATGATACTCCTAATAAGGGCACTGGGGCCCACCCCCTGATGACAGCACAAATGGCACTCCTAATAAGGGCACAGGGCCCACCCCCTGATGACAGCACAATTGACACTCCGAACAAGGGCACTGGGGCCCAACCCCTGATGACAGCACAATGGCGTGTATTTCCACTCCATCTGACGAAGGAGCAGCGCTCCAAAAGCTAATGGTATTTGCGACCAAATAAACCTGTTGGACTTTAACCTTGTGTTGTGAGACTTCTTACTGTGTGACAGCACAATGGGACACTCCTAATAAGGGCACAGGGCCCACCCCCAGATGACGACACAGTTCCTCTCTCTGAAGATGACTGGGCCCCGCCCCTTGATGACGTCACAGAATCAATCATTGAGCAGGGGGCGGGGCTTGGCTGTAGGGGGCGGGGTTTGAGTCCCTCCCGCGCTGCGCATGTGCAGGCTGCACTGACTGAGTGCATGGCATGCGCTTTGCTGCCCTTTCAGTGGCAGAGGGGCGAATGGAGAAGACTGCAAAGATTAATGGAAGGGCAGAATATTGGGAGCAGCTTAGAAAAATAATTTCCCGGGGAGAAACTGGAGCATGAGAGAAAAGTGGGAAATATTTTAAATACAGACAGTAAAAGCAGCAAACAGGAAGAGAGAGTAGAGAAAAGCAATGTGTGTGAGTGAGTGAGACTGGGGAATTAATAATGGGAAACAAGCAGACTGGACACTGAAGAATGATATTGTGTCTCTCTGGGCACAGGCGCGGGCTGGGAAGTTGTGAACACTCCCCTGGTTTTCAATGTGAGAAACACTCACCTTGCGAGTTAATCAGAAAGTGAGTTTGCTGCGCGTTCTCGGGGTAATTTAGCACGGCCAATCCACCCAACCTGTCCTGTTGGTAATACTTCATGTGAAACTATTTCAGTGTCAGTTTCCAGCGGCGTTGAAGGTTCTTCAGAAGCAGCAGCTGAATTTGTCTTTGTGGTCAGTCTCTGTTCAGATGTTTCGCTATTTAACATTTCTGATGTCAATATTTCTGCTGAAGCTTCAGTGATTTTGCGTCTGGAGGCTAATATCTGGTCAGTTTGATCTGATGTGGAGATGCCAGTGTTGGACTGGTTGGCTGTTGGGATTCGCATTCTAATCAGTATTCTGTAACTTGATTGTGTCTCTGTGCCCTGTTTGAGAGCACATTTCCACTCCATCTGACGAAGGAGCAGCGCTCAGGAAGCGAATGGTATTTGCTCCCAAATAAACATGTTGGACTTTAACCTGTGTTGTTAAAACTCTTACAGTTTGATCTGGCAAAACTCTCTCATCAGCTGTCTGTACGATGTAAGATATTGGACCTGTTTTTGCTCAGATAACAGCGGATGTTATTTTTCATTGGTCGTGTAGCTTGTTGCTTGTACTCGTTCTCCTGGAATAAAAACTCTCCTTTTAGAGTTGTGTTCTCTCCCAGTGATCAAGTATCAGGAGGTATCAAAAGGTCAAACTTTGCTCTCAGCTTACTTTTAAAAAGCCGCATCACTGGTGAATTCTGTATTGTTGCGAGTGCGGCGTTCCTGTAGGATAACAGGAATGTATTGACTCATCTTGACAATTTCTCTTGGTGCTTTGATGCCTTTAGTGAGTGTTTGAGTGACTGTACAAATTGTTTGGCCAATCGGTTTGTTGCTGGATGGTATAGAACCAGGTTGATGTGTTGGATATCACTTCCTTTCACGGAGCCTTTGAGGTCCTTTGAATGAAACCGTGTCCTGTTGTCATTATTATTTTCACAGTTTGACCAATTCTCGCAAATATTTCACCCAACTTTTCAATAGCCTGTTCTGTTGTCATGGTTTTCATGATCACTAATTCCGGCCATTCAGAATGTGCACCTACCAATATTGGAACATGAGTCCCTCTATTGGACAAGTGTAATCTCTGTGTACTCTCTGCCGTGGCTGTTTCGGCCATTCCCATGGATGTGAGCGTTGTCGCGATGGAGTGGTTTGAGTTTTTCACAGGACTGACATTGCCCCACTTACTCTTCCATTTGTGCATCACCTCCTGGCTGCCCAGACTAACCATATGCCAGTTCATTCATTCTTATCACACCTGTATGTGCTGTCCAAGGATTCTTCCACGCAAGCGCAGAGGAATAATCACTCGGATTCCTCACAGCAAAACTCCCTCCGGACTGTCAACTCAAGTCTTCTAGAAATGTAACGCTTTAGATGTGCGATTTTTAGAGATCTATCCCTCATTGTTCCTTTTAGCACCATTTCCAGAACCTTCCCCATCACTGTCTCTGTTCTTGTGTGTCACTGAACTTGAGATGAAGTCACAGGTACACTCTCCACATGTGATTAAATACAGGATGTTAACAACATTTTCTTCAGGTTTTTGTTTGATTTGGAATGACAATCTTAACAAAGCATCAGAAGGTGAATGTTGCTCCAATCGATGATATTAAATATCGTAGGTGCGTGCCGATAATATCAAAGACCATCTCTGTAACCCACCAGCTACTCAATAAGGAATGCCTTTATACAGCCTGAAGATATTGTCAAGGGTCTATGGTCTGTCAAAAGTGTAAAATGCTGACCATAAAGGCAGTGATGAAATATTTTTATTCAGAATATATCACCCCAAGCTCCTTTTTCTCACTGAGCATAATCCGTTACTGCGCTAATAAGTGTTCATGAAGCAAAGGCCATCGGCCGCTCTACTGTTCAGGGCATTATGTGTGAGATGACGATGCCTTTCGCATCGCGCGATGCATCACAGGCAAGTTGTGTGAATTTGGGATTGTATTGGGCCAATAATTCTGACTTCCTTTTGGCTTCTTTTACTCTTTCTGAGCTCTTTCACTCTTCTGTCCAGTGCCATGTCTGTTGGACACATTTGCAAAGGGTGCAGTGGTTTCCATGGAGCTGCTAAACGTGGAACAATTTTCCCCGAATAGTTGCACAATCCTATAAAAGATCTCAGTTGCATCACATTTTGAGGACATGCTGCTTCTAAAATTGTTGTCATCTTTTTTGGTTCCTGATGCAAGCCATCTTTGTCAATGATGTGACCCAAGTGATAGATGGATGTCTTGAAAAAGTCGCACTTTTCCTTTTTCAATCGAGATTATGCTTTTGGAGATGTTCCAATGTAACTTCCAAGTTCTTCAAGCGTTCTTGTTCACTTGAACCTGTGATGAGAATATCATCGAGATAACATCGAGGCCGCGCCCCTGCCTACGTCAATGGGGACGAAGTGGAAATGGTCGAGCGCTTCAGGTTTTTAGGTGTCGAGATAACCAACAACCTGTCCTGGTCCCTCCATACTAGTGCTATAGTTAAGAAAGCCCACCAATGCCTCTACTTTCTCAGGAGTCGAAGGAAGTTTGGGATATCAGCTACATCTCTCATTAACTTTTACAATGCACCGTAGAATTCTTTCTGGTTGCATCACAGCTTGGTATGACTCCCTAAGAAGACCGCTATGAACGACAAAGAGTCATGAATGAAGTCCAGTCCACCACGCAGACCAGCCTCCCATTCATTGACTCTATCTACACTTGTCACTGCCTTGGAAAAGCAGCCACATTAATCACGGACCCCACGCCCCCAGACATACTCTGTTCCACCTTCTTCCATTGGGAAACAGATACAAACCTCTGAGGACACGTACCAACTTATTCCATGCTGCCATCAGACTTTTGAATGGACCTACCTTGTATTAAGTTGGTCTTTCTCTACACCCTCGCTATGACTGTAACACTACATTCTGCACTGTCTCCTTTCCTTCTCGATGTGCGGTATGCTTTGTCTGTATAGCGCGCAAGAAACAATACTTTTCACTGTATATTAATACGTGACAATAATCAATCAAATCATCTTCCTCCTGACCTCAGCGGTGGAATCTAAATCCTGCTGCAATAATGTGCGGTTTCAGTGAGAAATACTTCTCTCAGACTTTTGTCAGTTTGTTGTAGGTTTTCGCTCCTGGCTGTGCTGGATGGACTAAAATTTGCAGGAATGTAAAAGTTTTGTGTGCGACTAAACTGAGAATTGTTACAACCTTTAGGTCACCCGGTTCTTGGTTTGCTTGGGGATATTATCAGAATCTTTGAATGAGTTTGAAACTCAATCCTCATCAAACACATCCCTGGCACTACCTTCTCCCGTGATTTACTTTTGGTTATCGGTCTTGGGTTTTATACTTTCTTCAGTTTCCCCCAATCAGAATGCAAGAGCGCACCTTAGCGAGCAATGCTGGAGTTTCCTTTCTCTGGAAGTTTTCCTGCCTTCTGAGTCACAGCTTCTCTGTATGATCACTGTAACTGGTCACCTAGTTACAGGAAGGATGTAAATAAGGTTGAAAGAGTGCAGAGCAGGTTCACAAGGATGTTGCCGGGACTTGAGAAGCTGAGTGACAGAGAGAGATTGAATAGGTTGGGACTTTATTCCCTGGAGCGTAGAAGATTGAGGGGAGATTTGATAGAGGTGTACAAGATTTTGATGGGTATAGATAGAGTGAATGCAAGCAGGCTTTATACGCTGAGGCTCGGGGAGAAAAAACCCAGAGGGCATTGGTTAAGGGTGAAAGGAGAAAAGTTAAAGGGGAATATTAGGGGGGGCTTCTTCACGCAGAGAGTGGTGGGAGTGTGGAATGATCGCCGGATAAAGTGCTAAATGCGGGGTCACTTTGAACATTTAAGAAAAACTTGGACGGGTTCATGGATGAGAGGGCTGTGGAGGGATATGGTCCAAGTGGAGGTCAGGGCGACTAGGCAAAAAATGGATCGGCACAGACAAGAAGGGCCAAAAGGCCTGTTTCTGAGCTGTAATTTTCTGTGGTTCTATCCCACAGACTTTTCATTTCTGTTCCTGAGTCTCTGTTCCTGCTGCCTGTGTTGCTTCACCACACGCACAGTCTCTGCAGCTTGGAAATCTCCCCCTTTATTGAACGGTCAGTCAGTTCAACCTTTGTTTCTGGTTTACTCGTGGTTTCAGTTCCTAAACCTTTTTGTGGGGCATCACAGGTTCCTTTTCTTGCCTTCGATCCACTTTTCAATATGAAATGCTGTGGTTCATTTTCATTGGATCTGCTCGAAAGACAATGTTTTTCTTTGATTCTGGTGACCAATTCCTTCTTTGTTCTTTATCGAGCAATTGCTTCCACAATGTGAAAAGTCATGAGGCGTGGCACTGGTGGGTTGCAGTGAAACACAATGCAGGTTTATGAAGAAGGTGTTGCGAGATTCCGGTTGAAGATGGAAGAGCCACAAAAGGCCATGAATGTCTCTGCTTCCGCCACTCCAGGTGATGTGACGTTATAGCAGAGAAGAAGAAACCACTTTAAATACACGGCAGGAATAGACACATGCTCCATTCGAAAAGGCTGCTGAAAACTGTGCAGTGTTAATGTTAATTTTAATCATTTAACATCAAATGAATATGTGAAGCAGTGCAGCACAATAACTCTGTCTTCTTTCAATTTTATCCTTCAATATCTGTATAGAATGCTGGCAGGATAACTTCAACATGGTGATATGTGTAATGACACATTCTCGATGTTAGACTGAGCAGAGACAATATCAATTAAACAATCAAGCTGGAGATGGATAGATTCCTGATTGGTAAAGGAATCAAAGGTTATCGGAAAAGGGGGGAGAATGGGGTTGAGAAACTTGTCAGCCATGATTGAATGGCGGGGCAGACTCAATGCTCTGAATGGCCTCATTCTGCTTCTATGGGGGTGATTGTCCCATTCCGACTGCTAATTTTTGGCGGATCAGCCCGGGAGACTCGCATGTGCACAATTTGCGGGATTCGCGCATGCATTCCCGCTGCACGCACATCTCCTACAGCTGGATATCCGGTGGTGGGAGATGCGGCCTCAGGCAAGGTTAGGGCACATGGAGTCTGCTTCCTCATCAACACCTCGCGGTGCCCAGACGTAGCAACACTGGCAACTTTCTGCTCCCCAAACCCAGAATACCCGACGCTAAAATGCCGCCCCTCCTACCTTCCACAGGAGTTCACCTCCGTTATCCTGATGGCCGATTACATCCACCCCATGCGGACGTGAAGATCGTGTGGCCCCTCTCTCTCTCTCTCTCCTCTCTCTCCGCACTGCGCATGGGGCTGTGCTGGTGCACTCAATGCGCATTGTGCCGCCATGTGTCCCGCACTGAGCATGCGCTGTCCCTCTGGTTCAGCAGGTTAGGTGTGAAATTGAAAGGACAATGTGGAGAAAGCGGAAAGGATTGAGAGGCTGCATCATTGCAGCAATGTTGGAATATGGCAAGGCAGCACTGAGTATAATTCAATCGGGAGAAACTGGAGCTGAGATAAACTTAGTGTCAATTATTACAAAAACTCTACAAGATTCAGTCATTATGAAACTGAAGCACAGAGACAGACAATGCCTGTTGGATAATAATGGGAAAGAAGGAAATGGAAGAGATTTGAACCATGCAAAAAATAAAATCAAGGCGAAAGAGTGGGGAATTTAAAGTGAACACTATCACCCTGTGAATGTCAACTCTTTCAATAGATAACAAAATAAACAACAGAATCAGACATTTTTTAGATATATATTTATATATACATAATCATAGAATCTAAAGTACAGAATGAGGCCATTTGGCCCATCGAGTTTGCACCAACAACAATCCCACGCAGGTCCTATCCCCATAATTCCATATAGTTACCCTCCTAATCCCCCTGAAACTAAGGGATAATTTAGCATGACCAATCAACCTAACCCAAATATCTTTAGACAGTGGGAGGAAACCGGAGCACCCGGAGGAAACGCACACAGACACAGGGAGAATGTGCAAACTCGATGCAGTATTGGTCCCCTTATTTGCGGAAGGATATATTGGCCTTGGAGGGAGTGCAGAGAATGTACACCAGGTTGATGCCAGAGCTGAGGGGTGTTGATTATGAGGAGAGTCTGAGCAGATTGGGTTTGCATTCGTTGGAATTTCGATGGCTGAGGGGGGATCTTATAGAGACCTATAAGATAATGAAGGGGCAGGATAGGGTAGAGATGGAGAGAGTCTATCCACTTAGAAAGGAAACTAGAACGAGAGGGCACAACCTCAAAATAAAAGGGGGTCAGTTTAGGACAGAGTTGAGGAGGAACTTCTTCTCTCAGAGGGTGGTGAATCTCTGGAATTCTCTGCCCACTGAAGTGGTGCAGGCGACCTCGTTGAATATATTTAAATCACGGATAGATGGATTCCTGATCGGTAAGGGAATTAGGGGTTATAGGGATCAGGTGGGCAAGTGGAACTGATCCACTTCAGATCAGCCACGATCTTATTGAATGGCGGGGCAGGCTCGAGGGGCTCGATGGCCTACTGCTGCTCCTATTTTTTATGTTCTTATGATCTGCACAGAGAGTGACCCATGGTCGGAACTGAACCCGGATCCCTGGCGCTGTGAGGCAGCAGTGCAAAACACTAGGAACTTAGTAATGCCCTTGAAATGCCGACATTTCCATTGCATACCCTGAATTGCCTCTTGATAATTAGTGAGAATGGAAGTTTCCAATTTGAGCAGTTAAAGATGTAGTTACTGGCAGTGACCACCAGGCAGCATTATCTCCTCACCGTGTCCTCACCCCCTGTACCCTCAGCATGTCTGATATTCCCCTCTCTCGCACATCCCCTGTCTGATAACCCCCCCTCTCTCACACAAACCCTGTCTGATATCCCCCTCTCTCACACACAAACCCTGTCTGATATTCCCCTCACTCACACAAACATGTGTCTGTGAATGTTTGCATATAAGTGTCTGAGTCAGAGTGAATGAATCCTGAAGCGTGTTTGATAGTGTATATAAATGTGCCTGGGTGCCTGTGTAATTTCTCTCACAGCCTCCCCATAACCAACGTGTTCTGCATGATTCCCCAGCTGTGATCATTCATAGAGCATGAGATCAGCCTGTGTGATTGAACCCAGTGTGTGATTCCTCCCATAGCCAATCAGCTGTGTCCGTGCAAATTCCACCATAGCTAATGAAATGAGTCCCTGTAATTCCCCCACAGTCGATAAGCAGTCTCTGTGTGATTCCCCCCGTAGCCAATGTGCTGTGTGATTCCCCACAGAGGTGATGAACTGTGTCTGTGTGATGCCCCCCCATAGCCGACGTCCTGTGATTCCCCCTGTAGCTGATGTGCTGTGTGATTTCCCCCATAGCTGATATGCAGAGTGATTCCCCCCATAGCCGATGTGCAGTGTGATTTCCCCCATTGCTGATATGCAGTGTGATTCCCCCCATAGCCGATGTGCAGTGTGATGCCCCCCATAGCCGATGCGCAGTGTGATTTCCCCCACAGCTGATATGCAGTGTGATTCCCCCCATAGTCGATGTGCAGTGTGATGCCCCCCATAACCGACCTGCTGTGTGATTCCCCCCGGAGCCGATGTGCAGTGTGATTCCCCCCATAGCCGATGTGCAGTGTGATTCCCCCATAGCCGATTTGCAGTGTGATTCCCGCCATAGCCGATGTGCAGTGTGATTCCCCCCATAGCCGATGTGCAGTGTGATTCCGCTCATAGCCGATGTGCAGTCTGATTCCCCACATCGCCGATGTCCACTTGATGTCATCTGACTCCGCCTCTTGATGACGGCTCCCAGCACGTTCCTGCTGATGAAACTGGTCCCGCCCCCAATGGAGGACAGCCCCGCACCCAATGGAGGCCAGTCCCGCACCCAATGGAGGCCGGCCCCGCCCCACCCATGATGACAGCTCCAACCTCCCTGGCCACGTCACAAAGCCACGCTGCCTACGTCACCGTCCCGGCCTCTTGCTGCTGCCAGGCTCTGCCTGCTGAGCCACTCACCTGGCGAAGGAGCAGCGCTCCGAAAGCGAGTGGCATTTACTGCCAAATTAACCTGTTGGACTTTAACCTGGTGTTTGTGAGACTCCTGACTGTGTTTACCCCAGTCCAACGCCGGCATCTCCACATCATGACGCACTGATCCGCCATGGAGCAGAGGCGGGATTTGGCAGCAGGTAGGCGGCTTTCCTCCCTTCCAGAGTTTCTGTCCTCTCCGCTGAGCTCCTCCTCCTCCACCTCCATTAACTGGAGGAGATGTGGCCTGAGGAGGTGCCAATCCCGTTCGGCCTTAAGGAGGTCTCCCTTTGACACATCTACTGCTTCCAGTGCCAGGTCTTCATCCACCTGGCCCAGTAGGAGTGCCTGGAGAGAGGCTTCACTGTCCCGAGGGGGTCAGCCATGGCATCTTCTGGTTGGCAGATGGTGTGCGGAGTTTAGAAGTGAGTTTGTGTGACCATTCACAGCCATAAAACCTCCAGCTCTCGCATCTCAATCAGGGCCACAGGGAAACTTTGTTTTTAGTTTCACTGGAGTTTAGAAGAGTGAGAGGGAATTTCATAGAAACTTATAAAATTCTAATTGTGTTCGACAGGGTAGATTCAGAAAGAATGTCCCTGATGGAGGGGGAATCGAGTAATAATCTGTCTTCCTATTATTGCTGCAAAAGTGGATAACGCCACATTTATCCACATTGTTCTGCATCTGCCATGCATATGCCCACACACTCAGCCTGTCCAAATCACACTGAAGCATCTCTGCATCCTCCCCACAGCTCGTCCTCCAACCCAACTTAAAACCTGAAGATAATACATTCAGTTCCCTCTTCCAAATCATTAATATATAATGCGAACAGTTGGGGTCCGAGCACAGATCCCTGCGGTACCGTACTAGTTACTGCCTGCCAATCAGGAGTTATCCGTCTTCACCCATAGAGAATGAGGACGATGGGATGTAATTCAGGGAGAGAGGCTGCGAGCTTCCTGAGCAGATTGACACAGGGAAGGACAAGAATTGGAGGTGTTGGCAGCCTTAAAGTGGCTAAGGCTCCAGGTCCAGATGAATTGTGCCCTAGTTTGCTGTGGGAGGCAAGGGTGGAGATTGCAGGAGTATGTCCACAGATCTCTGAAGGTGGAAGGGCATGTTACTTTGTGAAAAAGTCCAATTGAGGTACAGATTACACAAGCAGGAAAGTCATGTTGGAGTTGTATATTGAATTTGATGATCAGCCATGTGTAAGAAATTCACAGAGGCAGAAGTCCCTTCATCAGAATGTCTTTATGCACAATTCCAACAGCAGTATACAGAGTTCTGTCAGTTGGCAGTCTACCTTCAGGAGTGTAGAGGAACACTGCAAGTTGTAGATAAAGTAAAGTTGACCTAATCTCTCCCTCTGCACCGTCTCCCGCAGTCTCTCCCTCTGCGCAGTCGCCCCGCAGTCGGTCCCTCTGCGCCGTCTCTCCCTCTGCACCGTCTCTTCCTCTGCATTGATTTTCCATCGATTCGCAGCCTCTCCTTCTGCATTGTGTCCCCACAGTGGGCCCGGGCTGAATGGGATAGACTTGGAACAGTGCTGTACAACAAACAGATTTTTGAACAGTGCCGTAATCTGTTCAGTGTCTCGCACCGTTTAAACAGTGCCATATACTAAATAGAGATCCTAAAGTCATACCTAAATATAGTGTACGGCTCCGTTTGAAATGTCTTTAGTGTACGGCAGTCTTCGAAATGTCTTTCGTGTTCGGCACCATCTGAAATGTCTTTAGTGTACGGCACTGTTCGAAATATCTTTAGTGTACGGCACTGTTTGAAATGTCTTTAGTGTACGGCACAGTTCGAAATGTCTTTAGTGTACGGCACATTTTGAAGTGTCTTCAGTGTCCGGCACTTGTCGAAATATCTTTAGTGTCCGGCACGGTTCGAAATGTCTTTAGTGATCGGCACTGTTCGAAATGTCTTCAGGGTTCGGCACTGTTCGAAATGTCTTCAGGGTTCGGCACTGTTCGAAATGTCTTCAGTGTTCGGCACTGTTCAAAATGTCTTTCCCTCTGCGCCGTCTCCCCGCAGTCTTTCCCTCTGCGTCGTCTCCCCGCAGTCTCTCCCTCTGCGTCGTCTCCCCGTCCTGCTGCACTTCCCCACTCTGGTCTCCATGTGACTCAGAGCCAAGGCAATGTGATTGACTCTCAGAGAGCGCGGATCCCCCCCTAATAACCACCCGGATCCCTGAGGACGGCACAATGGGACACTCCTAATAAGGGCACAGGGCGCCCACCCCCTGATGACAGCACAATTGACACCCCTAATAATGGCATTGTGCCCACCCCCTGAAGACAGCTTAATGGGACACTCCTAATAAGGGCACAGGGGCCCCCCACTGCTGACAGCACAATTGACACTCCTAATAAAGGCACAGGGGCCCATCCCCAGATGACAGCACAAATGACACTCCTAATAAGGGCACAGGGGCGCACCCCCCGATGACAGCACAATTGACACTCTTAATAAGGGTACTGGGGCCCACCCCCTGATAAGAGCACAATTGACACGCCTAATAAGGGCACAGGGGCCCATCCCCAGATGACAGCACAAATGACACTCCTAATAAGGGCACTGGGGCGCACCCCCTGATGACAGCACAATTGACACTCCTAATAAGGGCACAGGGCCCACCCCCTGATGACAGCACTCTTGACACCCCTAATAAGGGCACAGGACCCACCCCCTGATGACAGCTTAATGGGACACTCCTAATAAGGGCACAGGGCCCACCCCCTGATGACAGCTTAATGGGACACTCCTAATAAGGGCACAGGGGCCCACCCCCTCATGACAGCACAAATGACACTCCGAATGAGGGCACTGGGGCCCACCCCCTTATGACAGCACAATTGACACTCCTAATAAGGGCACAGGGCCTACCCCCTGATGACAGCACAATTGACACTCCGAATAAGGGCACTGGGGCCCACCCCCTGATGACAGCACAATGGCGTGGATTTCCACTCCTTCTGACGAAGGAGCAGCGTTCCGAAAGCGAATGGTATTTGCTACCAAATAAACCTGTTGGAATTTAACCTGGTGTTGTGAGACTTCTTACTGTGTGACAGCACAATGGGACACTCCTAATAAGGGCACAGGGCCCACCCCCTGATGACGACACAGTTCCTCTCTCTGATGCTGACTGGGCCCCGCCCTCTGATGACGTCACAGAATCAATCATTGAGCAGGGGGCGGGGCTTGGCAGAAGGGGGCGGGGTTTGAGACCCTCCCGCGCTGCGCATGCGCAGGCTGCACTGACTGAGTGCATGGCATGCGCTTTGCTGCCCTTTCAGTGGCTGAGGGGCGAATGGAGAAAACTGCAAAGATTAATGGAAGGGCAGAATATTGGGAGCAGCTTAGAATGCAGCAAAGGATGTGGAAAAGTAATTCCCCCGAGAGAAACTGGAGCATGAGAGATAAGTGGGAAATATTTTAAATACAGACAGTAAAAGCAGCAAACAGGAAGAGAGAGTAGAAAATATTAATGTCTGTGAGTGAGTGAGATTGGGGAATTAATAATGGGAAACAAGCAGACTGGACACTGAAGAATGATATTGTGTCTCTCTGGGCACAGGCGCGGGCAGGGAAGTTGTGAACATTCCCCTGGTTTTCAATGTGAGAAACACTCACCTTGCGAGTTAATCAGAAAGTGAGTTTGCTGCGCGTTTTCGGAGTAATTTAGCACGGCCAATCCACCCAACCTGTCCTGTTGGTAATTCTTCATGTGAATCTATTCAGTCTCAGTTTCCAGCGGTGTTGAAGGTTCTTCAGAAGCAGCAGCTGAATTTGTCTTTGTGGTCAGTCTCTGTTCAGATGTTTCGGGATTTAACATTTCTGATGTCAATATTTCTGCTGAAGCTTCAGTGATTTCGCTTCTGGAGGCTAATATCTGGTCAGGTTGATCTGATGTGGACTTGCCGGTGATGGACTGGTTGGCTGTTGGGATTCGCTTTCTAATCAGTATTCTGTAACTTGATTGTGTCTCTGTGCCCTGTTTGAGAGCATATTTCCACTCCATCTGACGAAGGAGCAGCGCTCAGAAAGCTAATGGTATTTGCTCCCAAATAAACATGTTGGACTTTAACCTGTGTTGTTAAAACTCTTACAGTTTGATCTGGCAAAACTCTCTCATCAGCTGTCTGTGCGGTGTAAGATATTGGACCTGTTTTTGCTCAGATAACAGCGGATGTCATTTTTCATTGGTCGTGTAGCTTGTTGCTTGTACTCGTTCTCCTGGAATAAATACTCTCCTTTTAGAGTTGTGTTCTCTCCCAGTGATCAAGTATCAGGTGGTATCAAAAGGTCAAGCTTTACTCTCAGCTTCCTTCTTAAAAGCCGCATCACTTGTGAATTCTGTATTGTTGCGAGTGCGGCGTTCCTGTAGGAGAACAGGAATGTATTGACTCATCTTGACAATGTCTCTTGGTGCTTTGATGCCTTTAGTGAGTGTTTGAGTGACTGTACAAATTGTTTGGCCAATCGGTTTGTTGCTGGATGGTATAGAACCAGGTTGATGTGTTGGATATCACTTCCTTTCACGTAGCCTTTGAGGTCCTTTCAAGGAAACTGTGTCCTGTTGTCATTATTATTTTCTCAGTTTGACCAATTCTAGCAAATATTTCACCCAACCTTTCAATAGCCTATTCTGTTGTCATGGATTTCATGATCACTACTTCCGGCCATTCAGAATGTACACCCACCAATATTGGGAACATGAGTCCCTCCATTGGACAAGTGTAATCTGTGTGTACTCTCTGCCGTGGCTGTTTCGGCCATTCCCATGGATGTAAACATTGTCGCGATGGAGTGGTTTAAGTTTTTCACAGGACTGACATTGCCCCACTTACGCTTCCATTTGTGCATCTAATCCTGGCTGCCCAGACTAACCACATGCCAGTTCCTTCATTCTTATCACACCTGTATGTGCTGTCTAAGGATTCTTCCACGCAAGCACAGAGGAATAATCACTCGGATTCCTCACAGCAAAACTCCCCCCGGACTGTCAACTCAAATCTTCTTGTCATGTAACGCTTTAGATGTGCGATTTCTAGAGATCTGTCCCTCATTGTTCCTTTTAACACCATTTCCAGAACCTTCCTCATCACTGTCTCGGTTCTTGTGTGTCACTGAAATTGAGATGAAGTCACAGGTACACTCTCCACGTGTGATTAAATACAGGATGTTAACAACATTTTCTTCAGGTTTTTGTTTGATTTGGAATGACAATCTTAACAAAGCATCAGCAGTTGAATGTTGCTCCAATCGGTCAATGGTCTATGGTCTGTCGAAAGTGTAAAATGCTGACCATAAAGGCAGTGATGACATATTTTTATTCAGAATATATCACTCCAAGCTCCTTTTTCTCACTGAGCATAATCCGTTACTGCGCTAATAAGTGTTCATGAAGCAAATTCCATCGGTTGCTCTACTGTTCAGGGCATTATTTGCGAGATGACGATGCCTTTCGCATCGGGCGATGCATCGCAGGCAAGTTGTATGAATTTGGGATTGTATTGGGCCAATAATTCTGACTTCCTTTTGGCTTCTTTTACTCTTTCTGAGCTCTTTCACTCTTCTGTCCAGTGCCGTGTCTGGTGGACACATTTGCAAAGGGTGCAGTGGTTTCCATGGAGCTGCTAAACTTGGAACAAATTTCCCAGAATAGTTGCTCAGTCCTGGAAAAGATCTCAGTTGCATCACATTTTGAGGACATGCTGCTTCTAAAATTGTTGTCATCTGTTTTGGTTCCTGATGCAAGCCATCTTTGTCAATGATGTGACCCAAGTGATAGATGGATGTCTTGAAAACGTCGCACTTTTCCTTTTTCAATCGAGATTATGCTTCTGGAGATGTTCCAATGTAACTTCCAAGTTCTTCAAGCGTTCTTGTTCACTTGAACCTGTGATGAGAATATCATCGAGATAACATCGAGGCCGCGCCCCTGCCTACGTCAATGGGGACGAAGTGGAAATGGTCGAGCGCTTCAGGTTTTTAGGTGTCGAGATAACCAACAACCTGTCCTGGTCCCTCCATACTAGTGCTATAGTTAAGAAAGCCCTCCAATGCCTCTACTTTCTCAGGAGTCGAAGGAAGTTTGGGATATCAGCTACATCTCTCATTAACTTTTACAATGCACCGTAGAATTCTTTCTGGTTGCATCACAGCTTGGTATGACTCCCTAAGAAGACCGCTATGAACGACAAAGAGTCATGAATGAAGTCCAGTCCACCACGCAGACCAGCCTCCCATTCATTGACTCTATCTACACTTGTCACTGCCTTGGAAAAGCAGCCACATTAATCACGGACCCCACGCCCCCAGACATACTCTGTTCCACCTTCTTCCATTGGGAAACAGATACAAACCTCTGAGGACACGTACCAACTTATTCCATGCTGCCATCAGACTTTTGAATGGACCTACCTTGTATTAAGTTGGTCTTTCTCTACACCCTCGCTATGACTGTAACACTACATTCTGCACTCTCTCCCTTCCTTCTCTATGTGCGGTATGCTTTGTCTGTATAGCGCGCAAGAAACAATACTTTTCACTGTATATTAATACGTGACAATAATAAATCAAATCATCTTCCTCCTGACCTCAGCGGTGGAATCTAAATCCTGCTGCAATAATGTGCGGTTTCAGTGAGAAATACTTCTCTCCGACTTTTGTCAGTTTGTTGTAGGATTTCGCTCCTGGCTGTGCTGGATGGACTAAAATTTGCAGGAATGTAAAAGTTTTGTGTGCGACTAAACTGAGAATTGTTACAACCTTTAGGTCACCCGGTTCTTGGTTTGCTTGGGGATATTATCAGAATCTTTGAATGAGTTTGAAACTCAATCCTCATCAAACACATCCCTGGCACTACCTTCTCCCGTGATTTACTTTTGGTTATCGGTCTTGGGTTTTATACTTTCTTCAGTTTCCCCCAATCAGAATGCAAGAGCGCGCCTTAGCGAGCAATGCTGGAGTTTCCTTTCTCTGGAAGTTTTCCTGCCTTCTGAGTCACAGCTTCTCTGTATGATCACTGTAACTGGTCACCTAGTTACAGGAAGGATGTAAATAAGGTTGAAAGAGTGCAGAGCAGGTTCACAAGGATGTTGCCGGGACTTGAGAAGCTGAGTGACAGAGAGAGATTGAATAGGTTGGGACTTTATTCCCTGGAGCGTAGAAGATTGAGGGGAGATTTGATAGAGGTGTACAAGATTTTGATGGGTATAGATAGAATGAATGCAAGCAGGCTTTTTCCGCTGAGGCTCGGGGAGAAAAAAACCAGAGGGCATGGGTTAAGGGTGAAAGGAGAAAAGTTAAAAGGGAATATTAGGGGGGGGGGGCTTCTTCACGCAGAGAGTGTTGGGAGTGTGGATTGAACTGACGGATAAAGTGCTAAATCTTTGAACTCCCGGTTCAAATTTTACATTCCTGCAAATTTTAGTCCATCCAGCACAGCCAGGAGCGAAAACCTACAACTCACTGACAAAAGTCTGAGAGAACTTTGAACATTTAAGAAAAAATTGGACGGGTTCATGGATGAGAGGGGTGTGGAGGGATATGGTCCAAGTGCAGGTCAGTGCGACTTGGCAAAAAAATGGATCGGCACAGACAAGAAGGGCCAAAAGGCCTGTTTCTGAGCTGTAGTTTTCTATGGTTCTATCCCACAGACTTTTCATTTCTGTTCCTGAGTCTCTGTTCCTGCTGCCTGTGTTGCTTCACCACACGCACAGTCTCTGCAGCTTGGAAATCTCCCCCTTTATTGAACGGTCAGTCAGTTCAACATTTGTTTCTGGTTTACTCGTGGTTTCAGTTCCTAAACCTTTTTGTGGGGCATCAGAGGTTCCTTTTCTTGCCTTCGATCCACTTTTCAATATGAAATGCTGTGGTTCATTTTCATTGGATCTGCTCGAAAGACAATGTTTTTCTTTGATTCTGGTGACCAATTCCTTCTTTGTTCTTTATCGAGCAATTGCTTCCACAATGTGAAAAGTCATGAGGCGTGGCACTGGTGGGTTGCAGTGAAACACAATGCAGGTTTATGAAGATGGTGTTGCGAGATTCCGGTTGAAGATGGAAGAGCCACAAAAGGCCATGAATGTCTCTGCTTCCGCCACTCCAGGTGATGTGACGTTATAGCAGAGAAGAAGAAACCACTTTAAATACACGACAGGAATAGACACATGCTCCATTCGAAAAGGCTGCTGAAAACTGTGCAGTGTTATTGTTAATTTTAATCATTTAACATCAAATGAATATGTTAAACAGTGCAGCACAATAACTCTGTCTTCTTTCAATTTTATCCTTCGATATCTGTATAGAATGCTGGCAGGATAACTTCAACATGGTGATATGTGTAATGACACATTCTCGATGTTAGACTGAGCAGAGACAATATCAATTAAACAATCAAGCTGGAGATGGATAGATTCCTGATTGGTAAAGGAATCAAAGGTTATCGGAAAAGGGGGGAGAATGGCGTTGAGAAACTTATCAGCCATGATTGAATGGCGGGGCAGACTCAATGCTCTGAATGGCCTCATTCTGCTTCTATGGGGGTGATTGTCCCATTCCGACTGCGAATTTTTGGCGGATCAGCCCGGGAGACTCGCATGTGCACAATTTGCGGGATTCGCGCATGCATTCCCGCACGCACATCTCCTTCAGCTGGATATCCGGTGGTGGGAGATGCGGCCTCAGGCAAGGTTAGGGGACATGGAGTCTGCTTCCTCATCAACACCTCGCGGTGCCCAGACGTAGCAACACTGGCAACTTTCTGCTCCCCAAACCCAGAATACCCGACGCTAAAATGCCGCCCCTACTACCTTCCACGGGAGTTCACCTCCGTTATCCTGATGGCCGATTACACCCACCCCATGCGGGCGTGAAGATCGCGTTGGACGAAATGTACACCACTACGATTAGCCTTGAGACGAAACATCCCGAGGCCTTGTTCATTGTGGCCGGGGACTTCAATCAGGCCAAGCTCAAGAGCGTCCTCCCAAGTTACCATCAAAATGTCTCCTGTTCCACCAGACGCCCAAACATCCTCGACCAGTGCCACACAAATATCAAACATGCCTACCACTCTGTCGCCCGCCCACACTTTGGCAAATCTGACCACAAGGCTGTGCTCCCGCTCCCAGCTCACAAGCAAAAACTAAAATCGAGAATCCATCAATGGAAGTTGTGCAGTGTTGGGCTGAGGAATCGGATGATCTCCGGAGTCAGTGGAATGGACAGTATTTAAAAACTCTGCGTTCGGCCTGAACCAGTTGGCCACTGCAGTAACTGACTTCATCAGTAAGTGTGTTGAAGACTGTGTGCCAAAGAAGCAAATCCGTGTGTTTCCCAACTGGAAACCATGGATGAACAGGGATAGCCACTGCTTGCTGAAGCCCAGGTCTGAGGCGTTCAAGTCAGGCAACCCTGACCTGTGCAAGAAAGCCAGAAATGATTTAAGGAGACCCATCAAAGATGCCAAAAGACAATATGGGAACAAGTTAGAGTTACAGGCTCGCCAACTGTCCCCTGCTGACTATGGTAAGGCCTGCAAGGCATAACAGGCTCCAAGGTGAAGGCTTGTAAAATCGCCGGCTCCAACGCACCCCTCCCTGATGAGCTTAATGCATTCTACGTCCGTTTTGAGCAAGAGGTCAGCGAGAACATGCCCTCCACCCTGGAAGCCCTGGATGAACCTATATCTGGGGTCACCATTGCAGATGTCAGAGCAGTTTTATTGAAGGTCAACCCACGGAAAGCGATGAGGTACCCGGACGTGCACTCAGATCCTGCGTGGATCCGCTGGTGGAGGTATTCACAGACATCTTCAACCTCTTTTTACAACAATCTGAGGTCCGTATCTGCTTCAAGAAGATGACCATCATCCCGGTACCTAAGAAAAACCAAGCAGTGTGCCTTAATGACTATCGGCCAATGGCTCTGGCATCCATCGTTATGAAGTGCTTCGAAAGGTTAGTCACGACACGAATCAATTCCAGCCTCCCACACTACCTGGATCCACTACAGTTTGCCTACCGCCGCAACATGTCCACAGCAGACGCCATTTCCCTGGCCCTGCACTCAACCCTGGAACACCTCGATAACAAGGACACCTGTGTCAGACTCCTGTTTATAGACTACAGATCAGCCTTCAACACTATTACTCCCACGAAACTCATCTCCAAACTCCGTGGCCTGGGCCTCGGCACCTCCCTCTGAATCCAGAACTTCCTAACTCACAGACCACAGTCAGTAAGGATAGGCAACGACACCTCCTCCACGACAATCCTCAACACCGGTGCCCCACAAGGCTGTGTTCTCAGCCCCCTACTATACTCCTTGTACACCTATGACTGTGCGGCCAAATTCCCCTCCAATTCGATTTTCAAGTTTGCTGACGATACCACTGTCGGATCTCAAATAATGACGAGACAGAGTGCAGGAATGCCATAGAGCATCTGGTGAACTGGTGCGGCAACAATAATCTCTCCCTCAATGTCAACAAAACGAAGGAGATTGTCATCGACTTCAGGAAGCGTAAAGGAGAACATGCCCCTGTCTATATCAATGGGGACGAAGTAGAAAGGATCGAGAGCTTCAAGTGTTTAGGTGTCCAGATCACCAACAACCTGTCCTGGTCCCCCCATGCCGACACGAGAGTTAAGAAAGCCCACCAACGTTTCTACTTTCTCAGGAGCCTAAGGAAATTTGGCATGTCAGCTGTGACTCTCAACAACTTTGACAGATGAGCCACAGAAAGCATTCTTTCGGGTTGTATCACAGCTTGGTATGGCTCCTGCTCTGCCCAAGACCACAAGGAACTACAAAAGGTTGTGAATGTAGCCCAGTCCATCACACAAACCAGCTTCCCATCCATTGACTCTGTATACACTTCCCATTGCCTCAGCAAAGCAGCCAGCATAATTAAGGACCCCACGCACCCCGGACATTCTCTCTTCCACCTTCTTCCTTCTGGAAAAAGATACAAAAGTCTGAGGTCACGTATCAACCAACTCAAGAACAGCTTCTTCCCTGCTGCTGTCAGACTTTTGAATGGATCTACCTCGCATTCAGTTGATCTTTCTCTACACCCTAACTATGACTGTAACACTACATTCTGCACTCTCTCATTTCTTTCTCTATGAACGGTATGCTTTGTCTGTCTAGCACGCAAGAAACAATACTTTTCACTGTATGTTAATACATGTGACAATAATAAATCAAATCAAATAATCCAGATGCCTCTTAAATGTTGCTAATGCGCCTGCTTCCACCACCTCCTCTGTCAGCGCATTCCAGACATCCACCACTCTCTCTGCGTGAAATACTTCACCCACACAGCTCCTTTAAACTTTCCCCCTCTCACCTTGAACTTGTGCCCCCTTGGAATTAACACTTGCACCCTGGGGAAAAAGCCTCTGACTATCCACCCTGTCTATGGCTCTCATAATTTTGTAAACCCTCAGCTTCCGTCTTCCCAGCAAAAACAATCCTAGTTATCGAACCTCTGCTCAGAGCCAACACCCTTGAGACCAGACAACAAGCTGGTGAACCTTACTGCTACAAAGAAAAGTACAGGAAAGGAACAGGCCCTTCGGCCCTCCAAGCCTGCGCCGATCCGGATGTCTACCCAAACTAAATCGGTGTGCACTTACTGAGCCCGTATCCTTCCATTCCCATCCTATTCATGTGTTCATCAAGTTGCCCCTTAAATGCTGCTATTGTACCTTTTCCCACCACCTCCCCAGGCAGCGGGTTCCAGACATTCACCATCATCTGTGTAAAAAACCTGCCTCGCACATCTCCTCTAAACTTTTCCCCAAGCACCTTAAACCTATGTCCCCTTGTGCTTGACTTTTCTACCCGAGAAAAGAACATCGAGCTATCCACTCTGTCCATGCCACTCATAATCTTACAAACCACTATCAGGTTAGCCCTCAGCCTCCGCCGTTCCAGTGAGAACAAGCCAAGTTTGTCCAACCTCTCCTCATAACTAATACCCTCCAGACAAGGCAACATCCTGGTAAACTTCTTCTGCACCCTCTCCAAAACATCCACACCCTTCCGGTCGTGTGGCGACCAGAATTGTGCACAATATTCCAAATGAGACCTATCTAAGGTTCTCTACAGCTGTAGCACGATCTGCGAACTTTTACACTCAATGCCCCGATGAAGGCAAGCATGCTGTATGCCTTCTTGACTTCCTTATCCACCTGCGTTGCCATTTTCAATGATCGGCGAACATGTATGCCGAGATCTCTTTGCCTGTCAATACCCCAAAGGGTTCTACCATTTACTTTGCACTCTCTCCAAAGCTTCCATGCCCTTCTAGCAGTGTGGCAAACATAACTGCATACAATAGTCCAAATGCAGCCTAACCAAGGTTTTATATAACTGTAATATGATTTCCCAAGTCTTGTACTCAATGCACCGTCTGATGAAGGCAAGCATGCCATATGCTTAATTAATCACCTTGGCCACTTGTGTTGCCTCTTTTAGGGAACTGTAGAGCTGCACACCCAGATCCTTCTGTACGTTAATGTTCCAAAGGGTTCTACCATCTGCAGTATAATTCAAACCTGAATTTGATCGTCCAAAATGCATCACCTCGCATTTGTCTGGATTGAAACCATCTGCCATTTCTGTGTCCAAGTCTCCAATCTATCTATATCTGTTGTATCCTCTGAAAATCCCTGGCACTATCAGAAACTCCACCAATCTTCGTGTCATCCGCAAACTTACTAATCAGACCCCCAACATTTTCCTCCTGATCATTAATATATACGACAAACAACAGAAGTCCCAGCACCGATCCCTGCGGCACACCACTAACTACAGATCTCCATTCTGAAAAACACTCTTCCACCGCTACTCTATGTCTTCTATAACCAAGCCAGTTCTGTAACCATCTAGCCAGCCCACCCTGAATTCCATGAAATTTTAATTTTTGTACCAGTCTGCTATGTGGGACCTTGTCAAACACCTTACTAAAGTCCATATAAACTACATCTACAGTCCTTTCCTCATCAATTATCTTTGTCACCTCTTCAATCAACTCAATCAAGTTGGTGAGACATGACCTTCCCCGTACAAAACCTCGCTGCCTGTCACTAACTAGCCCATTTTCTTCCAAATGTGAATGTATCCTGTCTCTCAGTATCTTCTCCAAAAGCTTCCCCACCACTGACGTCAGGCTCACCAGCCTATAATTTCTTGGATTACCCCTGCTTTCTTTCTTAAACAAGGGAACAACACTGGCTATTCTCCAGTCATCTGGAACCTCGCCTGTGGTCAAAGAGGATGTGAAGATATCTGTTAAGGCCCCAGCTATTTCTCCCCTTGCCTGCTGCAGTAACCTGGATAGATCCCATCTGGCCCTGGGGACTTGTCTACCTCTGTTAAGTTAAGTTTATTTATTCGTCACAAGTAAGGCTTACATTAACACTGCAATGAAGTGACTGTGAAATTCCTGTTTGCAAAAGCAATTAGTGTCACAAGTAGGCTTACATTAACACTGCAATGAAGTTATTCTGAAAGTCCCCTAGACACCATACTCCGTTCGTGTACACTGAGGGAGAATTTAGCATGGCCAATGCACCTAACCAGCAGAGCCTATGAGAGGAAACCGGACCACCCAGAGGAAACCCACACAGACACGGGGAGAACGTGCAGACTCCGCACAGACAGTGAGGAATTGAGCCTGGGTCCCTGGTGCTGTAAGGCAGCCATGCTAATCACTGTGCTATTATGGTGCAGAAAGAGCCCATTCAACCCATTGTGTCTGCACCAGCTCTCTGGATGAGCATTTTGCTTAGTGCCATTCTTCTGTCTTCTCTCTATAACCCGGCACATTGTTTCTTTTCAAATAATCATTCAATTCAGTCAAGAGCTGTAAGATAATCAGTGTCCTGATCACCAACAACCTGTCTTGGTCCTTCCACATCGACACTCTTATGAAGTAGTAAAGGCAGTGTTAGTAATCCGAGTACCAGACAGATCAGGCAAAAGAGAAACAGAGAGCAAGGGAATTCCAGATTAAACTGCATTTATTTCAATGCAAGAGGCCTACATGCAAGGCAGATGAACTCAGGGCATGGATGGGTACATGGGACTGGGATGTTAGAGCAATTACTGAAACATAACTACGGGAGGGACAGGACTGGCAGCTCAATGGTCCAGGGTACAGATGTTCTGGGAAAGATAGAACAGGAGGTAAGAGAGGAGGGGGAGTTGCATTTTTGATTAGGGAAAACACCACGGCTGTACGAGAGGGGATATATCCAAGGGTTCGGCGACTGAGTCTATAAGGATAGAACTGAGAAATAAGAAGGGGGAAATCACTTTCATAGGGTTGTACTGTAGGCCCCCAAATAGTTGATGGGAAATTGAGGAGCAAATATGGAAGGAGATTACAGATAGCTCCAAGAAAAATAGGGTGGTAATAGTAGGAGATTTTAACTTTCCCAATATTGACTGGGACAGCCATAGTATTAGCAGCTTGGATGGAGAGAAATTGATTGAGTGTATCCAAGAGGAATTTCTCATTCAGTATGTGGATGGCACGACTCGAGAGGGGGCAAAACTTGACTTCCTCTTGGGAAGTAAGGAAGGGCAGGTGACAGAAGTGTTCGTGAGGGATCACTTTGGGACCCGTGACCGTAATTCTATTAGTTTTGAGATCGCTATGGAGAATGACAGGTCTGTCCCAAAAGTTAAAATTCTAAATTGGGGCAAGACCAATTTTGATGGTATCATGCAGGAACTTTCAAATGCTAATTGGGGGAGTCTGTGGGTATGCAAAGGAACGTCTGTTAAGTGGGAGGCTTTCAAAAGTGTGTCAAAAAGGGTTCAGGGTAAACACATTCCTCTTAGTGTGAAGGGCAAGGCTGGCAGAAATAGGAAACCCTGGATGACTCAGGATATTGAGGCCCTGGTCAAGAAGAAGAAGGAGGCACATGACATGACATCCGAGTTGAGATGCGGGCACTCCGAGTTGCTGCTCCAAAACTAAATAGGGGGACTTCAAATCGAGACGGGGGGGGGGGGGGGGGGCACTCCAAGTTGTGAGGGGGCGCTCCTAATTGACAGAAGGCAGTCCTAATTGTCCGGGGTCACTCCAATTTGATGGGGGGTGCGCCACATTGACGGGGGTGCGCCACATTGACGGAGGGCGCGCCACATTGATGGGGGGCGCGCCACATTGACGGGGGGTGCGCCACATTGACGGGGGGTACGCCACATTGACGGGGGGTGCGCCACATTGACGGAGGGCATGCCACATTGACGGGGGGCGTGCCACATTGACGGAGGGGCGCGCCACATTGACGGGGGGCGCGCCACATTGATGGGGGGCGCCCCACATTGACGGGGGGCGCTCCACGTTGACGGTGGGGGGGGGGGGGCGGGTGCTCCGAATTCACGGGGGGCACTCGTAATTTGCAGAGGTGACTCCTCATTTACGGGGGGGGGGCAGTCCTCATTGACAGGGGTGACTCCTCATTGACAGGGTCACTCCTCGTTGACAGGGGGAACTCCTCATTGATAGGGGGCACACCTCATTGATAGGGGGCACTCCGCATTGACAGGGGGCATTGCTCAGTGACGGGGGGCACTCCTCATTGACGGGGGGTCCTCGTACTTTGCAGAGGTGACTCCTCATTGACGGGGGGGGGCACTCCTCGTTTACAGGGTCACTCCTCATTGACGGGGCACTCCTCATTGACAGAGGGTTCTCCTCATAGACAGAGGGCTCTCCTCATTGACAGGGTCACTCCTCATTGACAGGGGGCACTCCTCGCTGACAGAGTCACTCCTCATTGACAGGGGGCATTCCACATTGACAGGAGACACTCCTCATTGATGGAGCAGGCAGTCCAAATTTACAGGGGTCACTCCTAATTGACAGGGGTCACTCCTCATTGATGGGGGGGCAATCGTCATTAACGGGGGGGGGGACTCCTAATTGACAGGGGTCACTCCTAATTGACAGGGGGCTTTTCTCATTGACAGGAGACACTCATCATTGACAGGGGGCACTCCTCATAGACGGGGAGGGCACGATTCATTGACAGGGCGCACTCCTCATTGACAGGGGGCACTCCTCATTGAGACGGGGTACTCCTCATTGATGGGGGGGCACTCGTCATTGACGGGGGGGGGAGGGTGGGGAGACTCCTAATTGACAGGGGTCACTTCGAATTGACAGGGGGCACTCCTCATTGACAGGGGGCACTCCTCATAGACGGGGGTGGGGGGCAGTCCTCATTGATGGGCATCACCCCTAATTGACACGGGGTACTCCTCATTGACAGAGGGCATTCCTAATTGACGGGGCAGGCAGTCCAAATTTACAGGGGTCACTCCTAATTTACAGGGGTCACTCCTCATTGACAGGGGGCACTCCTCATTGACAGAGGGCACTCCTCACTGACAGGGTCACTCATTGACAGGGGGCACTCCTCATTGATGGGGGGGGGGCACTCGTCATTTTCGGGGAGTGACTCCTAATTGACAGGTGTCACTCCTTATTGACAGGGAGCACTCCTCATTGACAGAGGGCACTCCTCATTGACAGGGGCTCTCCTCATTGACAGGGTCACTCATTGACAGAGGGCACTGCTCATTGACAGGGTCACTCCTCATTGACAGGACACACTCCTCATTGACGGGGGGCGCTCCTCATTGATGGGGGGGCACTTCTAATTTTCAGAGGTGACTCTTCATTGACGGGGGGGGGGCGGCACTCCTCATTTACTGGGTCACTCCTCATTGACAGAGGGCACTCCTCATTGACAGGGGGCTCTCCTCATTGACAGGGTCAATCATTGACAGAGGGCACTCCTCATTGACAGGGTCACTCCTCATTGACAGGGGGCGCTCCTCGTTGACAGGGGGATCTCCTCGTTGATAGGGGGCACACCTCATTGATAGGGGGCATTCCTAATTTGCAGAGGGGACTCCTCATTTACGGGGGGGGGGGGCGGGGGCAGTCCTCGTTTACAGAGTCACTCCTCATCGACAGAGGGCACTCCTCATTGACAGGGGGCTCTACAAATTGACAAGGGCACTCGTCATTAGCAGGGGGCACTCGTCCTGACAGAGGGCACCCTTCATTGACAGAGGGCATTCCTCATTGACAGAGGGAACTCCTTATTGACCGGGTCACTCCTCATTGACAGGGGGCACTCCTCATTGACAGTGTCACTCGTCATTGACAGGGGGCATTCCACATTGACAGGAGACACTCCTCATTGATGGGGCAAGCACTCCAAATTTACAGGGGTCACTCTTAATTTACAGGGGTCACTCCTCATTGATGGGGGTGCACTCGTCATTAACGGGGGGGGGGGACTCCAAATTGACAGGGGCCATTCCTAATTGACATGGGGCTTTTCTCATTGACAGGAGACACTCATTGACAGGGGGCACTCCTCATTGACAGAGGGCACTCCTCATTGACGGGGGGGGGGCACTACTCATTGACGGGGGCACTCCTCATTGACAGGGGGCATCCCTCTTTGATGGGGGGGCACTGCTCATTGATGGGAGGCATTCCTCATTGACGGGGGCACTCCTCATTGACATGGGGGTCTCCTCATTGACAGGGGGTACTCCTCATTGACAGGGGGCACTCCGCATTGACAGAGGTCACTCCTCGTTGACAGAGGACACTCCTCATTGTCAGGGGGCCCTCCGCATTTAAAGGGGGCCCTCCTCATTGACAGTGGGCACTCCAAATTTACAGGGGTCACTCCTAATTGACAGGGGGCTCTTCTCATAGACAGGGGACACTCATCATTGACAGGGGCACTCCTCATTCACAGGGGGCACTTCTCATTGACAGGGGGGACTCCTCTTTGACAGGGGGCACTTCTCATTGACAGGAGGTACTCCTCATTGACAGGGGGCACACCTCTTTGCCAGGGAGGGGCACACCTCTTTGCTCATTGATGGGAGGGGTAGTCCGAATAGACGGGGGGGGGGGGCACTCCTTATTGACAGTGGGCACTCCTCATTGACAGGGGGCACTCCTCATTGACAGGGGGCACTCCACATTGACAGGGGGCACTCCTCATTGACAGGGAGCACTCCTCATTGACAGGGGGCACTCCTCATTGACAGGGGCGACTCCTCATTGACAGTTAGCACTCCTCATTGACAGAGGGCACTCCTCATTGACGGCCGTCACTCCTCATTGACGGGGGTTATTCCTCATTGATTGGGGGGGGGGGGCGCTCCTCATTGTTGGGGTGCACTCGTCATTTACAGGGTCACTCCTCATTTTCATGGTCACTCCTAGTTGACCGGGGGCACTCTTCGTTGACAAGGGGCAATCCTCATTGATAGCGGGCACACATCATTGATAGGGGGCACTCCTCATTGATAGGGGGCATTGCTCAGTGACGGGGGGGGGCGCTCCTCATTAATGGGGGGCACTCCTAGTTTGCAGAGGTGACTCTTCATTGACGGGGCGGGGGGGGGGGCGGCACTCCTCATTTACAGGGTCACTCCTCATTGACAGAGGGCACTCCTCATTGACAGGGGGCTCTCCTCATTGACAGGGTCACTCATTGACAGAGGGCACTCCTCATTGACAGGGTCACTCCTCATTGACAGGACACACTCCTCATTGACGGGGGGCGCTCCTCATTGATGGGGGGCACTCCTAATTTGCAGAGGTGACTCTTCATTGACGGGGGGGGGCACTCCTCATTTACTGGGTCACTCCTCATTGACAGAGGGCTCTCCTCATTGACAGGGGGCTCTCCTCATTGACAAGGGCACTCGTCATTTGCAGAGGGCACCCTTCATTGACAGAGGGCATTCCTCATTGACAGAGGGAACTCCTCATTGACCGGGTCACTCCTCATTGACAGGGGGCATTCCACATTGACAGGAGACACTCCTCATTGATGGGGCAGGCACTCCAAATTTACAGGGGTCACTCTTAATTTACAGGGGTCACTCCTCATTGAAGGGGTGCACTCGTCATTAACGGGGGGGGGGGACTCCTAATTGACAGGGGCTATTCATAATGGACAGGGGGCTTTTCTCATTGACAGGAGACACTCATTGACAGGGGGCACTCCTCATTGACAGAGGGCACTCCTCATTGACGTGGGGGGCACTACTCATTGACGGGAGGCACTCCTCATTGACAGGGGGCGCTCTTCATAGATTGGGGGCAGTCCTCATTGACAGGGGTCACTCCTAATTGACAGGGGGCTCTTCTCATAGACAGGGGACACTCATCATTGACAGCGGGCACTCCTCATTGACAGGGGGCACTTCCCATTGACAGGGGGCACTCCTCTTTGACAGGGGGCACTTCTCATTGACAGGGGGCACTTCTCATTGACAGGGGGCACTCCTCATTGATGTGTGGGCTCTCCTCATTGATGGGGCACACTCCTCATTTACAGGGTCACTCCTCATTGACAGGGACAGCTCCTCGTTGACAGGGGGCACTCCTCATTGGTAGGGGGCACACCTCATTGATAGGGGCACACCTCATTGATAGGGGGCACTCCTCATTGACAGGGGGAACCCCTCATTGACAGGGGGCCCTCCTTATTGACATGGGGCATTCCATATTGACAGAGGGCACTCCTCATTGACAGGGGGCACTCCTCATTGACAGGGGGCACTCCTCATAGACGGTTGGGGGAGCAGTCCTCATTGACAAGGCGCAGTCCTCATTGACAGGGATCACTTCTCGTTGACAGTCATCACCCCGAATTGACAGGGGGCATTCCTCATAGACAGGGGGCACTCCTCATTCACAGGGGGCACAACTCATTGATGGGAAAACTCTCGTCATTGACGGGGGGCACTCCTCATAGACACGGGGCATTCCTCGATGACAGAGGGCACTCCTCATTGATACGGGGCACACCTTATCGATGGGGGCATTGCTCATTGACGGGGGGGCAGTATTCATTGACGGGGGGCACTCCTGATTTGCAGAGGTGACTCCTTATTTACGGGGGGGGGCAGTCCTCATTGACAGGGAGGCACTCCTCATTGACAGGGGGGCACTCCTCATTGACAGGGTCACTCATTGACAGAGGGCACTCCTCATTGACAGGGTCACTCATTGACAGGGGGCACTCCTCATTGACAGGGTCACTCATTGACAGGGGGCACTCCTCATTGATGGGGGGGGCACTCCTCATTGATGGGGGGGCAGTCCTCATTTTCGGGGAGTGACTCCTAATTGCCAGGGGTCACTCCTCATTTACAGAGGGCACTCCTCATTGACAGGGTCACTCCTCATTGACAGCGTCACTCCTCATTGACGGGGTGCACTCCTCATTGACGGAGGGTATTCCTCATTGATGGGGAGTGGGGCGCACCTCATTGATGGGGCGCACTCCTCATTTGCAGGGTCACTCCTCATTTACAGGTTCACTCCTCGTACACAGGGGGCACTCCTCGTTGACTGGGGGCACTCCTCGTTGACAGGGGGAACTCCTCGTTGACAGGGGGAACTCCTCATTGATAGGAGGCAGACCTCATTGATAGGGGGCACTCCTCATTGACAGGGGGCACTCCTCGTAGACGGTTGGGGGAGCAGTCCTCATTGACAAGGCACAGTCCTCATTGACAGGGATCACTTCTAGTTGACAGGCATCACCCCGAATTGACAGGGGGCATTCCTCATTGACAGGGGGCACTCCTCAGTCACAGGGGGCACAACTCATTGATGGGGGGACACTCGTCATTGACGGGGGGCACTCCTCATAGACACGGGGCATTCCTCGATGACAGAGGGCACTCCTCATTGATAGGGGGCACACCTTATTGATGGGGGCATTGCTCATTGACGTGGGGGGCACTATTCATTGACGGGGGGCACTCCTGATTTGCAGAGGTGACTCCTTATTTACGGGGGGAGGGCAGTCCTCATTGACAGGGGGGCACTCCTCATTGACAGGGGGGCACTCCTCATTGACAGGGGGCATTGCTCAGTGACGGGGGAGCACTCCTCATTGACGGGGGGGGGGCGGTCCTCGTACTTTGCAGAGGTGACTCCTCATTGACGGGGGGTGGGGCACTCCTCGTTTACAGGGTCACTCCTCAGTGACGGGGCACTCCTCATTGCCAGACGGCACTCCTCATTGACAGAGGGCTCTCCTCATTGACAGAGGGCTCTCCTCATTGACAGGGTCACTCCTCATTGACAGGGTCACTCCTCATTGACAGGGGGCATTCCACATTGACAGGAGAGACTCCTCATTGATGGGGCAGGCACTCCAAATTTACAGGGGTCACTACTAATTTACAGGGGTCATTCCAAATTGACAGGGGGCTTTTCTCATTGACAGGAGACACTCATCATTGACAGGGGGCACTCCTCATTGACGGGGAGGCCACGATTCATTGACAGGGGGCACTCCTCATTGACAGGGGGCACTCCTCATTGACAGGGGGCACTCCTCATTGACAGAGAGCACTCCTCATTGATGGGGGAGGGCACTCGTCATTTTCGGGGAGTGACTCCTAATTGACAGGGGGCACTCCTCATTAATGGGGGGACACTCGTCATTGACGGGGGGCACTCCTCATAGACACGGGGCATTCCTCGATGACAGAGGGCACTCATTGATAGGGGGCACACCTTATTGATGGGGGCATTGCTCATTGACGGGGGGGCACTATTCATTGACGGGGTGCACTCTTGATTTGCAGAGGTAACTCCTTATTTACGGTGGGGGGCAGTCCTCATTTACAGGGGGCACTCGTCATTGACAGGGGGGCACTCCTCATTGACAGGGGGCATTGCTCAGTGACGGGGGGCACTCCTCATTGACGGGGGGTCCTCGTACTTTGCAGAGGTGACTCCTCACTGACGGGGGGGGGGGGGGGCGCACTCCTCGTTTACAGGGTCACTCCTCATTGACGGGGCACTCCTCATTGACGGGGCACTCCTCATTGCCAGACGGCACTCCTCATTGAGAGAGGGCTCTCCTCATTGACAGAGGGCTCTCCTCATTGACAGGGTCACTCCTCATTGACAGGGGGCACTCCTCATTGACAGGGGGCACTCCTCATTGATGGGGCAGGCACTCCACATTTACAGGGGTCACTCCTCAATGATGGGGGGCACTCGTCATTAACGGGGGGGGGACTCCTAATTGACAGGGTTCACTCCTAATTGACAGGGGGCTTTTCTCATTGACAGGAGACACTCATCATTGACAGGGGGCACTCCTCATAGACGGGGAGGGCAGGATTCATTGACAGGGCGCACTCCTCATTGACAGGGGCACTCCTCATTGACAGGGGGCACTCCTCATTGACAGGGAGCACTCCTCATTGATGGGGGGGGGGCACTCGTCATTTTCGGGGAGTGACTCCTAATTGACAGGGGGTACTCCTCATTGATGGGGGGGCACTCGTCATTGACGGGGGGGGGGGGGTGGTGGGGGGACTCCTAATTGACAGGGGTCACTTCGAATTGACAGGGGGCAATCCGCATTGACAGAGGGCGCTCCTCATTGATAGGGGGCGCTCCTCATTGACAGGGGGCACTCCTCATTCACAGGGGGCACTCCTCATTGACAGAGAGCATTCCTCATTGACAGGGGGCACTCCTCATAGACGGGGGCGGGGGGCAGTCCTCATTGACGGGCATCACCCCTAATTGACACGGGGTACTCCTCATTGACAGAGGGCATTCCTAATTGACGGGGGAGGCAGTCCAAATTTACAGGGGTCACTCCTAATTTACAGGGGTCACTCCTCATTGACAGGGGTCACTCCTCATTGACAGGGGGCACTCCTCATTGACAGGGTCACTCATTGACAGGGAGCACTCCTCATTGACAGAGGGCACTCCTCATCGACGGTGTGTATTCCTCATTGATGGGGAGGGGGGCACTCCTCATTTGCAGTGTCACTCCTCATTTACAGGTTCACTCCTCGTTGACAGGGAGCACTTACTCCTCATTGACAGGGGGCACTCCTCGTTGACAGGGGGCACTCCTCGTTGACAGCGGGAACTCCTCATTGATAGGGGGCACTCCTCATTGACAGGGGGCGTTGGACAGTGACGGGGGGCACTCCTCATTGACGTGGGGCACTCCTAATTTGCAGAGGTGACTCCTCATTTACGGGGGGGGGGGCACTCCTCGTTTACAGGGTCACTCCTCATTGACAGAGGGCACTCCTCATTGACAGGGGCTCTCCTCATTGACAAGGGCACTCGTCTTTAGCCGGGGGCACTCGTCATTGACAGAGGGCACCCTTCATTGACAGAGGGCATTCCTCATTGACAGAGGGAGCTCCTCATTGACAGGTGGCACTCCTCATTGACAGGTTCACTCCTTATTGACAGTGTCACTCCTCATTGACAAGGGGCATTCCACATTGAGAGGAGACACTCCTCATTGATGGGGCAGGCACTCCAAATTTACAGGGGTCCCTCCTCATTGATGGGGGGGGGGGCACTCGTCATTAACGGGGGGGGGGACTCCTAATTGACAGCGGACACTCATAATTGGCAGGGGGCTTTTCTCATTGACAGGAGACAATCATTGACAGGGGACACTCATCATTGACAGGGGCACTCCTCTTTGACAGGGGGCCATCCTCATTGACAGGGGGCACTTCCCATTGACAGAGGGCACACCTCACTGACGGGGGGGCAGTACCCATTGACGGGGGGCACTCCTCATTGACAGGGGGCGCTCTTCATAGATGGGGGGCACTCCTCATTGACAGGGGGCACTCCTCATTGACAAGGGGCATCCCTCTTTGATGTGGGGGCACTGCTCATTGATGGGAGGCACTCCCAATTTACAGCGGTCACTCCTCATTGACGGTGGGACACTCCGATACAGAGTTACTCCTCATTGACGGGGGCACTCCGAATTGACAGGGGAGCACTCCTCAGAGAGAGGGGACACTCCTCATTGACAGAGGGCACTCCTCATTGAGGGGGGGCACTCCTCATTGATAGGGCGTCCTCCTCATTGACAGGGGGGTCTCCTCATTGACAGAGGGCTCTCCTCATTGACAGGGGGCTCTCCTCATTGACAGGGGGCATTCCATATTGACAGAGGGCACTCCTCATTGACAGGGGGCAATCCTCTCAGACAGGGGGCACTCCTCATAGACGGTTGGGGGAGCAGTCCTCATTTACAAGGCGCAGTCCTCATTGACAGGGATCACTTCTAGTTGACAGTCATCACCCCGAATTGACAGGGGGCATTCCTCATAGACAGGGGGCACTCCTCATTCACAGGGGCCACAACTCATTGATGGGGGGACTCTCGTCATTGACGGGGGGCACTTCTCATAGACACGGGGCATTCCTCGATGACAGAGGGCATTCCTCATTGATAGGGGGCACACCTTATTGATGGGGGCATTGCTCATTGACGGGGGGGCAGTATTCATTGACGGGGGCACTCCTGATTTGCAGAGGTGACTCCTTATTTACGGGGGGGGGCAGTCCTCATTGACAGGGGGGCACTCCTCATTGACAGGGGGGCACTCCTCATTAACAGGGTCACTCATTGACAGAGGGCACTCCTCATTGACAGGGTCACTCATTGACAGGGGGCACTCCTCATTGACAGGGTCACTCATTGACAGGGGGCACTCCTCATTGATGGGGGGGGGCACTCCTCATTGATGGGGGGGCAGTCCTCATTTTCGGGGAGTGACTCCTAATTGCCAGGGGTCACTCCTCATTTACAGAGGGCACTCCTCATTGACAGGGTCACTCCTTATTGACAGCGTCACTCCTCATTGACGGGGTGCACTCCTCATTTACGGAGGGTATTCCTCATTGATGGGGAGTGGGGCGCACCTCATTGATGGGGCGCACTCCTCATTTGCAGGGTCACTCCTCATTTACAGGTTCACTCCTCGTACACAGGGGGCACTCCTCGTTGACTGGGGGCACTCCTCGTTGACAGGGGGAACTCCTCGTTTACAGGGGGAACTCCTCATTGATAGGAGGCAGACCTCATTGAGAGGGGGCACTCCTCATTGACACGGGCACTCCTCGTTGTCGTTTGGGGGAGCAGTCCTCATTGACAAGGCGCAGTCCTCATTGACAGGGATCACTTCTAGTTGACAGGCATCACCCCGAATTGACAGGGGGCATTCCTCATTGACAGGGGGCACTCCTCAGTCACAGGGGGCACAACTCATTGATGGGGGGACACTCGTCATTGACGGGGGGCACTCCTCATAGACACGGGGCATTCCTCGATGACAGAGGGCACTCCTCATTGATAGGGGGCACACCTTATTGATGGGGGCATTGCTCATTGACGTGGGGGGCACTATTCATTGACGGGGGGCACTCCTGATTTGCAGAGGTGACGCCTTATTTACGGGGGGAGGGCAGTCCTCATTGACAGGGGGGCACTCCTCATTGACAGGGGGCACTCCTCATTGACAGGGGGCATTGCTCAGTGACGGGGGGCACTCCTCATTGACGGGGGGTCCTCGTTCTTTGCAGAGGTGACGGGGGGGGGGCACTCCTCATTTACTGGGTCACTCCTCATTGACAGAGGGCTCTCCTCATTGACAGGGGGCTCTCCTCATTGACAAGGGCACTCGTCATTTGCAGAGGGCACCCTTCATTGACAGAGGGCATTCCTCATTGACAGAGGGAACTCCTCATTGACCGGGTCACTCCTCATTGACAGGGGGCATTCCACATTGACAGGAGACACTCCTCATTGATGGGGCAGGCACTCCAAATTTACAGGGGTCACTCTTAATTTACAGGGGTCACTCCTCATTGAAGGGGTGCACTCGTCATTAACGGGGGGGGGGACTCCTAATTGACAGGGGCTATTCATAATGGACAGGGGGCTTTTCTCATTGACAGGAGACACTCATTGACAGGGGGCACTCCTCATTGACAGAGGGCACTCCTCATTGACGTGGGGGGCACTACTCATTGACGGGAGGCACTCCTCATTGACAGGGGGCGCTCTTCATAGATTGGGGGCAGTCCTCATTGACAGGGGTCACTCCTAATTGACAGGGGGCTCTTCTCATAGACAGGGGACACTCATCATTGACAGGGGGCACTCCTCATTGACAGAGGGCACTTCCCATTGACAGGGGGCACTCCTCTTTGACAGGGGGCACTTCTCATTGACAGGGGGCACTTCTCATTGACAGGGGGCACTCCTCATTGATGTGTGGGCTCTCCTCATTGATGGGGCACACTCCTCATTTACAGGGTCACTCCTCATTGACAGGGACAGCTCCTCGTTGACAGGGGGCACTCCTCATTGGTAGGGGGCACACCTCATTGATAGGGGCACACCTCATTGATAGGGGGCACTCCTCATTGACAGGGGGAACCCCTCATTGACAGGGGGCCCTCCTTATTGACATGGGGCATTCCATATTGACAGAGGGCACTCCTCATTGACAGGGGGCACTCCTCATTGACAGGGGGCACTCCTCATAGACGGTTGGGGGAGCAGTCCTCATTGACAAGGCGCAGTCCTCATTGACAGGGATCACTTCTCGTTGACAGTCATCACCCCGAATTGACAGGGGGCATTCCTCATAGACAGGGGGCACTCCTCATTCACAGGGGGCACAACTCATTGATGGGAAGACTCTCGTCATTGACGGGGGGCACTCCTCATAGACACGGGGCATTCCTCGATGACAGAGGGCACTCCTCATTGATACGGGGCACACCTTATCGATGGGGGCATTGCTCATTGACGGGGGGGCAGTATTCATTGACGGGGGGCACTCCTGATTTGCAGAGGTGACTCCTTATTTACGGGGGGGGCAGTCCTCATTGACAGGGGGGCACTCCTCATTGACAGGGGGGCACTCCTCATTGACAGGGTCACTCATTGACAGAGGGCACTCCTCATTGACAGGGTCACTCATTGACAGGGGGCACTCCTCATTGACAGGGTCACTCATTGACAGGGGGCACTCCTCATTGATGGGGGGGGGGCACTCCTCATTGATGGGGGGGCAGTCCTCATTTTCGGGGAGTGACTCCTAATTGCCAGGGGTCACTCCTCATTTACAGAGGGCACTCCTCATTGACAGGGTCACTCCTCATTGACAGCGTCACTCCTCATTGACGGGGTGCACTCCTCATTGACGGAGGGTATTCCTCATTGATGGGAAGTGGGGCGCACCTCATTGATGGGGCGCACTCCTCATTTGCAGGGTCACTCCTCATTTACAGGTTCACTCCTCGTACACAGGGGGCACTCCTCGTTGACTGGGGGCACTCCTCGTTGACAGGGGGAACTCCTCGTTGACAGGGGGAACTCCTCATTGATAGGAGGCAGACCTCATTGATAGGGGGCACTCCTCATTGACAGGGGGCACTCCTCGTAGACGGTTGGGGGAGCAGTCCTCATTGACAAGGCACAGTCCTCATTGACAGGGATCACTTCTAGTTGACAGGCATCACCCCGAATTGACAGGGGGCATTCCTCATTGACAGGGGGCACTCCTCAGTCACAGGGGGCACAACTCATTGATGGGGGGACACTCGTCATTGACGGGGGGCACTCCTCATAGACACGGGGCATTCCTCGATGACAGAGGGCACTCCTCATTGATAGGGGGCACACCTTATTGATGGGGGCATTGCTCATTGACGTGGGGGGCACTATTCATTGACGGGGGGCACTCCTGATTTGCAGAGGTGACTCCTTATTTACGGGGGGAGGGCAGTCCTCATTGACAGGGGGGCACTCCTCATTGACAGGGGGGCACTCCTCATTGACAGGGGGCATTGCTCAGTGACGGGGGAGCACTCCTCATTGACGGGGGGGGGGCGGTCCTCGTACTTTGCAGAGGTGACTCCTCATTGACGGGGGGTGGGGCACTCCTCGTTTACAGGGTCACTCCTCAGTGACGGGGCACTCCTCATTGCCAGACGGCACTCCTCATTGACAGAGGGCTCTCCTCATTGACAGAGGGCTCTCCTCATTGACAGGGTCACTCCTCATTGACAGGGTCACTCCTCATTGACAGGGGGCATTCCACATTGACAGGAGACACTCCTCATTGATGGGGCAGGCACTCCAAATTTACAGGGGTCACTATTAATTTACAGGGGTCACTCCAAATTGACAGGGGGCTTTTCTCATTGACAGGAGACACTCATCATTGACAGGGGGCACTCCTCATTGACGGGGAGGCCACGATTCATTGACAGGGGGCACTCCTCATTGACAGGGGGCACTCCTCATTGACAGGGGGCACTCCTCATTGACAGAGAGCACTCCTCATTGTTGGGGGAGGGCACTCGTCATTTTCGGGGAGTGACTCCTAATTGACAGGGGGCACTCCTCATTAATGGGGGGACACTCGTCATTGACGGGGGGCACTCCTCATAGACACGGGGCATTCCACGATGACAGAGGGCACTCATTGATAGGGGGCACACCTTATTGATGGGGGCATTGCTCATTGACGGGGGGGCACTATTCATTGACGGGGTGCACTCTTGATTTGCAGAGGTAACTCCTTATTTACGGTGGGGGGCAGTCCTCATTTACAGGGGGCACTCGTCATTGACAGGGGGGCACTCCTCATTGACAGGGGGCATTGCTCAGTGACGGGGGGCACTTCTCATTGACGGGGGGTCCTCGTACTTTGCAGAGGTGACTCCTCACTGACGGGGGGGGGGCGCACTCCTCGTTTACAGGGTCACTCCTCATTGACGGGGCACTCCTCATTGACGGGGCACTCCTCATTGCCAGACGGCACTCCTCATTGAGAGAGGGCTCTCCTCATTGACAGAGGGCTCTCCTCATTGACAGGGTCACTCCTCATTGACAGGGGGCACTCCTCATTGACAGGGGGCACTCCTCATTGATGGGGCAGGCACTCCACATTTACAGGGGTCACTCCTCAATGATGGGGGGCACTCGTCATTAACGGGGGGGGACTCCTAATTGACAGGGTTCACTCCTAATTGACAGGGGGCTTTTCTCATTGACAGGGGCACTCCTCATTGACAGGGGGCACTCCTCATTGACAGGGAGCACTCCTCATTGATGGGGGGGGGGGCACTCGTCATTTTCGGGGAGTGACTCCTAATTGACAGGGGGTACTCCTCATTGATGGGGGGGCACTCGTCATTGACGGGGGGGGGGGGGTGGTGGGGTGACTCCTAATTGACAGGGGTCACTTCGAATTGACAGGGGGCAATCCGCATTGACAGAGGGCGCTCCTCATTGATAGGGGGCGCTCCTCATTGACAGGGGGCACTCCTCATTCACAGGGGGCACTCCTCATTGACAGAGAGCATTCCTCATTGACAGGGGGCACTCCTCATAGACGGGGGCGGGGGGCAGTCCTCATTGACGGGCATCACCCCTAATTGACACGGGGTACTCCTCATTGACAGAGGGCATTCCTAATTGACGGGGGAGGCAGTCCAAATTTACAGGGGTCACTCCTAATTTACAGGGGTCACTCCTCATTGATGGGGGGGCAGTCCTCATTTTCGGGGAGTGACTCCTAATTGCCAGGGGTCACTCCTCATTGACAGAGGGCACACCTCACTGACGGGGGGGCAGTACCCATTGACGGGGGGCACTCCTCATTGACAGGGGGCGCTCTTCATAGATGGGGGGCACTCCTCATTGACAGGGGGCACTCCTCATTGACAAGGGGCATCCCTCTTTGATGTGGGGGCACTGCTCATTGATGGGAGGCACTCCCAATTTACAGCGGTCCCTCCTCATTGACGGTGGGACACTCCGATACAGAGTTACTCCTCATTGACGGGGGCACTCCGAATTGACAGGGGAGCACTCCTCAGAGAGAGGGGACACTCCTCATTGACAGAGGGCACTCCTCATTGAGGGGGGGCACTCCTCATTGATAGGGCGTCCTCCTCATTGACAGGGGGGTCTCCTCATTGACAGAGGGCTCTCCTCATTGACAGGGGGCTCTCCTCATTGACAGGGGGCATTCCATATTGACAGAGGGCACTCCTCATTGACAGGGGGCAATCCTCTCAGACAGGGGGCAGTCCTCATAGACGGTTGGGGGAGCAGTCCTCATTTACAAGGCGCAGTCCTCATTGACAGGGATCACTTCTAGTTGACAGTCATCACCCCGAATTGACAGGGGGCATTCCTCATAGACAGGGGGCACTCCTCATTCACAGGGGCCACAACTCATTGATGGGGGGACTCTCGTCATTGACGGGGGGCACTTCTCATAGACACGGGGCATTCCTCGATGACAGAGGGCACTCCTCATTGATAGGGGGCACACCTTATTGATGGGGGCATTGCTCCTTGACGGGGGGGCAGTATTCATTGACGGGGGGCACTCCTGATTTGCAGAGGTGACTCCTTATTTACGGGGGGGGGCAGTCCTCATTGACAGGGGGGCACTCCTCATTGACAGAGGGGCTCTCCTCATTAACAGGGTCACTCATTGACAGAGGGCACTCCTCATTGACAGGGTCACTCATTGACAGGGGGCACTCCTCATTGACAGGGTCACTCATTGACAGGGGGCACTCCTCATTGATGGGGGGGGCACTCCTCATTGATGGGGGGGCAGTCCTCATTTTCGGGGAGTGACTCCTAATTGCCAGGGGTCACTCCTCATTTACAGAGGGCACTCCTCATTGACAGGGTCACTCCTTATTGACAGCGTCACTCCTCATTGACGGGGTGCACTCCTCATTTACGGAGGGTATTCCTCATTGATGGGGAGTGGGGCGCACCTCATTGATGGGGCGCACTCCTCATTTGCAGGGTCACTCCTCATTTACAGGTTCACTCCTCGTACACAGGGGGCACTCCTCGTTGACTGGGGGCACTCCTCGTTGACAGGGGGAACTCCTCGTTTACAGGGGGAACTCCTCATTGATAGGAGGCAGACCTCATTGAGAGGGGGCACTCCTCATTGACACGGGCACTCCTCGTTGTCGTTTGGGGGAGCAGTCCTCATTGACAAGGCGCAGTCCTCATTGACAGGGATCACTTCTAGTTGACAGGCATCACCCCGAATTGACAGGGGGCATTCCTCATTGACAGGGGGCACTCCTCAGTCACAGGGGGCACAACTCATTGATGGGGGGACACTCGTCATTGACGGGGGGCACTCCTCATAGACACGGGGCATTCCTCGATGACAGAGGGCACTCCTCATTGATAGGGGGCACACCTTATTGATGGGGGCATTGCTCATTGACGTGGGGGGCACTATTCATTGACGGGGGGCACTCCTGATTTGCAGAGGTGACGCCTTATTTACGGGGGGAGGGCAGTCCTCATTGACAGGGGGGCACTCCTCATTGACAGGGGGCACTCCTCATTGACAGGGGGCATTGCTCAGTGACGGGGGGCACTCCTCATTGACGGGGGGTCCTCGTTCTTTGCAGAGGTGACGGGGGGGGGCACTCCTCATTTACTGGGTCACTCCTCATTGACAGAGGGCTCTCCTCATTGACAGGGGGCTCTCCTCATTGACAAGGGCACTCGTCATTTGCAGAGGGCACCCTTCATTGACAGAGGGCATTCCTCATTGACAGAGGGAACTCCTCATTGACCGGGTCACTCCTCATTGACAGGGGGCATTCCACATTGACAGGAGACACTCCTCATTGATGGGGCAGGCACTCCAAATTTACAGGGGTCACTCTTAATTTACAGGGGTCACTCCTCATTGAAGGGGTGCACTCGTCATTAACGGGGGGGGGGACTCCTAATTGACAGGGGCTATTCATAATGGACAGGGGGCTTTTCTCATTGACAGGAGACACTCATTGACAGGGGGCACTCCTCATTGACAGAGGGCACTCCTCATTGACGTGGGGGGCACTACTCATTGACGGGAGGCACTCCTCATTGACAGGGGGCGCTCTTCATAGATTGGGGGCAGTCCTCATTGACAGGGGTCACTCCTAATTGACAGGGGGCTCTTCTCATAGACAGGGGACACTCATCATTGACAGGGGGCACTCCTCATTGACAGAGGGCACTTCCCATTGACAGGGGGCACTCCTCTTTGACAGGGGGCACTTCTCATTGACAGGGGGCACTTCTCATTGACAGGGGGCACTCCTCATTGATGTGTGGGCTCTCCTCATTGATGGGGCACACTCCTCATTTACAGGGTCACTCCTCATTGACAGGGACAGCTCCTCGTTGACAGGGGGCACTCCTCATTGGTAGGGGGCACACCTCATTGATAGGGGCACACCTCATTGATAGGGGGCACTCCTCATTGACAGGGGGAACCCCTCATTGACAGGGGGCCCTCCTTATTGACATGGGGCATTCCATATTGACAGAGGGCACTCCTCATTGACAGGGGGCACTCCTCATTGACAGGGGGCACTCCTCATAGACGGTTGGGGGAGCAGTCCTCATTGACAAGGCGCAGTCCTCATTGACAGGGATCACTTCTCGTTGACAGTCATCACCCCGAATTGACAGGGGGCATTCCTCATAGACAGGGGGCACTCCTCATTCACAGGGGGCACAACTCATTGATGGGAAGACTCTCGTCATTGACGGGGGGCACTCCTCATAGACACGGGGCATTCCTCGATGACAGAGGGCACTCCTCATTGATACGGGGCACACCTTATCGATGGGGGCATTGCTCATTGACGGGGGGGCAGTATTCATTGACGGGGGGCACTCCTGATTTGCAGAGGTGACTCCTTATTTACGGGGGGGGCAGTCCTCATTGACAGGGGGGCACTCCTCATTGACAGGGGGGCACTCCTCATTGACAGGGTCACTCATTGACAGAGGGCACTCCTCATTGACAGGGTCACTCATTGACAGGGGGCACTCCTCATTGACAGGGTCACTCATTGACAGGGGGCACTCCTCATTGATGGGGGGGGGGCACTCCTCATTGATGGGGGGGCAGTCCTCATTTTCGGGGAGTGACTCCTAATTGCCAGGGGTCACTCCTCATTTACAGAGGGCACTCCTCATTGACAGGGTCACTCCTCATTGACAGCGTCACTCCTCATTGACGGGGTGCACTCCTCATTGACGGAGGGTATTCCTCATTGATGGGAAGTGGGGCGCACCTCATTGATGGGGCGCACTCCTCATTTGCAGGGTCACTCCTCATTTACAGGTTCACTCCTCGTACACAGGGGGCACTCCTCGTTGACTGGGGGCACTCCTCGTTGACAGGGGGAACTCCTCGTTGACAGGGGGAACTCCTCATTGATAGGAGGCAGACCTCATTGATAGGGGGCACTCCTCATTGACAGGGGGCACTCCTCGTAGACGGTTGGGGGAGCAGTCCTCATTGACAAGGCACAGTCCTCATTGACAGGGATCACTTCTAGTTGACAGGCATCACCCCGAATTGACAGGGGGCATTCCTCATTGACAGGGGGCACTCCTCAGTCACAGGGGGCACAACTCATTGATGGGGGGACACTCGTCATTGACGGGGGGCACTCCTCATAGACACGGGGCATTCCTCGATGACAGAGGGCACTCCTCATTGATAGGGGGCACACCTTATTGATGGGGGCATTGCTCATTGACGTGGGGGGCACTATTCATTGACGGGGGGCACTCCTGATTTGCAGAGGTGACTCCTTATTTACGGGGGGAGGGCAGTCCTCATTGACAGGGGGGCACTCCTCATTGACAGGGGGGCACTCCTCATTGACAGGGGGCATTGCTCAGTGACGGGGGAGCACTCCTCATTGACGGGGGGGGGCGGTCCTCGTACTTTGCAGAGGTGACTCCTCATTGACGGGGGGTGGGGCACTCCTCGTTTACAGGGTCACTCCTCAGTGACGGGGCACTCCTCATTGCCAGACGGCACTCCTCATTGACAGAGGGCTCTCCTCATTGACAGAGGGCTCTCCTCATTGACAGGGTCACTCCTCATTGACAGGGTCACTCCTCATTGACAGGGGGCATTCCACATTGACAGGAGACACTCCTCATTGATGGGGCAGGCACTCCAAATTTACAGGGGTCACTATTAATTTACAGGGGTCACTCCAAATTGACAGGGGGCTTTTCTCATTGACAGGAGACACTCATCATTGACAGGGGGCACTCCTCATTGACGGGGAGGCCACGATTCATTGACAGGGGGCACTCCTCATTGACAGGGGGCACTCCTCATTGACAGGGGGCACTCCTCATTGACAGAGAGCACTCCTCATTGTTGGGGGAGGGCACTCGTCATTTTCGGGGAGTGACTCCTAATTGACAGGGGGCACTCCTCATTAATGGGGGGACACTCGTCATTGACGGGGGGCACTCCTCATAGACACGGGGCATTCCACGATGACAGAGGGCACTCATTGATAGGGGGCACACCTTATTGATGGGGGCATTGCTCATTGACGGGGGGGCACTATTCATTGACGGGGTGCACTCTTGATTTGCAGAGGTAACTCCTTATTTACGGTGGGGGGCAGTCCTCATTTACAGGGGGCACTCGTCATTGACAGGGGGGCACTCCTCATTGACAGGGGGCATTGCTCAGTGACGGGGGGCACTTCTCATTGACGGGGGGTCCTCGTACTTTGCAGAGGTGACTCCTCACTGACGGGGGGGGGGCGCACTCCTCGTTTACAGGGTCACTCCTCATTGACGGGGCACTCCTCATTGACGGGGCACTCCTCATTGCCAGACGGCACTCCTCATTGAGAGAGGGCTCTCCTCATTGACAGAGGGCTCTCCTCATTGACAGGGTCACTCCTCATTGACAGGGGGCACTCCTCATTGACAGGGGGCACTCCTCATTGATGGGGCAGGCACTCCACATTTACAGGGGTCACTCCTCAATGATGGGGGGCACTCGTCATTAACGGGGGGGGACTCCTAATTGACAGGGTTCACTCCTAATTGACAGGGGGCTTTTCTCATTGACAGGAGACACTCATCATTGACAGGGGGCACTCCTCATAGACGGGGAGGGCAGGATTCATTGACAGGGCGCACTCCTCATTGACAGGGGCACTCCTCATTGACAGGGGGCACTCCTCATTGACAGGGAGCACTCCTCATTGATGGGGGGGGGGCACTCGTCATTTTCGGGGAGTGACTCCTAATTGACAGGGGGTACTCCTCATTGATGGGGGGGCACTCGTCATTGACGGGGGGGGGGGGTGGTGGGGTGACTCCTAATTGACAGGGGTCACTTCGAATTGACAGGGGGCAATCCGCATTGACAGAGGGCGCTCCTCATTGATAGGGGGCGCTCCTCATTGACAGGGGGCACTCCTCATTCACAGGGGGCACTCCTCATTGACAGAGAGCATTCCTCATTGACAGGGGGCACTCCTCATAGACGGGGGCGGGGGGCAGTCCTCATTGACGGGCATCACCCCTAATTGACACGGGGTACTCCTCATTGACAGAGGGCATTCCTAATTGACGGGGGAGGCAGTCCAAATTTACAGGGGTCACTCCTAATTTACAGGGGTCACTCCTCATTGATGGGGGGGCAGTCCTCATTTTCGGGGAGTGACTCCTAATTGCCAGGGGTCACTCCTCATTGACAGAGGGCACACCTCACTGACGGGGGGGCAGTACCCATTGACGGGGGGCACTCCTCATTGACAGGGGGCGCTCTTCATAGATGGGGGGCACTCCTCATTGACAGGGGGCACTCCTCATTGACAAGGGGCATCCCTCTTTGATGTGGGGGCACTGCTCATTGATGGGAGGCACTCCCAATTTACAGCGGTCCCTCCTCATTGACGGTGGGACACTCCGATACAGAGTTACTCCTCATTGACGGGGGCACTCCGAATTGACAGGGGAGCACTCCTCAGAGAGAGGGGACACTCCTCATTGACAGAGGGCACTCCTCATTGAGGGGGGGCACTCCTCATTGATAGGGCGTCCTCCTCATTGACAGGGGGGTCTCCTCATTGACAGAGGGCTCTCCTCATTGACAGGGGGCTCTCCTCATTGACAGGGGGCATTCCATATTGACAGAGGGCACTCCTCATTGACAGGGGGCAATCCTCTCAGACAGGGGGCAGTCCTCATAGACGGTTGGGGGAGCAGTCCTCATTTACAAGGCGCAGTCCTCATTGACAGGGATCACTTCTAGTTGACAGTCATCACCCCGAATTGACAGGGGGCATTCCTCATAGACAGGGGGCACTCCTCATTCACAGGGGCCACAACTCATTGATGGGGGGACTCTCGTCATTGACGGGGGGCACTTCTCATAGACACGGGGCATTCCTCGATGACAGAGGGCACTCCTCATTGATAGGGGGCACACCTTATTGATGGGGGCATTGCTCCTTGACGGGGGGGCAGTATTCATTGACGGGGGGCACTCCTGATTTGCAGAGGTGACTCCTTATTTACGGGGGGGGGCAGTCCTCATTGACAGGGGGGCACTCCTCATTGACAGAGGGGCTCTCCTCATTAACAGGGTCACTCATTGACAGAGGGCACTCCTCATTGACAGGGTCACTCATTGACAGGGGGCACTCCTCATTGACAGGGTCACTCATTGACAGGGGGCACTCCTCATTGATGGGGGGGGCACTCCTCATTGATGGGGGGGCAGTCCTCATTTTCGGGGAGTGACTCCTAATTGCCAGGGGTCACTCCTCATTTACAGAGGGCACTCCTCATTGACAGGGTCACTCCTTATTGACAGCGTCACTCCTCATTGACGGGGTGCACTCCTCATTTACGGAGGGTATTCCTCATTGATGGGGAGTGGGGCGCACCTCATTGATGGGGCGCACTCCTCATTTGCAGGGTCACTCCTCATTTACAGGTTCACTCCTCGTACACAGGGGGCACTCCTCGTTGACTGGGGGCACTCCTCGTTGACAGGGGGAACTCCTCGTTGACAGGGGGAACTCCTCATTGATAGGAGGCAGACCTCATTGATAGGGGGCACTCCTCATTGACAGGGGCACTCCTCGTAGTCGTTTGGGGGAGCAGTCCTCATTGACAAGGCGCAGTCCTCATTGACAGGGATCACTTCTAGTTGACAGGCATCACCCCGAATTGACAGGGGGCATTCCTCATTGACAGGGGGCACTCCTCAGTCACAGGGGGCACAACTCATTGATGGGGGGACACTCGTCATTGACGGGGGGCACTCCTCATAGACACGGGGCATTCCTCGATGACAGAGGGCACTCCTCATTGATAGGGGGCACACCTTATTGATGGGGGCATTGCTCATTGACGTGGGGGGCACTATTCATTGACGGGGGGCACTCCTGATTTGCAGAGGTGACACCTTATTTACGGGGGGAGGGCAGTCCTCATTGACAGGGGGGCACTCCTCATTGACAGGGGGCACTCCTCATTGACAGGGGGCATTGCTCAGTGACGGGGGAGCACTCCTCATTGACGGGGGGGGGGGTCCTCGTACTTTGCAGAGGTGACTCCTCATTGACGGGGGGTGGGGCACTCCTCGTTTACAGGGTCACTCCTCAGTGACGGGGCACTCCTCATTGCCAGACGGCACTCCTCATTGACAGAGGGCTCTCCTCATTGACAGAGGGCTCTCCTCATTGACAGGGTCACTCCTCATTGACAGGGTCACTCCTCATTGACAGGGGGCATTCCACATTGACAGGAGAGACTCCTCATTGATGGGGCAGGCACTACAAATTTACAGGGGTCACTACTAATTTACAGGGGTCAATCCAAATTGACAGGGGGCTTTTCTCATTGACAGGAGACACTCATCATTGACAGGGGGCACTCCTCATAGACGGGGAGGCCACGATTCATTGACAGGGGGCACTCCTCATTGATAGGAGGCACTCCTCATTGACAGGGGGCACTCCTCATTGACAAAGAGCACTCCTCATTGATGGGGGAGGGCACTCGTCATTTTCGGGGAGTGACTCCTAATTGACAGGGGGCACTCCTCATTAATGGGGGGACACTCGTCATTGACGGGGGGCACTCCTCATAGACACGGGGCATTCCTCGATGACAGAGGGCACTCATTGATAGTGGGCACACCTTATTGATGGGGGCATTGCTCATTGACGGGGGGGCACTATTCATTGACGGGGTGCACTCCTGACTTGCAGAGGTAACTCCTTATTTACGGTGGGGGGCAGTCCTCATTTACAGGGGGCACTCGTCATTGACAGGGGTGCACTCCTCATTGACAGGGGGCATTGCTCAGTGACGGGGGGCACTCCTCATTGACGGGGGGTCCTCGTACTTTGCAGAGGTGACTCCTCATTGACGGGGGGGGGGCGCACTCCTCGTTTACAGGGTCACTCCTCATTGACGGGGCACTCCTCATTGCCAGACGGCACTCCTCATTGAGAGAGGGCTCTCCTCATTGACAGAGGGCTCTCCTCATTGACAGGGTCACTCCTCATTGACAGGGGGCACTCCTCATTGACAGGGTTACTCCTCATTGACAGGGGGCATTCCACATTGACAGGAGACACTCCTCATTGATGGGGCAGGCACTCCAAATTTACAGGGGTCACTCTTAATTTACAGGGGTCACTCCTCAATGATGGGGGGCATTCCACATTAACGGGGGGGGACTCCTAATTGACAGGGTTCACTCCTAATTGACAGGGGGCTTTTCTCATTGACAGGAGACACTCATCATTGACAGGGGGCACTCCTCATAGACGGGGAGGGCACGATTCATTGACAGGGGCACTCCTCATTGACAGGGGGCACTCCTCATTGACAGGGAGCACTCCTCATTGATGGGGGGGGGCACTCGTCATTTTCGGGGAGTGACTCCGAATTGACAGGGGATACTCCTCATTGATGGGGGGGGGGGCACTCGTCATTGACGGGGGGGGGGGGGGTGTCCTGGGGGGACTCCTAATTGACAGGGGTCACTTCGAATTGACAGGGGGCAATCCTCATTGACAGAGGGCGCTCCTCATTGATAGGGGGCGCTCCTCATTGACAGGGGGCACTCCTCATTCACAGGGGGCACTCCTCATTGACAGAGAGCATTCCTCATTGACAGGGGGCACTCCTCATAGACGGGGGCGGGGGGCAGTCCTCATTGACGGGCATCACCCCTAATTGACACGGGGTACTCCTCATTGACACGGGGTACTCCTCATTGACAGAGGGCATTCCTAATTGACGGGGGAGGCAGTCCAAATTTACAGGGGTCACTCCTAATTTACAGGGGTCACTCCTCATTGACAGGGATCACTCCTCATTGACAGGGGGCACTCCTCATTGACAGGGTCACTCATTGACAGGGGGCACTCCTCATTGATGGGGGGGGGCACTCGTCATTTTCGGGGAGTGACTCCGAATTGACAGGAGATACTCCTCATTGATGGGGGTGGGGGGCACTCGTCATTGACGGGGGGGGGGTGCTGGGGGGACTCCTAATTGACAGGGGTCACTTCGAATTGACAGGGGGCAATCCTCATTGACAGAGGGCGCTCCTCATTGATAGGGGGCGCTCCTCATTGACAGGGGGCACTCCTCATTCACAGGGGGCACTCCTCATTGACAGAGAGCATTCCTCATTGACAGGGGGCACTTCTCATAGACGGGGGCGGGGGGCAGTCCTCATTGACGGGCATCACCCCTAATTGACACGGGGTACTCCTCATTGACAGAGGGCATTCCTAATTGACGGGGGAGGCAGTCCAAATTTACAGGGGTCACTCCTAATTTACAGGGGTCACTCCTCATTGACAGGGATCACTCCTCATTGACAGGGGGCACTCCTCATTGACAGGGTCACTCATTGACAGGGGGCACTCCTCATTGATGGGGGGGGGCACTCGTCATTTTCGGGGAGTGACTCCTAATTGACAGGTGTCACTCCTTATTGACAGGGAGCACTCCTCATTGACAGAGGGCACTCCTCATTGACGGGGTGTATTCCTCATTGATGGGGAGAGGGGCACTCCTCATTTGCAGTGTCACTCCTCATTTACAGGTTCACTCCTCGTTGACAGGGAGCACTTACTCCTCATTGACAGGGGGCACTCCTCGTTGACAGGGGGCACTCCTCGTTGACAGGGGGAACTCCTCATTGATAGGGGATACTCCTCATTGACAGGGGGCGTTGGACAGTGACGTGGGGCACTCCTAATTTGCAGAGGTGACTCCTCATTTACGGGGGGGGCACTCCTCGTTTACAAGGTCACTCCTCATTGACAGAGGGCACTCCTCATTGACAGGGGCTCTCCTCATTGACAAGGGCACTCGTCTTTAGCCGGGGGCACCCGTCATTGACAGAGGGCACCCTTCATTGACAGAGGGCATTCCACATTGACAGAGGGAGCTCCTCATTGACAGGGGGCACGCCTCATTGACAGGTTCACTCCTTATTGACAGTGTCACTCCTCATTGACAGGGGGCATTCGACATTGACAGGAGACACTCCTCATTGATGGGGCAGGCACTCCAAATTTACAGGGGTCCCTCCTCATTGATGGGGGGGGGGGGGCACTCGTCATTAACGGGGGGGGGGGGGTGGGGAGTCCTAATTGACAGCGGACACTCATAATTGACAGGGGGCTTTTCTCATTGAAAGGAGACACTCATTGACAGGGGACACTCATCATTGACAGGGGCACTCCTCATTGACAGGGGGCCATCCTCATTGACAGGGGGCACTTCCCATTGACAGACGGCACACCTCATTGACGGGGGGGCAGTACCCATTGACGGGGGGCACTCCTCATTGACAGGGGGCGCTCTTCATAGATGGGGGGCACTCCTCATTGACAGGGGGCACTCCTCATTGACAAGGGGCATCCCTCTTTGATGTGGGGGCACTGCTCATTGATGGGAGGCACTCCCAATTTAGAACGGTCACTCCTCATTGACGGTGGGACACTCCGCATATACAGAGTTACTCCTCATTGACGGGGGCACTCCGAATTGACAGGGGAGCACTCCTCATAGAGAGGGGACACTCCTCATTGACAGAGGGCACTCCTCATTGAGGGGGGGCACTCCTCATTGATAGGGCGTCCTCCTCATTGACAGGGGGGTCTCCTCATTGACAGAGGGCTCTCCTCATTGACAGGGGGCTCTCCTCATTTACAGAGGGCACTCCTCATTGACAGGGGGCACTCTCATTGATGGGGGGGTGCACTCGTCATTTTCGGAGAGTGTTTCCTAATTGACGGGTGATTCCTCATTGTCAGGGTCACTCCTCGTTGACAGGGGGCACTCCTCATTGACAGGGATCACTCCTCATTGACAGGGGGCACTCCTCATTGACAGGGTCACTCATTGACAGGGGGCACTCCTCATTGATGGGGGGGGGGGCACTCGTCATTTTCGGGGAGTGACTCCTAATTGACAGGTGTCACTCCTTATTGACAGGGAGCACTCCTCATTGACAGAGGGCACTCCTCATTGACGGGGTGTATTCCTCATTGATGGGGAGAGGGGCACTCCTCATTTGCAGTGTCACTCCTCATTTACAGGTTCACTCCTCGTTGACAGGGAGCACTTACTCCTCATTGACAGGGGGCACTCCTCGTTGACAGGGGGCACTCCTCGTTGACAGGGGGAACTCCTCATTGATAGGGGATACTCCTCATTGACAGGGGGCGTTGGACAGTGACGTGGGGCACTCCTAATTTGCAGAGGTGACTCCTCATTTACGGGGGGGGCACTCCTCGTTTACAAGGTCACTCCTCATTGACAGAGGGCACTCCTCATTGACAGGGGCTCTCCTCATTGACAAGGGCACTCGTCTTTAGCCGGGGGCACCCGTCATTGACAGAGGGCACCCTTCATTGACAGAGGGCATTCCACATTGACAGAGGGAGCTCCTCATTGACAGGGGGCACGCCTCATTGACAGGTTCACTCCTTATTGACAGTGTCACTCCTCATTGACAGGGGGCATTCGACATTGACAGGAGACACTCCTCATTGATGGGGCAGGCACTCCAAATTTACAGGGGTCCCTCCTCATTGATGGGGGGGGGGGGGGCACTCGTCATTAACGGGGGGGGGGGTGGGGAGTCCTAATTGACAGCGGACACTCATAATTGACAGGGGGCTTTTCTCATTGAAAGGAGACACTCATTGACAGGGGACACTCATCATTGACAGGGGCACTCCTCATTGACAGGGGGCCATCCTCATTGACAGGGGGCACTTCCCATTGACAGACGGCACACCTCATTGACGGGGGGGCAGTACCCATTGACGGGGGGCACTCCTCATTGACAGGGGGCGCTCTTCATAGATGGGGGGCACTCCTCATTGACAGGGGGCACTCCTCATTGACAAGGGGCATCCCTCTTTGATGTGGGGGCACTGCTCATTGATGGGAGGCACTCCCAATTTACAACGGTCACTCCTCATTGACGGTGGGACACTCCGCATATACAGAGTTACTCCTCATTGACGGGGGCACTCCGAATTGACAGGGGAGCACTCCTCATAGAGAGGGGACACTCCTCATTGACAGAGGGCACTCCTCATTGAGGGGGGGCACTCCTCATTGATAGGGCGTCCTCCTCATTGACAGGGGGGTCTCCTCATTGACAGAGGGCTCTCCTCATTGACAGGGGGCTCTCCTCATTTACAGAGGGCACTCCTCATTGACAGGGGGCACTCTCATTGATGGGGGGGTGCACTCGTCATTTTCGGAGAGTGTTTCCTAATTGACGGGTGATTCCTCATTGTCAGGGTCACTCCTCGTTGACTGGGGGCACTCCTCGTTGACAGGGGGAACTCCTCATCGATAGGGGGCACACCTCATTGATAGGGGGCACTCCTCATTGACAGGGGGCATTGCTCAGTAACGGGGGGCACTCCTCATTGACGGGGGGCACTCCTCATTTGCAGAGATGACTCCTCTTTACGTGGGGGGGGGGGGTGGGGCGGGGGCAGTCCTCGATTACAGGGTCACTCCTCATTGACAGAGGGCAGTGCGCATTGACATGGGGCTCTCCTCATTGACAAGGGCACTCGTCATTAGCAGGGGGCACTCGTCATTGACAGAGGGCACCCTTCATTGACAGAGGGCATTTCTCATTGACAGAGGGAACTGCTCATTTATCGGGGCACTCCTCATTGACAGGGGGCATTCCTCATTGACAGGAGACACTCCTCATTGATGGGGCAGGCACTCCAAATTTACAGGGGTCACTCTTAATTTACAGGGGTCACTCCTCATTGATGGGGGGGCACTCGACATTAACGGGGGGGGGGCTCCTAATTGACAGGGGTCATTCCTAATAGACAGGGGGCTTTTCTCATTGACAGGAGACAGTCATTGACAGGGGACACTCCTCATAGACGGGGTGGGCACGATTCATTGACAGCGGTCACTCCTCATTGACGGTGGGACACTCCTCATTTACAGGGTTATTCCTCATTGACGGGGGCACTCCGAATTGACGGGGGCACTCCACATTGAAAGGAGACACTCCTCATTGATGGGGCAGACACTCCAAATTTATAGAGGTCAATGCTAATTTACAGGGGTCACTCCTCATTGATGGGGTGGCACTCGTCATTAACCGGGGGGGGGGGACGCCAAATTGGCAGGGGGCTTTTCTCAATGACAGGAGACACTCATCATTGACAGGGGGCACTCATCATTGACAGGGGGCACTCCTCATAGACGGGGAGGGCACGATTCATTGACAGGGGGCACTCCTCATTGACAGCGGGCACTCCTCATTGACGGGGTGCACTCCTCATTGACGGGGGGTATTCCTCATTGATGGGGAGGGGGGCGCTCCTCATTGATGGGCGGACTCCCCATTTGCAGGGTCACTCCTCATTTACAGGATCACTCCTCGTTGACAGGGGGCACTCCTCGTTGACAGAGGGCACTCCCCGTTGACAGGGCGAACTCCTCATTGATAGGGGCCACACCTCATTGATAGGAGGCACTCCTCATTGACAGGGGGCATTGGTCAGTGACGGGGGGCACTCCTCATTGACAGTGTCACTCCTCATTGACAGGGGGCATTCCACATTGACAGGAGACACTCCTCATTGATGGGGCAGTCACTCCACATTTACAGCGGTCACTCTTAATTTACAGGGGTCACTCCTCATTGATGGGGGGTGCACTCGTCATTAACGGGGGGGGGACTCCTAAATGACAAGGGTCACTCCTAATTGACAGGGGGCTTTTCTCATTGACAGGAGACACTCATTGACAGGGGGCACTCCTCATAGACGGGGAAAGCACGATTCATTGACAGGGGGCACTCCTCATTGACAGGGGGCCATCCTCCTTGACAGGGGCCTATCCTCATTGACAGGGGCCCATCCTCATTGACAGCGGGCACTCCTCATTGACAGAGGGCACTCCTCATTGACGGGGGGAGGGCACTACTCATTGACGGGGGGCACTCCTCATTGACAGGGGGCGCTCTTCATAGATGGGGGGCAGTTCTCATTGTCAGGGGGCACTCCTCATTGACAGGGGGCATCCTTCTTTGATGGGGGGGGGGCACTGCTCATTGATGGGAGGCATTCCTCATTGACGGGGGCACTCTTCATTGACAGAGGGCACTCTACATTGACAGAGGGCACTCCGCATTGACAGAGGTCACTCCTCGTTGACAGAGGGCACTCCACATTGTCAGGGGGCCCTCCGCATTTACAGGGGGCCGTCCTCATTGTCAGGGGGCCCTCCGCATTTAGAGGGGGCCCTCCTCATTGACAGTGGGCACTCCAAATTTACAGGAGTCACTCCTAATTGACAGGGGGCTCTTCCCATAGACAGGGGACACTCATCATTGACTGGGGGCACTTTTCATTGACAGGGGGGACTCCTCTTTGACAGGGGGCACTTCTCATTGACAGGGGGCACTCCTCATTGACAGGGGGCACACCCTTTGCCAAGGAGGGGCACACCTCTCTGCTCATTGATGGGAGGGGTAGTCCTAATAGACGGGGGGGGGGGGGGGGCACTCCTCATTGACAGTGGGCACTCCTCATTGACAGGGGGCACTCCACATTGACAGGGGGCACTCACATTGACAGGGAGCACTCCTCATTGACAGGGGGCACTCCTCATTGACAGGGGTCACTCCTCATTGACAGTTAGCACTCCTCATTGACAGAGGGCACTCCTCATTGACGGGGGACAGTCCTCATTGACGGGGGGTATTCCTCATTGATGGGGGGGCGTTCCTCATTGTTGGGGTGCACTCGTCATTTACAGGGTCACTCCTCATTTACATGGTCACTCCCTGTTGACCGGGGGCACTCTTCGTTGACAAGGGGCACTCCACATTGATAGGGGGCACACATCATTGATAGGAGGCTTTGCTCAGTGACGGGGGGCGCTCCTCATTGATGGGGGGCACTCCTAATTTGCAGAGGTGACTCTTCATTGACGGGGGGGCGGGGGGGGGGGGGCGGCACTCCTCATTTACAGGGTCACACCTCATTGACAGAGGGCACTCCTCATTGACAGGGGGCTCTCCTCATTGACAGGGTCACTCATTGACAGAGGGCATTCCTTATTGACAGGGTCACTCCTCATTGACAGGACACACTCCTCATTGACGGGGGGCGCTCCTCATTGATGGGGGGCACTCCTAATTTGCAGAGGTGACTTTTCATTGACGCAGGGCGGGGGCGGCTCTCCTCATTTACAGGGTCACTCCTCATTGACAGAGGGCACTCCTCATTGACAGGGGGCTCTCCTCATTGACAGGGTCACTCATTGACAGAAGGCCCTCCTCATTGACAGTGTCACTCCTCATTGACAGGACACACTCCTCATTGATGGGGGGCGCTCCTCATTGATGGGGCACAATCCTCATTTACAGGGTCAATCCTCATTGACAGGGGGCGCTCCTCGTTGACAGGGGGATCTCCTCGTTGACAGGGGGAACTCCTCATTGATAGGGGGCGCACCTCATTGATAGGGGGCACTCCTCATTGCCAGGGGACGTTGGACAGTGACGGGGGGCACTCCTCATTGCCGGGGGGCACTCCTAATTTGCAGAGGTGACTCCTCATTTACGGGGGTGGGAGCAGTCCTCGTTTCCAAGAGTCACTCCTCATTGACAGAGGGCACTCCTCATTGACAGGGGGCTCTCCTCATTGACAAGGGCACTCGTCATTAGCAGGGGGCACTCGTCATTGACAGAGGGCACCCTTCATTGACAGAGGGCACTCCTCATTGACAGAGGGAACTCCTCATTGACCGGGTCACACCTCATTGACAGAGGTCACTCCTCGTTGACAGAGGGCACTCCTCATTGTCAGGGGGCCCTCCGCAGTTACAGGGGGCCGGCATCATTGTCAGGGGGCCCTCCGCATTTAGAGGGGGTCCTCCTCATTGACAATGGGCTCTCCAAATTTACAGTGGTCACTCATAATTGACAGGGGGCTCTTCTCATAGACAGGGGCTACTCCCCTTTGACAGGGGGCAGTTCTCATTGACAGGGGGCACTCCTCATTGACAGGTGGCACACTTCTTTGCCAGGGAGGGGCACACCTCTTTGCTCATTGATGGGAGGGGTAGTCCTAATAGACGGGGGGGAGGGCACTCATCATTGACAGTGGGCACTCCTCATTGACAGAGGGCACTCGTCATTGACAGGGGGCACTCCTCATTGACAGGGAGCACTCCTCATTGACAGGTGGCACTCCTCATTGACAGTTAGCCCTCCTCATTGACAGAGGGCACTCCTCATTGACGGGGGTCACTCCTCATTGACGGCGGGTATTCCTCATTGATGCGGAGGGGGGCGCACCTCATTGATGGGGCGCACTCCTCATTTGCAGGGTCACTCCTCATTTACAGGGTCACTCCTCGTTCACAGGGGGCACTCCTCGTTGACAGGGGGAACTCCTCATTGATAGGGGGCACAACTCATTGATAGGGGGCACTCCTCATTGACAGAGGCACTCCTCATAGACGGTTGGGGGAGCAGTCCTCATTGACAAGGCACAGTCCTCATTGACAGGGATCACTTCTAGTTGACAGGCATCAGCACGAATTGACAGGGGGCATTCCTCATTGACAGGGGGCACACCTCATTCACAGGGGGCACAACTCATTGATGGGGGACACTCGTCATTGACGGGGGGCACTCCTCATAGACACGGGGCATTCCTCGATGACAGAGGGCACTCCTCATTGATAGGGGGCACACCTTATTGATGGGGGCATTGCTCATTGACGGGGGTGCACAATTCATTGACGGGGGGCACTCCTGATTTGCAGAGTTGACTCCTCATTTACGGGAGGGGGCAGTCCTCATTGACAGGGGGGCACTCCTCATTGACAGTGGGCACTCCTCATTGACAGGGTCACTCATTGACAGAGGGCACTCCTCATTGACAGGGTCACTCATTGACAGGGGGCACTCCTCATTGACAGGGTCACTCATTGACAGGGGGCACTCCTCATTGATGGGGGGGCGCTCCTCATTTTCGAGGAGTGACTCCTAATTGACAGGGGTCACTCCTCATTGACAGAGGGCACTCCTCATTGACGGGGTGCACTCCTCATTGACGGAGGGTATTCCTCATTGATGGGGAGGGGGCGCACCTCATTGATGGGACGCAGCCCTCATTTGCAGGGTCACTCCTCATTTACAGGGTCACTCCTCGTTCACAGGGGGCACTCCTCGTTGACAGGGGGAACTCCTCGTTGACAGGGGAACTCCTCATTGATAGGGGGCACATCTCATTGATAGGGGGCACTCCTCATTGATAGGGGGCATTGGTCAGTGACGAGGGCAGTCCTCATTGACGGGGGGCACGCCTAACTTGCACAGTGACTCCTCATTGACGGGGGGGGGGCACTCCTCGCTTACAGGGTCACTGCTCATTGACAGAGGGCATTCCTCATTGGCAGGGGGCTCTCCTCATTGACAAGGGCACTCGTCATTGACAGGGGGCACTCGTCATTGACAGAGGGCACTCCTCATTGACAGAGTGCATTCCTCATTGACAGGGGGATCTCCTCGTTGACAGGGGGAACTCCTCATTGATAGGGGACACACCTCATTGGTAGGGGGTACTCCTCATTGACAGGGGGCGTTGGACAGTGACGGGGGGCACTCCTCATTGACAGAGGGCACTCCTAATTTGCAGAGGACACTCCTCATTTACGGGGGTGGCTGGGGCAATCCTCGTTTACAGGGTCACTCCTCATTGACAGAGGGCTCTCCTCATTGACAAGGGCACTCGTCATTAGCAGGCGGCACTCGTCATTGACAGAGGGCAACCTTCATTGACAGAGGGCATTCCTCATTGAAAGAGGGAACTCCTCATTGACAGTGTCACTCCTCATTGACAGGAGGCATTCCACATTGACAGCAGACACTCCTCATTGATGGGGAAGGCACTCCAAATTTACAGGGGTCACTCTTAATTTACAGGGGTCACTCCTCATTGATGGGGGTTCACTCGTCATTAACGGGGGGATGGACTCGTAATTGACAGGGGCCATTCCTAATTGATAGGGGGTTTTCTCTTTGACAGGAGACACTCATTGACAGGGGGCACTCCTCGTAGACGGGGAAGACACGATTCATTGACAGGGGGCACTCCTCATTGACAGGGGCCCATCCTCATTGACAGGGGGCACTTCTCTTTGACAGCGGGCACTCCTCATTGACGGGGGGGGGGCACTACTCATTGACGGGGGGCACTCCTCATTGACAGGGGCGCTCTTCATAGATTTGGGCACTCCTCATTGACAGGGGGCACTCCTCATTGACAGGGGGCATCCCTCTTTGATGGGGGGGCACTGCTCATTGATGGGAGGCATTCCTCATTGACGGGGGCACTCCTCATTGATAGGGGGGTCTCCTCATTGACAGGGGGCACTCTTCATTGACAGAGGTCACTCCTCGTTGACAGAGGGCACTCCGCATTGTCAGGGGGGCCTCCGCACTTACAGGGGGCCATCCTTATTGACAGTGGGCACTCCAAATTTACAGGGGTCACTCCTAATTGACAGGGGGCTGTTCTCATAGACAGGGGACACTCATCATTGACAGGGGGCACTCCTCATTGACAGGGGGCACTTCTCGTTGACAGGGGGCACTCCTCTTTGACAGGGGGCACTTCTCATGGACAGGGGGGCACTCCTCATTGACAGAGGGCACACCTCTTTGCCAGGGAGGGCCACACCTCTTTGCTCATTGATGGGAGGGGTAGTCCTAATAGACGGTGGGGGGTGGCATTCCTCATTGACAGTGGGCACGCCTCATTGACAGGGGGCACTCCTCATTGACGGGGGCACTCCTCATTGACAGGGGGCACTCCTCATTGACAGGGAGCTCTCCTCATTGAGAGGGGGCACTCCTCATTGACGGGGCCACTCCTCATTGAAAGTTAGCACTCCTCATTGACAGAGGGCACTCCTCATTGACGGGGGTCACTCCTCATTGGCGGGGGGTATTCCTCATTGATGGGGGGGACGCGCCTCATTGATGGGGTGCACTCCTCATTTACAGGATCACTCCTCATTTACATGGTCACTCCTCGTTGACCGGGGGTACTTCTCATTGATAGGGAGCACACCTCATTGAGAGGGGGCACTCCTCATTGAAAGGGGGCACTGCTCAGTGACGGGGGGCGCTCCTCATTGATGGGGGCACTCCTAATTTGCAGAGGTGACTCTTCATTGACGGGGGGGGGGCACTCCTCATTTACAGGTTCACTCCTCATTGACAGAGGGCACTCCTCATTGACAGGGGGCTCTCTTCATTGACAAGGGCACTCGTCATTGACAGGGGGCACTCGTCATTGACAGAGGGCACTCCTCATTGACAGAGTGCATTCCTCATTGACAGGGGGATCTCCTCGTTGACAGGGGGAACTCCTCATTAATAGGGGGCACACCTCATTGACGGGGGACACTCCTAATTTGCAGAGGTGACTCCTCATTTACGGGGTTGGCGGGGCAGTCCCCGTTTACAGGGTCACTCCTCATTGACAGAGGGCACTCCTCATTGACAGGGGCTCTCCTCATTGACAAGGGCACTGGTCATTAGCAGGCCGCACTCGTCATTGACAGAGGGCACCCTTCATTGACAGAGGGCATTCCTCATTGAAAGAGGGCACTCCTCATTGACAGTGTCACTCCTCATTGACAGCGGGCACTCCCCATTGACAGCAGACACTCCTCATTGATGGGGCAGGCACTCCAAATTTACAGGGGTCACTCTTAATTTACAGGGGTTACTCCTCATTGATGGGGGTGCACTCGTCATTAACGGGGGGGGGGGGGAACTCCTAATTGACAGGGGCCATTCCTAATTGACAGGGGGCTTTTCTCATTGACAGGACACACTCATTGACAGGGGGCACTCCTCATTGACGGGGAAGGCACGATTCATTGACAGGGGGAATTCCTCATTGACAGGGGGCACTTCTCATTGACAGAGAGCACTCCTCATTGACGGTGGGGGCACTACTCATTGACGGGCGGCACTCTTCATAGATGGGGGCACTCCTCATTGACAGGGGGCACTCCTCATTGACAGGGGGCATCCCTCTTTGATGGGGGGCACTGCTCATTGTTGGGAGGCATTCCTCATTGACGGGGGCACTCCTCATTGACAGGGGGGTCTCCTTATTGGCAGGGGGCACTCCTCATTGACAGGGGGCACTTCGCATTGACAGAGGGCACTCCGCATTGACATAGGGCACTCCGCATTGACAGAGGTCACTCCTCGTTGACAGAGGGCACTCCGCATTGTCAGGGGGCCCTCCGCATTTACAGGGGGCCGTCCTCATTGTTACGGGGCCCTCCGCATTTACAGGGGGCCCTCCTCATTGACAGTGGGCACTCCAAATTTACAGGGGTCACTCCTTATTGACAGGGGGCTCTTCTCGTAGAAAGGGGACACTCATCATTGACAGGGGGCAGTTCTCATTGACAGGGGGCACTCCTCATTGACAGGTGGCACACCTCTTTGCCAGGGAGGGGCACACCTCTTTGTTCATTGATGGGAGGGGTAGTCCTAATGGACGGGGGGGAGGGCACTCATCATTGACAGTGGGCACTCCTCATTGTCAGAGGGCACTCGTCATTGACAGGGGGATGGACTCGTAATTGACAGGGGCCATTCCGAATTGATAGGGGGTTTTCTCTTTGACAGGAGACACTCATTGACAGGGGGCACTCCTCGTAGACGGGGATGACACGATTCATTGACAGGGGGCACTCCTCATTGACAGGGGCCCATCCTCATTGACAGGGGGCACTTCTCTTTGACAGAGGGCACTCCTCATTGACGGGGGGGGGGGCACTACTCATTGACGGTGGGCACTCCTCATTGACAGGGGCGCTCTTCACAGATTTGGGCACTCCTCATTGACAGGGGGCACTCCTCATTGACAGGGGGCATCCCTCTTTGATGGGGGGGCACTGCTCATTGATGGGAGGCATTCCTCATTGACGGGGGCACTCCTCATTGATAGGGGGGTCTCCTCATTGACAGGGGGCACTCTTCATTGACAGGGGGCACTCCGCATTGACAGAGGGCACTCCGCATTGACATAGGGCACTCCGCATTGACAGAGGTCACTCCTCGTTGACAGAGGGCACTCCGCATTGTCAGGGGGGCCTCCGCACTTACAGGGGGCCGTCCTTATTGACAGTGGGCACTCCAAATTTACAGGGGTCACTCCTAATTGACAGGGGGCTGTTCTCATAGACAGGGGACACTCATCATTGACAGGGGGCACTCCTCATTGACAGGGGGCACTTCTCGTTGACAGGGGGCACTCCTCTTTGACAGGGGGCACTTCTCATGGACAGGGGGGCACTCCTCATTGACAGAGGGCACACCTCTTTGCCAGGGAGGGGCACACCTCTTTGCTCATTGATGGGAGGGGTAGTCCTAATAGACGGTGGGGGGTGGCATTCCTCATTGACAGTGGGCACTCCTCATTGACAGGGGGCACTCCTCATTGACGGGGGCACTCCTCATTGACAGGGGGCACTCCTCATTGACAGGGAGCTCTCCTTATTGAGAGGGGGCACTCCTCATTGACGGGGCCACTCCTCATTGACAGTTAGCACTCCTCATTGACAGAGGGCACTCCTCATTGACGGGGGTCACTCCTCATTGGCGGGGGGTATTCCTCATTGATGGGGGGACGCGCCTCATTGATGGGGTGCACTCCTCATTTACAGGGACACTCCTCATTTACATGGTCACTCCTCGTTGACCGGGGGTACTCTTCGTTGACAGGGGGCACTTCTCATTGATAGGGAGCACACCTCATTGAGAGGGGGCACTCCTCATTGAAAGGGGGCACTGCTCAGTGACGGGGTCGCTCCTCATTGATGGGGGCACTCCTAATTTGCAGAGGTGACTCTTCATTGACGGGGGGGGGGGGGGGTCACTCCTCATTTACAGGTTCACTCCTCATTGACAGAGGGCACTCCTCATTGACAGGGGGCTCTCTTCATTGACAAGGGCACTCGTCATTGACAGGGGGCACTCGTCATTGACAGAGGGCACTCCTCATTGACAGAGTGCATTCCTCATTGACAGGGGGATCTCCTCGTTGACAGGGGGAACTCCTCATTAATAGGGGGCACACCTCATTGACAGGGGGCGTTGGACAGTGACGGGGGCACTCCTCATTGACGGGGGACACTCCTAATTTGCAGAGGTGACTCCTCATTTACGGGGTTGGCGGGGCAGTCCCCGTTTACAGGGTCACTCCTCATTGACAGAGGGCACTCCTCATTGACAGGGGCTCTCCTCATTGACAAGGGCACTGGTCATTAGCAGGCCGCGCTCGTCATTGACAGAGGGCACCCTTCATTGACAGAGGGCATTCCTCATTGAAAGAGGGCACTCCTCATTGACAGTGTCACTCCTCATTGACAGGGGGCACTCCACATTGACAGCAGACACTCCTCATTGATGGGGCAGGCACTCCAAATTTACAGGGGTCACTCTTAATTTACAGGGGTTACTCCTCATTGATGGGGGTGCACTCGTCATTAACGGGGGGGGGGGGGGGACTCCCAATTGACAGGGGCCATTCCTAATTGACAGGAGGCTTTTCTCATTGACAGGAGACACTCATTGACAGGGGGCACTCCTCGTAGACGGGGAAGACACGATTCATTGACAGGGGGCACTCCTCATTGACAGGGGCCCATCCTCATTGACAGGGGGCACTTCTCTTTGACAGAGGGCACTCCTCATTGACGGGGGGGGGGCACTACTCATTGACGGGGGGCACTCCTCATTGACAGGGGCGCTCTTCATAGATTTGGGCACTCCTCATTGACAGGGGGCACTCCTCATTGACAGGGGGCATCCCTCTTTGATGGGGGGGCACTGCTCATTGATGGGAGGCATTCCTCATTGACGGGGGCACTCCTCATTGATAGGGGGGTCTCCTCATTGACAGGGGGCACTCTTCATTGACAGAGGTCACTCCTCGTTGACAGAGGGCACTCCGCATTGTCAGGGGGGCCTCCGCACTTACAGGGGGCCATCCTTATTGACAGTGGGCACTCCAAATTTACAGGGGTCACTCCTAATTGACAGGGGGCTGTTCTCATAGACAGGGGACACTCATCATTGACAGGGGGCACTCCTCATTGACAGGGGGCACTTCTCGTTGACAGGGGGCAATCCTCTTTGACAGGGGGCACTTCTCATGGACAGGGGGGCACACCTCTTTGCCAGGGAGGGCCACACCTCTTTGCTCATTGATGGGAGGGGTAGTCCTAATAGGCGGTGGGGGGTGGCATTCCTCATTGACAGTGGGCACTCCTCATTGACAGGGGGCACTCCGCATTGACGGGGGCACTCCTCATTGACAGGGGGCACTCCTCATTGACAGGGAGCTCTCCTCATTGAGAGGGGGCACTCCTCATTGACGGGGCAACTCCTCATTGAAAGTTAGCACTCCTCATTGACAGAGGGCACTCCTCATTGACGGGGGTCACTCCTCATTGGCGGGGGGTATTCCTCATTGATGGGGGGGACGCGCCTCATTGATGGGGTGCACTCCTCATTTACAGGGTCACTCCTCATTTACATGGTCACTCCTCGTTGACCGGGGGTACTTCTCATTGATAGGGAGCACACCTCATTGAGAGGGGGCACTCCTCATTGAAAGGGGGCACTGCTCAGTGACGGGGGGCGCTCCTCATTGATGGGGGCACTCCTAATTTGCTGAGGTGACTCTTCATTGACGGGGGGGGGTCACTCCTCATTTACAGGTTCACTCCTCATTGACAGAGGGCACTCCTCATTGACAGGGGGCTCTCTTCATTGACAAGGGCACTCGTCATTGACAGGGGGCACTCGTCATTGACAGAGGGCACTCCTCATTGACAGAGTGCATTCCTCATTGACAGGGGGATCTCCTCGTTGACAGGGGGAACTCCTCATTAATAGGGGGCACACCTCATTGACAGGGGGCGTTGGACAGTGACGGGGGCACTCCTCATTGACGGGGGACACTCCTAATTTGCAGAGGTGACTCCTCATTTACGGGGTTGGCGGGGCAGTCCCCGTTTACAGGATCACTCCTCATTGACAGAGGGCACTCCTCATTGACAGGGGCTCTCCTCATTGACAAGGGCACTGGTCATTAGCAGGCCGCACTCGTCATTGACAGAGGGCACCCTTCATTGACAGAGGGCATTCCTCATTGAAAGAGGGCACTCCTCATTGACAGTGTCACTCCTCATTGACAGGGGGCACTCCACATTGACAGCAGACACTCCTCATTGATGGGGCAGGCACTCCAAATTTACAGGGGTCACTCTTAATTTACAGGGGTTACTCCTCATTGATGGGGGTGCACTCGTCATTAACGGGGGGGGGGGGGGGGACTCCTAATTGACAGGGGCCATTCCTAATTGACAGGGGGCTTTTCTCATTGACAGGACACACTCATTGACAGGGGGCACTCCTCATTGACGGGGAAGGCACGATTCATTGACAGGGGGAATTCCTCATTGACAGGGGGCACTTCTCATTGACAGAGAGCACTCCTCATTGACGGTGGGGGCACTACTCATTGACGGGGGGCACTCCTCATTGACAGGGGGCATCCCTCTTTGATGGGGGGCACTGCTCATTGTTAGGAGGCATTCCTCATTGACGGGGGCACTCCTCATTGACAGGGGGGTCTCCTCATTGGCAGGGGGCACTCCTCATTGACAGGGGGCACTTCGCATTGACAGAGGGCACTCCGCATTGACATAGGGCACTCCGCATTGACAGAGGTCACTCCTCGTTGACAGAGGGCACTCCGCATTGTCAGGGGGCCCTCCGCATTTACAGGGGGCCGTCCTCATTGTTACGGGGCCCTCCGCATTTACAGGGGGCCCTCCTCATTGACAGTGGGCACTCCAAATTTACAGGGGTCACTCCTTATTGACAGGGGGCTCTTCTCGTAGAAAGGGGACACTCATCATTGACAGGGGGCAGTTCTCATTGACAGGGGGCACTCCTCATTGACAGGTGGCACACCTCTTTGCCAGGGAGGGGCACACCTCTTTGTTCATTGATGGGAGGGGTAGTCCTAATGGACGGGGGGGAGGGCACTCATCATTGACAGTGGGCACTCCTCATTGTCAGAGGGCACTCGTCATTGACAGGGGGATGGACTCGTAATTGACAGGGGCCATTCCTAATTGATAGGGGGTTTTCTCTTTGACAAGAGACACTCATTGACAGGGGGCACTCCTCGTCGACGGGGAAGACACGATTCATTGACAGGGGGCACTCCTCATTGACAGGGGCCCATCCTCATTGACAGGGGGCACTTCTCTTTGACAGAGGGCACTCCTCATTGACGGGGGGGGGCACTACTCATTGACGGGGGGCACTCCTCATTGACAGGGGCGCTCTTCATAGATTTGGGCACTCCTCATTGACAGGGGGCACTCATCATTGACAGGGGGCATCCCTCTTTGATGGGGGGGCACTGCTCATTGATGGGAGGCATTCCTCATTGACGGGGGCACTCCTCATTGATAGGGGGGTCTCCTCATTGACAGGGGGCACTCTTCATTGACAGGGGGCACTCCGCATTGACAGAGGGCACTCCGCATTGACATAGGGCACTCCGCATTGACAGAGGTCACTCCTCGTTGACAGAGGGCACTCCGCATTGTCAGGGGGGCCTCCGCACTTACAGGGGGCCGTCCTTATTGACAGTGGGCACTCCAGATTTACAGGGGTCACTCCTAATTGACAGGGGGCTGTTCTCATAGACAGGGGACACTCATCATTGACAGGGGGCACTCCTCATTGACAGGGGGCACTTCTCGTTGACAGGGGGCACTCCTCTTTGACAGGGGGCACTTCTCATGGACAGGGGGGCACTCCTCATTGACAGAGGGCACACCTCTTTGCCAGGGAGGGGCACACCTCTTTGCTCATTGATGGGAGGGGTAGTCCTAATAGACGGTGGGGGGTGGCATTCCTCATTGACAGTGGGCACTCCTCATTGACAGGGGGCACTCCTCATTGACGGGGGCACTCCTCATTGACAGGGGGCACTCCTCATTGACAGGGAGCTCTCCTCATTGAGAGGGGGCACTCCTCATTGACGGGGCCACTCCTCATTGAAAGTTAGCACTCCTCATTGACAGAGGGCACTCCTCATTGACGGGGGTCACTCCTCATTGGCGGGGGGTATTCCTCATTGATGGGGGGGACGCGCCTCATTGATGGGGTGCACTCCTCATTTACAGGGTCACTCCTCATTTACATGGTCACTCCTCGTTGACCGGGGGTACTTCTCATTGATAGGGAGCACACCTCATTGAGAGGGGGCACTCCTCATTGAAAGGGGGCACTGCTCAGTGACGGGGGGCGCTCCTCATTGATGGGGGCACTCCTAATTTGCAGAGGTGACTCTTCATTGACGGGGGGGGGGGCACTCCTCATTTACAGGTTCACTCCTCATTGACAGAGGGCACTCCTCATTGACAGGGGGCTCTCTTCATTGACAAGGGCACTCGTCATTGACAGGGGGCACTCGTCATTGACAGAGGGCACTCCTCATTGACAGAGTGCATTCCTCATTGACAGGGGGATCTCCTCGTTGACAGGGGGAACTTCTCATTAATAGGGGGCACACCTCATTGACAGGGGGCGTTGGACAGTGACGGGGGCACTCCTCATTGACGGGGGACACTCCTATTTTGCAGAGGTGACTCCTCATTTACGGGGTTGGCGGGGCAGTCCCCGTTTACAGGGTCACTCCTCATTGACAGAGGGCACTCCTCATTGACAGGGGCTCTCCTCATTGACAAGGGCACTGGTCATTAGCAGGCCGCACTCGTCATTGACAGAGGGCACCCTTCATTGACAGAGGGCATTCCTCATTGAAAGAGGGCACTCCTCATTGACAGTGTCACTCCTCATTGACAGGGGGCACTCCACATTGACAGCAGACACTCCTCATTGATGGGGCAGGCACTCCAAATTTACAGGGGTCACTCTTAATTTACAGGGGTTACTCCTCATTGATGGGGGTGCACTCGTCATTAACGGGGGGGGGGACTCCTAATTGACAGGGGCCATTCCTAATTGACAGGGGGCTTTTCTCATTGACAGGACACACTCATTGACAGGGGGCACTCCTCATTGACGGGGAAGGCACGATTCATTGACAGGGGGAATTCCTCATTGACAGGGGCACTTCTCATTGACAGAGAGCACTCCTCATTGACGGTGGGGGCACTACTCATTGACGGGGGGCACTCTTCATAGATGGGGGCACTCCTCATTGACAGGGGGCACTCCTCATTGACAGGGGGCATCCCTCTTTGATGGGGGGCACTGCTCATTGTTGGGAGGCATTCCTCATTGACGGGGGCACTCCTCATTGACAGGGGGGTCTCCTCATTGGCAGGGGGCACTCCTCATTGACAGGGGGCACTTCGCATTGACAGAGGGCACTCCGCATTGACATAGGGCACTCCGCATTGACAGAGGTCACTCCTCGTTGACAGAGGGCACTCCGCATTGTCAGGGGGCCCTCCGCATTTACAGGGGGCCGTCCTCATTGTTACGGGGCCCTCCGCATTTACAGGGGGCCCTCCTCATTGACAGTGGGCACTCCAAATTTACAGGGGTCACTCCTTATTGACAGGGGGCTCTTCTCGTAGAAAGGGGACACTCATCATTGACAGGGGGCAGTTCTCATTGACAGGGGGCACTCCTCATTGACAGGTGGCACACATCTTTGCCAGGGAGGGGCACACCTCTTTGCTCATTGATGGGAGGGGTAGTCCTAACAGACGGGGGGGAGGGCACTCATCATTGACAGTGGGCACTCCTCATTGACAGAGGGCACTCGTCATTGACAGGGGGCACTCCTCATTGACAGGGAGCACTCCTCATTGACAGGTGGCACTCCTCATTGACAGTTAGCCCTCCTCATTGACAGAGGGCACTCCTCATTGACGGGGGTCACTCCTCATTGACGGGGGGTATTCCTCATTGATGCGGAGGGGGGCGCACCTCATTGATGGGGCGCACTCCTCATTTGCAGGGTCACTCCTCATTTACAGGGTCACTCCTCGTTCACAGGGGGCACTCCTCGTTGACAGGGGGAACTCCTCATTGATAGGGGGCACAACTCATTGATAGGGGGCACTCCTCATTGACAGAGGCACTCCTCATAGACGGTTGGGGGAGCAGTCCTCATTGACAAGGCACAGTCCTCATTGACCGGGATCACTTCTAGTTGACAGGCATCAGCACGAATTGACAGGGGGCATTCCTCATTGACAGGGGGCACACCTCATTCACAGGGGGCACAACTCATTGATGGGGGACACTCGTCATTGACGAGGGGCACTCCTCATAGACACGGGGCATTCCTCGATGACAGAGGGCACTCCTCATTGATAGGGGGCACACCTTATTGATGGGGGCATTGCTCATTGACGGGGGTGCACAATTCATTGACGGGGGGCACTCCTGATTTGCAGAGTTGACTCCTCATTTACGGGAGGGGGGCAGTCCTCATTGACAGGGGGGCACTCCTCATTGACAGTGGGCACTCCTCATTGACAGGGTCACTCATTGACAGAGGGCACTCCTCATTGACAGGGTCACTCATTGACAGGGGGCACTCCTCATTGACAGGGTCACTCATTGACAGGGGGCACTCCTCATTGATGGGGGGGCGCTCCTCATTTTCGGGGAGTGACTCCTAATTGACAGGGGTCACTCCTCATTGACAGAGGGCACTCCTCATTGACAGGGTCACTCCTCATTGACGGGGTGCACTCCTCATTGACGGAGGGTATTCCTCATTGATGGGGAGGGGGCGCACCTCATTGATGGGACGCAGCCCTCATTTGCAGGGTCACTCCTCATTTACAGGGTCACTCCTCGTTCACAGGGGGCACTCCTCGTTGACAGGGGGAACTCCTCGTTGACAGGGGAACTCCTCATTGATAGGGGGCACATCTCATTGATAGGGGGCACTCCTCATTGATAGGGGGCATTGGTCAGTGACGAGGGCAGTCCTCATTGACGGGGGGCACGCCTAACTTGCACAGTGACTCCTCATTGACGGGGGGGGCACTCCTCGCTTACAGGGTCACTGCTCATTGACAGAGGGCACTCCTCATTGGCAGGGGGCTCTCCTCATTGACAAGGGCACTCGTCATTGACAGGGGGCAATCGTCATTGACAGAGGGCACTCCTCATTGACAGAGTGCATTCCTCATTGACAGGGGGATCTCCTCGTTGACAGGGGGAACTCCTCATTGATAGGGGGCACACCTCATTGGTAGGGGGTACTCCTCATTGACAGGGGGCGTTGGACAGTGACGGGGAGCACTCCTCATTGACAAAGGGCACTCCTAATTTGCAGAGGACACTCCTCATTTACGGGGGTGGCGGGGGCAGTCCTCGTTTACAGGGTCACTCCTCATTGACAGAGGGCTCTCCTCATTGACAAGGGCACTCGTCATTAGCAGGCGGCACTCGTCATTGACAGAGGGCAACCTTCATTGACAGAGGGCATTCCTCATTGAAAGAGGGAACTCCTCATTGACAGTGTCACTCCTCATTGACAGGAGGCATTCCACATTGACAGCAGACACTCCTCATTGATGGGGAAGGCACTCCAAATTTACAGGGGTCACTCTTAATTTACAGGGGTCATTCCTCATTGATGGGGGTGCACTCGTCATTAACGGGGGGATGGACTCGTAATTGACAGGGGCCATTCCTAATTGATAGGGGGTTTTCTCTTTGACAGGAGACACTCATTGACAGGGGGCACTCCTCGTAGACGGGGAAGACACGATTCATTGACAGGGGGCACTCCTCATTGACAGGGGCCCATCCTCATTGACAGGGGGCACTTCTCTTTGACAGAGGGCACTCCTCATTGACGGGGGGGGGGCACTACTCATTGACGGGGGGCACTCCTCATTGACAGGGGCGCTCTTCATAGATTTGGGCACTCCTCATTGACAGGGGGCACTCCTCATTGACAGGGGGCATCCCTCTTTGATGGGGGGGCCACTGCTCATTGATGGGAGGCATTCCTCATTGACGGGGGCACTCCTCATTGATAGGGGGGTCTCCTCATTGACAGGGGGCACTCTTCATTGACAGGGGGCACTCCGCATTGACAGAGGGCACTCCGCATTGACATAGGGCACTCCGCACTTACAGGGGGCCGTCCTTATTGACAGTGGGCACTCCAAATTTACAGGGGTCACTCCTAATTGACAGGGGGCTGTTCTCATAGACAGGGGACACTCATCATTGACAGGGGGCACTCCTCATTGACAGGGGGCACTTCTCGTTGACAGGGGGCACTCCTCTTTGACAGGGGGCACTTCTCATGGACAGGGGGGGCACTCCTCATTGACAGAGGGCACTCCTCTTTGCCAGGGAGGGGCACATCTCTTTGCTCATTGATGGGAGGGGTAGTCCTAATAGACGGTGGGGGGTGGCATTCCTCATTGACAGTGGGCACTCCTCATTGACAGGGGGCACTCCTCATTGACGGGGGCACTCCTCATTGACAGGGGGCACTCCTCATTGACAGGGAGCTCTCCTTATTGAGAGGGGGCACTCCTCATTGACGGGGCCACTCCTCATTGAAAGTTAGCACTCCTCATTGACAGAGGGCACTCCTCATTGACGGGGGTCACTCCTCATTGGCGGGGGGTATTCCTCATTGATGGGGGGGACGCGCCTCATTGATGGGGTGCACTCCTCATTTACAGGGTCACTCCTCATTTACATGGTCACTCCTCGTTGACCGGGGGTACTCTTCGTTGACAGGGGGCACTTCTCATTGATAGGGAGCACACCTCATTGAGAGGGGGCACTCCTCATTGAAAGGGGGCACTGCTCAGTGACGGGGGGCGCTCCTCATTGATGGGGGCACTCCTAATTTGCAGAGGTGACTCTTCATTGACGGGGGGGGGGCACTCCTCATTTACAGGTTCACTCCTCATTGACAGAGGGCACTCCTCATTGACAGGGGGCTCTCTTCATTGACAAGGGCACTCGTCATTGACAGGGGGCACTCGTCATTGACAGAGGGCTCTCCTCATTGACAAGGGCACTCGTCATTAGCAGGCGGCACTCGTCATTGACAGAGGGCAACCTTCATTGACAGAGGGCATTCCTCATTGAAAGAGGGAACTCCTCATTGACAGTGTCACTCCTCATTGACAGGAGGCATTCCACATTGACAGCAGACACTCCTCATTGATGGGGAAGGCACTCCAAATTTACAGGGGTCACTCTTAATTTACAGGGGTCACTCCTCATTGATGGGGGTGCACTCGTCATTAACGGGGGGATGGACTCGTAATTGACAGGGGCCATTCCTAATTGATAGGGGGTTTTCTCTTTGACAGGAGACACTCATTGACAGGGGGCACTCCTCGTAGACGGGGAAGACACGATTCATTGACAGGGGGCACTCCTCATTGACAGGGGCCCATCCTCATTGACAGGGGGCACTTCTCTTTGACAGAGGGCACTCCTCATTGACGGGGGGGGCACTACTCATTGACGGGGGGCACTCCTCATTGACAGGGGCGCTCTTCATAGATTTGGGCACTCCTCATTGACAGGGGGCACTCCTCATTGACAGGGGGCATCCCTCTTTGATGGGGGGGCACTGCTCATTGATGGGAGGCATTCCTCATTGACGGGGGCACTCCTAATTGATATGGGGGTCTCCTCATTGACAGGGGGCACTCTTCATTGACAGGGGGCACTCCGCATTGACAGAGGGCACTCCGCATTGACATAGGGCACTCCGCACTTACAGGGGGCCGTCCTTATTGACAGTGGGCACTCCAAATTTACAGGGGTCACTCCTAATTGACAGGGGGCTGTTCTCATAGACAGGGGACACTCATCATTGACAGGGGGCACTCCTCATTGACAGGGAGCACTTCTCATTGACAGGGGGCACTCCTCTTTGACAGGGGGCACTTCTCATGGACGGGGGGCACTCCTCATTGACAGAGGGCACACCTCTTTGCCAGGGAGGGGCACACCTCTTTGCTCATTGATGGGAGGGGTAGTCCTAATAGACGGTGGGGGGTGGCATTCCTCATAGACAGGGGACACTCATCATTGACAGGGGGCACTCCTCATTGACGGGGGCACTCTTCATTGACAGGGGGCACTCCTCATTGACAGGGAGCTCTCCTTATTGAGAGGGGGCACTCCTCATTGACGGGGCCACTCCTCATTGACAGTTAGCACTCCTCATTGACAGAGGGCACTCCTCATTGACGGGGGTCACTCCTCATTGGCGGGGGGTATTCCTCATTGATGGGGGGGACGCGCCTCATTGATGTTTGCACTCCTCATTTACAGGGTCACTCCTCATTTACATGGTCACTCCTCGTTGACCGGGGGTACTCTTCGTTGACAGGGGGCACTTCTCATTGATAGGGAGCACACCTCATTGAGAGGGGGCACTCCTCATTGAAAGGGGGCACTGCTCAGTGACGGGGTCGCTCCTCATTGATAGGGGCACTCCTAATTTGCAGAGGTGACTCTTCATTGACGGGGGGGGGGGTCACTCCTCATTTACAGGTTCACTCCTCATTGACAGAGGGCACTCCTCATTGACAGGGGGCTCTCTTCATTGACAAGGGCACTCGTCATTGACAGGGGGCACTCGTCATTGACAGAGGGCACTCCTCATTGACAGAGTGCATTCCTCATTGACAGGGGGATCTCCTCGTTGACAGGGGGAACTCCTCATTAATAGGGGGCACACCTCATTGACAGGGGGCGTTGGACAGTGACGGGGGCACTCCTCATTGACGGGGGACACTCCTAATTTGCAGAGGTGACTCCTCATTTACGGGGTTGGCGGGGCAGTCCCCGTTTACAGGGTCACTCCTCATTGACAGAGGGCACTCCTCATTGACAGGGGCTCTCCTCATTGACAAGGGCACTGGTCATTAGCAGGCCGCACTCGTCATTGACAGAGGGCACCCTTCATTGACAGAGGGCATTCCTCATTGAAAGAGGGCACTCCTCATTGACAGTGTCACTCCTCATTGACAGGGGGCACTCCACATTGACAGCAGACACTCCTCATTGATGGGGCAGGCACTCCAAATTTACAGGGGTCACTCTTAATTTACAGGGGTTACTCCTCATTGATGGGGGTGCACTCGTCATTAACGGGGGGGGGGGGACTCCCAATTGACAGGGGCCATTCCTAATTGACAGGGGGCTTTTCTCATTGACAGGACACACTCATTGACAGGGGGCACTCCTCATTGACGGGGAAGGCACGATTCATTGACAGGGGGAATTTCTCATTGACAGGGGGCACTTCTCATTGACAGAGAGCACTCCTCATTGACGGTGGGGGCACTACTCATTGACGGGGGGCACTCTTCATAGATGGGGGCACTCCTCATTGACAGGGGGCACTCCTCATTGACAGGGGGCATCCCTCTTTGATGGGGGGGCAGTGCTCATTGTTGGGGGGCATTCCTCATTGACGGGGGCACTCCTCATTGACAGGGGGGTCTCCTCATTGGCAGGGGGCACTCCTCATTGACAGGGGGCACTTCGCATTGACAGAGGGCACTCCGCATTGTCATAGGGCACTCCGCATTGACAGAGGTCACTCCTCGTAGACAGAGGGCACTCCGCATTGTCAGGGGGCCCTCCGCATTTACAGGGGGCCGTACTCATTGTTACGGGGCCCTCCGCATTTACGGGGGGCCCTCCTCATTGACAGTGGGCACTCCACATTTACAGGGGTCACTCCTTATTGACAGGGGGCTCTTCTCGTAGAAAGGGGACACTCATCATTGACAGGGGGCACTCCTCATTGACAGGGGGCACTTATCATTGACAGGGGGCACTCCTCATTGACAGGGGGCACTTCTCATTGACAGGGGGCATTCCTCATTGACAGAGGGCACACACCTTTGCCAGGGGGCTCGTCTCGTAGAAAGGGGACACTCATCATTGACAGGGGGCACTCCTCATTGACAGGGGGCACTCCTCATTGACGGGGGACACTCCTAATTTGCACAGTGTCTCCTCATTGACGCGGGGGGCGGGGGGGGGGGGGCACGCCTCGTTTCCAGGGTCACTCCTCATTGACAGAGGGCACTCCTCATTGACAGGGGGCTCTCCTCATTGACAAGGGCACTCGTCATTGACAGGGGGCACTCGTCATTGACAGAGGGCACTCCTCATTGACAGAGTGCATTCCTCATTGACAGAGGGAACTCCTCATTGACAGGGGGCACTCCTCATTGACAGGGTCACTCTTTATTGACAGGGGGCATTCCACATTGAAAGGAGACACTTCTCATTGACGGGGCAGGCACTCCAAATTTACAGGGGTCACTCCTAATTTACAGGGGTCACTCCTCATTGATGGGGGGGGGGGGTACTCGTCAATAACGGGGGGCGGGGGGGACTCCTTATTGCCAGGGGTCACTCCTAATTGACAGGGCGCTTTTCTCATTCACAGGAGACACTCATCATTGACAGGAGACACTCATCATTGAGAGGTGCCACTCCTCATAGACGGGGAGGGCACGATTCATTGACAGGGGGCACTCCTAATTGACAGCGCGCACTCCTCATTGACGGGGTGCACTCATTGACGGGAGGTATTCCTCATTGATGGGGCGCACTCCTCATTTGCAGGGCCACACCTCATTTGCAGTTTCACTCCTCGTTGCCAGGGGGCACTCCTCGTTGAGAGAGGGCACTCCCCGTTGACAGGGGGAACTCCTCATTGATAGGGTCACTCCTCATTGACAGGGGGCACTCCTCGATGACAGAGGGCAGTCCTCCTTGATAGGGGCACACCTTATTGATGGGGGTATTGCTCATTGACGCTGGGGCACTATTCATTAACGGGGGGCACTCCTGATTTGCAGAGGTGACTCCTCATTTACGGGGGGGGGGCAGTCCTCATTGACAGGGGGGCAATCCTCATTGACAGGGTCACTCATTGAAAGAGGGCACTCCTCATTGACAGGGTCACTCATTGACCGGGTCACTCATTGACAGAGGGCACTCCTCATTGACAGGGCTCCTCATTGACAGGGTCACTCATTGACAGGGGGCACTCCTCATTGACAGGGCTCCTCATTGACAGGGTCACTCATTGACAGGGGGCACTCCTCATTGATGGGGGGGCACTCCTCAGTTTCGGGGAGTGACTCCTAATTGACAGGGATCACTCCTCATTGACAGAGGGCACTTCTCATTGACAGGGTCACTCCTTATTGACAGCGTCACTCCTCATTGACGGTGTGCACTCCTCATTGACGGAGGGTATTCCTCATTGATGGGGAAGAGGGCGCTCCTCATTGAAGGTGTGCACTCCTCATTTGGAGGGTCACTCCTCATTTAACGGGTCACTCCTCGTTGACAGGGGGCACTCCTCGTTGACAGGGGGCACTCCTCGTTGACAGGGGGCACTCCTCATTGACAGAGGGCACTCCTCATTGACAGGGTCACTCCTCATTGACAGCGTCACTCCTCATTGACGGGGTGCACTCCTCATTGACGGAGGGTATTCCTCATTGATGGGGAATAGGGCGCTCCTCATTGAAGGGGTGCATCCTCATTTGCAGGTTCACTCCTCATTTAAAGGGTCACTCCTCGTTGTCAGGTGGCACTCCTCGTTGACATGGGGCAATCCTCGTTGACAGGGGCAACTCCTCGTTGACAGGGGGAACTCCTCATTGATAGGGGGCACACCTCTGTGATAGGGGGCACTCCTCATTGATAGGGGGCATTGGCCAGTGACGGGGGCACTCCTCATTGACGGGGGGCACGCCTAATTTGCACAGTGACTCCTCATTGACGCGCGGGGGGGGGGGGGGGGGGCACGCCTCGTTTCCAGGGTCACTCCTCATTGACAGAGGGCACTCCTCATTGACAGGGGGCTCCCCTCATTGACAAGGGCACTCGTCATTGACAGGGGGCACTCGTCATTAACAGAGGGCACTCCTCATTGACAGAGTGCATTCCTCATTGACAGAGGGAACTCCTCATTGACAGGGGGCACTCCGCATTGACAGGGTCACTCTTTATTGACAGGGGGCATTCCACATTGACAGGAGACACTTCTCATTGACGGGGCAGGCACTCCAAATTTACAGGGGTCACTCCTAATTTACAGGGGTCACTCCTCTTTGATCGGGGGGGTACTCGTCAATAACGGGGGGCGGGGGGGAATCCTAATTGCCAGGGGTCACTCCTAATTGACAGGACGCTTTTCTCATTCACAGGAGACACTCATCATTGACAGGAGACACTCATCATTGAGAGGTGCCATTCCTCATAGACGGGGAGGGCACGATTCATTGACAGGGGGCACTCCTAATTGACAGCGCGCACTCCTCATTGACGGGGTGCACTCCTCATTGACGGGAGGTATTCCTCATTGATGGGGAGAGGGGCGCCCCTCATTGATCGGGCGCACTCCTCATTTGCAGGGCCACTCCTCATTTGCAGTTTCACTCCTCGTTGCCAGGGGGCACTCCTCGTTGCCAGGGGGCACTCCTCGTTGACAGGGGGCACTCGTCGTTGAGAGAGGGCACTCCCCGTTGACAGGGGGAACTCCTCATTGATAGGGTCACTCCTCATTGACAGGGGGCACTCCTCGATGACAGAGGGCAGTCCTCCTTGATAGGGGGCACCCCTTATTGATGGGGGTATTGCTCATTGACGCTGGGGCACTATTCATTAACGGGGGGCACTCCTGATTTGCAGAGGTGACTCCTCATTTACGGGGGGGGCAGTCCTCATTGACAGGGGGGCACTCCTCATTGACCGGGTCACTCATTGACAGAGGGCACTCCTCATTGACAGGGCTCCTCATTGACAGGGTCACTCATTGACAGGGGGCACTCCTCATTGACAGGGCTCCTCATTGACAGGGTCAGTCATTGACAGGGGGCACTCCTCATTGATGGGGGGGCACTCCTCAGTTTCGGGGAGTGACTCCTAATTGACAGGGGTCACTCCTCATTGACAGAGGGCACTTCTCATTGACAGGGTCACTCCTTATTGACAGCGTCACTCCTCATTGACGGTGTGCACTCCTCATTGACGGAGGGTATTCCTCATTGATGGGGAAGAGGGCGCTCCTCATTGAAGGTGTGCACTCCTCATTTGGAGAGTCACTCCTCATTTAAAGGGTCACTCCTCGTTGACAGGGGGCACTCCTCGTTGACAGGGGGCACTCCTCGTTGACAGGGGCAACTCCTCGTTGACAGGAGGAACTCGTCATTGATAGGGGGCACACCTCATTGATAGGGGGCACTCCTCATTGATAGGGGGCATTGGTCAGTGACGAGGGCACTCCTCATTGACAGGGGGCACACCTAATTTGCACAGTGACTCCTCATTGACGGGGGGGGGGCACGCCTCGTTTCCAGGGTCACTCCTCATTGACAGAGGGCACTCCTCATTGACAGGGGGCTCTCCTCATTGACAAGGGCACTCGTCATTGACAGTGGGCACTCGTCATTGACAGAGGGCACTCCTCATTGACAGAGTGCATTCCTCATTGACAGAGGGAACTCCTCATTGAGAATGGGCACTCGTCATTGACAGAGGGCACTCCTCATTGACAGAGTGCATTCTTCATTGACAGAGGGAACTCCTCATTGACAGGGTCACTCTTTATTGACAGGGGGCATTCCACATTGACAGGAGAAACTTCTCATTGACGGGCCAGGCACTCCAAATTTACAGGGGTCACTCCTAATTTACAGGGGTCACTCCTCATTGATGGGGGGGGGGGTACTCGTCAATAACGGGGGGCGGGGGGACTCCTAATTGCCAGGGGTCACTCCTAATTGACATGACGCTTTTCTCACTCACAGGAGACACTCATCATTGACAGGAGACACTCATCATTGAGAGGTGCCACTCCTCATAGACGGGGAGGGCACGATTCATTGACAGAGGGCACTCCTAATTGACAGCGCGCACTCATCATTGACGGGGTGCACTCCTCATTGACGGGGGGTATTCCTCATTGATGGGGAGGGGGGCGCTCCTCATTGATGGGGCGCACTCCTCATTTGCAGTGTCTCTCCTCGTTGAAAGGGGGCACTCCTCGTTGCCAGGGGGCACTCCTCGTTGAGAGAGGGCACTCCCCGTTGACAGGGGGAACTCCTCATTGATAGGGGGCACACCTCATTGACAGGGGGCATTGGTCAGTGACGGGGGGCACTCCTCATTGACGGAGGGCACTGCTAATTTGCAGAGGTGACTCCTCATTGATGGGGGGGGCACTCCTCGTTTACAGGGTCACTCCTCATTGGCAGAGGGCACTCCCCATTGACAGGGGGCTCTCCTCATTGACAAGGGCACTCGTCATTGACAGCGGGCACTCCTCATTGACAGAGGGCATTCCACATTGACAGGAGACACTGGTCATTGACGGGGCAGGCATTCCAAATTTACAGGGGTCACTCCTAATTTACAGGGGTCACTCCTCATTGATGCTGGGGCACTCGTACTTAACGGGGGGCGGGGGGGGCGGAGACTCCTAATTGACAGGGATCACTCCTAATTGACAGGGGGCTTTTCTCATTGACAGGAGACACTCATTGACAGGGGGCACTCCTCATTGACGGGGTGCACTCCTCATTGACGGTTGGGGGAGCAGTCCTCATTGACAAGCCGCACTCCTCATTGACACGGATCACTTCTAGTTGACAGGCATCACCCCGAATTGACAGGGGGCGCTCCTCATTGACAGGGGGCACTCGTCATTCACAGGGGGCACAACCCATTGATGGGGGGACACTCGTCATTGACGGGGGGGCACTCCTCATAGACAGGGGGCACTCCTCGATGACAGAGGGCAGTCCTCATTGATAGGGGGCACACCTTATTGATGGGGGCATTGCTCATTGACGCTGAGGCACTATTCATTAACGGGGGGCACTTCTGATTTGCAGAGGTGACTCCTCATTTACGGGGGGGGCAGTCCTCATTGACAGGGGGGCACTCCTCATGATAGGGGTCACTCCTCATTGACAGGGTCACTCATTGACAGGGGGCACTCCTCATTGACAGGGTCACTCATTGACAGGGGGCACTCCTCATTGATGGGGGGCACTCCTCAGTTTCGGGGAGTGACTCCTAATTGACAGGGGTCACTCATCATTGACAGAGGGCACTCCTCATTGACAGGGTCACTCATCATTGACAGGGGGAACTCCTCATTGATAAGGGGCACACCTCATTGATAGGGGGCACTCCTCATTGATAGGGGGCATTGGTCAGTGACGAGGGCACTCGTCATTGACCGAGGGCACTCGTCATTGACGGGGGGCACGCCTAATTTGCACAGTGACTCCTCATTGACGGGGGGGGGGGGGGCACGCCTCGTTTACAGGGTCACTCCTCATTGACAGAGGGCACTCCTCATTGACAGGGTCTCTCCTCATTGACAAGGGCACTCGTCATTGACAGGGGGCACTCGTCATTGACAGAGGGCACTCCTCATTGACAGAGTGCATTCCTCATTGACAGAGGGAACTCCTCATTGACAGGGGGCACTCGTCATTGACAGAGGGCATTCCACATTGACAGGAGACACTTGTCATTGACGGGGCAGGCATTCCAAATTTACAGGGGTCACTCCTGATTTACAGGGGTCACTCCTCATTGATAGTGGCCACTCGTCCTTAACGGGGGGGGGGGGGCGGAGACTCGTAATTGACAGGGATCACTCCTAATTAACAGGGGGCTTTTCTCATTGACAGGAGACACTCATTGACAGGGGACACTCATCATTGACAGGGGGCACTCCTCATAGACGGGGAGGGCACGATTCATTGACAGGGGGCACTCCTAATTGACAGCGGGCACTCCTCATTGACAGGGGGCACTCCTCATTGACAGGGGACCATCCTCTTAGACAGGGGACACTTCTCATTGACAGAGGGCACTCCTCATTGACGGGGGGTGGCACTTCTCATTGACGGGGGTACTCCTCATTGACAGCGGGCGCTCTTCATAGATGGGGGGCACCCCTCATTGACAGGGGGCGCTCCTCATTGACAGGGGGCATCCCTGTTTGATGGGGGGGCACTGCTCAATGATGGGAGGCACTCCTAATTTACAGTGGTCACTCCTCATTGACGGTGGGGCACTCCTCATTTATCGGGTTACTCCTCATTGACGGGGGCACATCAAATTGACGGGGGGCACTCCTCATAGAGAGGGGGCACTCCTCATTGACAGGGGGCACTCCTCATTGACGGGGGCACTCCTCATTGACAGGGGGCACTGTCATTGATGGGGGGGCACTCGTCATTTTCGGGGAGTGACTCCTAATTTACGGGTCACTCCTCATTGACAGGGGGCACTCCTCATTGACAGCGGCCACTCCTCATTGACGGGGGGTACTCCTCATTGATGGGGAGGGGGGCGCTCCTCATTGATGGGGCGCACTCCCCATTTGCAGGGTCACTCCTCATTTACAGCATCACTCCTCGTTTACAGGGGGCACTCCTCGTTGACTGGGGAACTCCCCATTGATCGGGGGCACACCTCATTGATAGGAGGCACTCCTCATTGACAGCGGGCATTGGTCAGTGACGGGGGGCACTCCTCATTGACGGGGGGCACTCCTAATTTGCAGAGGTGACTCCTCATTGACGGGGGGGGGGGGCACTCCTCGTTTACAGGGTCACTCCTCATTGACAGAGGGCACTCCTCATTGACAGGGGGCTCTCCTCATTGACAAGGGCACTCGTCATTGACAGTGGTCACTCCTCATTGACAGAGGGCATTCCTCATTGACAGAGGGAACTCCCCATTGACAGGGTCACTCCTCATTGACAGGGGTCACTCCTCATTGACAGGAGACACTCCTCATTGATGGGGCAGGCACTCCATATTTACAGGGGTTTCTCCTCATTGATGGGGGGGGGGCACCCGTCATTAACGGGGGAGGTTGGGGGTTGGGGGGTGGGTGGGGACTCCTAATTGACAGCGGACACTCATAATTGACAGGGGGCTTTTCTCATTGACAGGAGACACTCATTGACAGGGGACACTCATCATTGACAGGTGGCACTCCTTATTGACGGGGAGCGCACGATTCATTGACAGGGGGCACTCCTAATTGGCAGAGGGCACTCCCCGTTGACATGGGGAACTCCTCATTGATAGGGGGCACACCTCATTGATAGGGGGCACTCCTCATTGACAGGGGGCATTGGTCAGTGACGGGGGGGCACTCCTCATTGACGGGGGGCACTCCTAATTTGCAGAGGTGACTCCTCATTGATGGGGGGGGGGCACTCCTCGTTTACAGGGTCACTCCTCATTGACAGAGGGCACTCCTCATTGACAGGGGGCCCTCCTCATTGACGGGGGCCATTTCTCATTGGCGGGGGCACTCCTCCTTGACAGGGTGGTCTCCTCATTGACAGGCGGAACTCCTCATTGACAGAGGGCTCTCCTCATTGACACGGGGCTCTCCTCATAGACAGAGGGCACTCCTCATTGACAGGGGGCACTCCTCATTGACAGGGGGCACTCTCATTGATGAGGGGGCACTCGTCATTTTCGGGGAGTGACTCCAAATTTACGGGTCACTCCTCGTTGACAGAGGGCACTCCCCATTTACAGGGTCACTCCTCAATGGCAGGGGGCATTCCACATTGACAGGAGACATTCCTCATTGATGGGGCAGGCACCCCAAATTTACAGGGGTCACTACTAATTAATAGTGGTCACTCCTCATTGATGGGGGGGGGGGGCACTCGTCATTAACGGGGGGGGGGACTCCAAATTGGCAGGGGGCTTTTCTCATTGACAGGAGACACTCATCATTGACAGGGGACACTCATCATTGACAGGGGGCACTCCTCATAGACGGGGAGGGCACGATTCATTGACAGGGGGCACTCCTCATTGACAGCGGGCACTCCTCAATGACGGGGTGCACTCCTCATTGACGGGGGGTATTCCTCATTGATGGGGAGGGGGCGCTCCTCATTGATGGGGCGCACTCCCTATTTGCAGGGTCACTCCTCATTTACAGCATCACTCCTCGTTGACAGGGGGCACTCCTCGTTGACAGGGGGCACTCCTCGTTGACAGAGGGCACTCCCCGTTGAGAGGGGGAACTCCTCATTGATAGGGGGCACTCCTCATTGACAGGGGGCATTGGTCAGTGACGGGGGGCACTCCTCATTGACGGGGGCACTCCTAATTTGCAGAGGTGACTCCTCATTGACGGGGGGGGGGCACTCCTCGTTTACAGAGTCACTCCTCATTGACAGAGGGCACTCCTCATTGACAGGGGGCTCACCTCATTGACAAGGGCACTCCTCATTGACGGGGGGCATTTCTCATTGACGGGGACACTCCTCATTGACAGGGGGGTCTTCTCATTGACAGAGGGCACTCCTCATTGTCAGGGGGTCCTCCGCATTTACAGGGGGCCCTCCTCATTGACAGTGGGCACTCCTCATTGACAGGACACACTCCTCATTGATGGGGGGCACTCCTCATTGGCGGGGGGTATTCCTCATTGATATGGGGGCGCTCCTCTTTGATGGGGCACTCTCCTTATTTACAGGGTCACTCCTCATTGACAGGGGGGGTTCCTCGTTGACTGGGGGCACTCCTCATTGATAGGGGCCACACCTCATTGATAGGAGGCACTCCTCATTGACAGGGGGCATTGCTCAGTGACGGGGGGCGCTCCTCATTGATGTGGGGCACTCCTAATTTGCAGAGGTGTCTCTTCATTGACGGAGGGGGCACTCCTCATTTACAGGGTCACTCCTCATCGACAGAGGGCACTCCTCATTGACAGGGGGCTCTCCTCATTGACAGGGTCACTCATTGACAGAGGGCACTCCTCATTGACAGGGTCACTCCTCATTGACAGGACACATTCCTCATTGATGGGGGGCACTCCTCATTGACGAGGGGGAATTCCTCATTGATGTGGGGACGCTCCTCTTTGATGCGTCACTCTCCCCATTTACAGGGTCACTCCTCATTGACAGGGGGGGCTCCTCGTTGACTGGGGGCACTCCTCATTGATAGGGGCATACCTCATTGATAGGGGGCACACCTCATTGATAGGGGGCACTCCTCATTGGCAGGGGGCACCCCTCATTGACAGGTGGCTCGCCTCATTGACAGGGGGCATTCCATATTGACAAAGGGAACTCCTCATTGACAGGGGGCACTCCTCATTGACAGGGGGCACTCCTCATAGACGGTTGGGGGAGCAGTCCTCATTGACAAGGCGCACTCGTCATTGACAGGGATCACTTCGAGATGACAGGCATCACCCCGATTTGACAGGGGGCACTCCTCATTGACAGGGGGCACTCCTCATTCACAGGGGGCACAACTCATTGATGGGGGGACACTCGTCATTGACGGGGGGCACTCCTCATAGACAGGGGGCACACCCCGATGACAGGGGGCACTTCTCGTTGACAGGGGGAACTCCTCATTGATAGGGGGCACACCTCATTGATAGTGGGCACTCCTCATTGATAGAGGGCATTGGTCAGTGACGTGGGCACTCCTCGTTGACGGGGGGCACGCCTAATTTGCACAGTGACTCCTCATTGACGGGGGAGGGGGGCACTCCTCGTTTACAGGGGCACTCGTCGTTGACAGAGGGCACTCCTCATTGACAGGGGGCTCTCCTCATTGACAAGGGCACTCGTCATTGACAGGGGGCACTCCTCATTGACAGGGGACATCCCTCTTTGATGGGGGGGGCACTGCTCATTTTTGGGAGGCATTCCTCATTGACGGGGGCACTCCTCATTGACAGGGGGGGTCTCCTCATTGACAGGTGGCACTCCTCATTGACAGGGGGCACTCTTCATTGACAGGGGGCACTCCGCATTGACAGAGGGCACTCCGCATTGACAGAGGGCACTCCGCAACTAACAGAGGTCACTCCTCGTTGACAGAGGGCACTCCACATTGTCAGGGGGCCCCTCCGCATTTACAGGGGGCCGTCCTTATTGTCAGGGGGCCCTCCGTATTTACAGGGGGCCCTCTTCATTGACAGTGGGCACTCCAAATTTACAGGGGTCACTCCTAATTGACAGGGGGCTCTTCTCTTAGACAGGGGGCACTCATCATTGACAGGGGGCACTCCTCATTGACAGGGGACACTTCTCATTGACAGGAGGCACTCCTCTTTGACAGGGGGCACTTCTCATTCACAGGGGCCACTCCTCATTGACAGGGGGCACACCTCTTTGCCAGGGAGGGGCACACCTCTCTGCTCATTGATGGGAGGGGTACTCCTAATAGACGGGGGGGGGGCACTCCTCATTGACACTGGGCACTCCTCATTGACAGGGGGCACTCCTCATTGACGGGGGCACCCCTCACTGGCAGCGGCCACTCCTCATTGACAGTTAGCACTCCTCATTGACAGAGGGCACTCCTCATTGACAGGGGTCACTCCTCATTGCCTGGGGGTATTCCTCATTGATTGGGAGGACGCGCCTCATTGATGGGGTGCACTCCTCATTTACAGGGTCACGTCTCATTTACATTGTCACTCCTCGTTGACCGGGGGCACTCTTCGTTGGCAGGGGGCACTCCTCATTGATAGGGGGCACACCTCATTGATAGGGGGCACACCTCATTGATAGGAGGCACTCCTCACTGACAGGGGGCATTGCTCAGTGACGGGGGGCGCTCCTCATTGATGGGGGGCACTCCTAATTTGCAGAGGTGTCTCTTCATTGACGGCGGGGGGGGGGGGGAACTCCTCATTTACAGAGTCACTCCTCATCGACAGAGGGCACTCCTCATTGACAGGGGGCTCTCCTCATTGACAGGGTCACTCATTGACAGAGGGCACTCCTCATTGACAGGGTCACTCCTCATTGACAGGACACACTCCTCTTTGATGGGGGGCACTCCTCATTGACGGGGGGTATTCCTCATTGATGTGGGGGCGCTCCTCTTTGATGGGGCACTCTCCTCATTTACAGGGTCACACCTCATTGACAGGGGGGGCTCCTCGTTGACTGGGGGCACTCCTCATTGATAGGGGGCATACCTCATTGATAGGGGGCACACCTCATTGATAGGGGGCACTCCTCATTGGCAGGGGGCACGCCTCATTGACGGGAGGCACTCCTGATTTGCAGAGGTGACTCCTCATTTACGGGGCGGGGCAGTCCTCATTGACAGCGGGGCAGTCCTCATTGACAGGGTCACTCATTGACAGAGGGCAATCCTCATTGACAGGGTCACTCACTGACAGAGGGCAATCCTCATTGACAGGGTCACTCATTGACAGGGGGCACTCCTCATTGACAGGGTCACTCATTGACAGGGGGCACTCCTCCTGATGGGGGGGTCACTCCTCATTGACAGAGGGCAATCGTCATTGACAGGGTCTCTGCTCATTGACAGCGTCACTCCTCATTGACGGGGTGCACTCCTCATTGACGGAGGGTATTCCTCATTGATGGGGAAGGGGTCGCTCCTCATTGATGGGTTGCACTCCTCATTTGCAGGGTCACTCCTAATTTACAGGGTCACTCCTCGTTGATAGGGGGCACACCTCATTGATAGGGGGCACTCCTCATTGGCAGGGGGCACCCCTCATTGACAGGGGGCTCGCCTCATTGACAGGGGGCATTCCATATTGACAAAGGGAACTCCTCATTGACAGGGGCCACTCCTCATTGACAGGGGGCACTCCTCATAGACGGTTGTGGGAGCAGTCCTCATTGACAAGGCGCACTCGTCATTGACAGGGATCACTTCGAGATGACAGGCATCACCCCGATTTGACAGGGGGCACACCTCATTCACAGGGGGCACAACTCATTGATGGGGGGACACTCGTCATTGACGGGGGGCACTCCTCATAGACAGGGGGCACTCCTCGATGACAGAGGGCAGTCCTCATTGATGGGGGGCACAACTTATTGATGGGGGCATTGTTCATTGACGCGGGGGCACTATTCATTGACGGGGGGCACTCCTGATTTGCAGAGGTGACTCCTCATTTACGGGGCGGGGCAGTCCTCATTGACAGGGGGGCACTCCTCATTGACAGGGGGCACTTCTCATTGACAGGGTCACTCATTGACAGGGTCACTCATTGACAGGGGGCACTCCTCATTGACAGGGTCACTCATTGACAGGGGGCACTCCTCCTTGATGGGGGGGGGGTCACTCCTCATTGACAGAGGGCAATCGTCATTGACAGGGTCACTCCTCATTGACAGCGTCACTCCTCATTGACGGGGTGCACTCCTCATTGACGGAGGGTATTCCTCATTGATGGGGAAGGGGTCGCTCCTCATTGATGGGTTGCACTCCTCATTTGCAGGGTCACTCCTCATTTACAGGGTTACTCCTCGTTGACAGGGGGCACTCCTCTTTGACAGGGGGCACTCCTCGTTGACAAGGGGCGCTCCTCGTTGACAGAGGGCACTCCTCATTGACAGGGGGCACTCCTCATTGACAAGGGCACTCGTCATTGACAGGGTGCACACCTCATTGACAGGGGGCATCCCTCTTTGATGGGGGGGGGCACTGCTCATTGATGGGAGGCATTCCTCATTGACGGGGGCACTCCTCATTGACAGGGGGGTCTCCTCATTGACAGGTGGCACTCCTCATTGACAGGGGGCACTCTTATTGACAGGGGGCACTCCTCGTTGACAGAGGGCACTCCGCATTGTCAGGGGGCCCTCCGCATTTACAGGGGGCCGTCCTCATTGTCAGTGGGCCCTCTGTATTTACAGAGGGCCCTCCTCATTGACAGTGGGCACTCCAAATTTACAGGGGTCACTCCTAATTGACAGGGGGCTCTTCTCATAGACAGGGGACACTCATCATTGACAGGGGGCACTCCTCATTGACAGGGGGCACTTCTCATTGACAGGAGGCACTCCTCTTCGACTGGGGGCACTTCTCATTGACAGGGGCCACTCCTCATTGACAGGGGGCACACCTCTTTGCCAGGGAGGGGCACACCTCTCTGCTCATTGATGGGAGGGGTAGTCCTAATAGACGGGGGGGTGGGGACACTCCTCACTGACCGCGGCCACTCCTCATTGACAGTTAGCACTCCTCATTGACAGAGGGCACTCCTCATTGACTGGGGGTATTCCTCATTGATTGGGGGGACGCGCCTCATTGATGGGGTGCACTCCTCGTTTACAGGGTCACTCCTCATTTACATTGTCACTCCTCGTTGACCGGGGCCACTCTTCGTTGACAGGGGGCAATCCTCATTGATAGGGGGCACACCTCATTGATAGGGGGCGCTCCTCATTGATAGGAGGCACTCCTCATTGACAGGGGGCATTGCTCAGTGACGGGGGGTGCTCCTCATTGATGTGGGGCACTCCTAATTTGCAGAGGTGTCTCTTCATTGACGGAGGGGGCACTCCTCATTTACAGGGTCACTCCTCATCGACAGAGGGCACTCCTCATTGACAGGGGGCTCTCCTCATTGACAGGGTCACTCATTGACAGAGGGCACTCCTCATTGACAGGGTCACTCCTCATTGACAGGACACACTCCTCATTGATGGGGGGCACTCCTCATTGACGAGGGGGAATTCCTCATTGATGTGGGGACGCTCCTCTTTGATGCGTCACTCTCCCCATTTACAGGGTCACTCCTCATTGACAGGGGGGCTCCTCGTTGACTGGGGGCACTCCTCATTGATAGGGGCATACCTCATTGATAGGGGGCACACCTCATTGATAGGGGGCACTCCTCATTGGCAGGGGGCACCCCTCATTGACAGGGGGCTCGCCTCATTGACAGGGGGCATTCCATATTGACAAAGGGAACTCCTCATTGACAGGGGGTACTCCTCATTGACAGGGGGCACTCCTCATAGACGGTTGGGGGAGCAGTCCTCATTGACAAGGCGCACTCGTCATTGACAGGGATCACTTCGAGATGACAGGCATCACCCCGATTTGACAGGGTGCACTCCTCATTGACAGGGGGCACTGCCCATTCACAGGGGGCACAACTCATTGATGGGGGGGGGACACTCGTCATTGACGGGGGGCACTCCTCATAGACAGGGGGCACTCCTCGATGACAGACGGCAGTCCTCATTGATGGGGGGCACAACGTATTGATGGGGGCATTGTTCATTGACGCGGGGGCACTATTCATTGACGGGGGGCACTCCTGATTTGCAGAGGTGACTCCTCATTTACGGGGCGGGGCAGTCCTCTTTGACAGGGGGGCACGCCTCATTGACAGGGGGCACATCTCATTGACAGGGTCACTCATTGACAGAGGGCAATCCTCATTGACAGGGTCACTCATTGACAGGGGGCACTCCTCATTGACAGGGTCACTCATTGACAAGGGACACTCCTCCTTGATGGGGGGTCACTCCTCATTGACAGAGGGCACTCGTCATTGACAGGGTCACTCCTCATTGACAGCGTCACTCCTCATTGACGGGGTGCACTCCTCATTGACGGAGGGTATTCCTCATTGATGGGGAAGGGGTCGCTCCTCATTGATGGGTTGCACTCCTCATTTGTAGGGTCACTCCTCATTTACCGGGTCACTCCTCGTTGACAGGGGGCACTCCTCGTTGACAGGGGGCACTCCTCGTTGACAGCGGGCGCTCCAAGTTGACAGAGGGCACTCCTCATTGACAGGGGGCTCTCCTCATTGACAAGGGCACTCGTCATTGACAGGGTGCACACCTCATTGACAGGGGGCATCCCTCTTTGATGGGGGGGGCACTGCTCATTGATGGGAGGCATTCCTCATTGACGTGGGCACTCCTCATTGACAGGGGGGTCTCCTCATTGACAGGTGGCACTCCTCATTGACAGGGGGCACTCTTCATTGACAGGGGGCACTCCTCGTTGACAGAGGGCACTCCGCATTGTCAGGGGGCCCTCCGCATTTACAGGGGGCCGTCCTCATTGTCAGTGGGCCCTCTGTATTTACAGAGGGCCCTCCTCATTGACAGTGGGCACTCCAAATTTACAGGGGTCACTCCTAATTGACAGGGGTCACTCCTAATTGACAGGGGGCTCTTCTCATAGACAGGGGACACTCATCATTGACAGGGGGCACTTCTCATTGACAGGAGGCACTCCTCTTCGACAGGGGGCACTTCTCATTGACAGGGGCCACTCCTCATTGACAGGGGGCACACCTCTTTGCCAGGGAGGGGCACAGCTCTCTGCTCATTGATGGGAGGGGTAGTCCTAATAGACGGGGGGGGGGGACACTCCTCACTGACAGCGGCCACTCCTCATTGACATTTAGCACTCCTCATTGACAGAGGGCACTCCTCATTGACTGGGGGTATTCCTCATTGATTGGGGGGACGCGCCTCATTGATGGGGTGCACTCCATGTTTACAGGGTCACTCCTCATTTACATTGTCACTCCTCGTTGACCGGGGCCACTCTTCGTTGACAGGGGGCAATCCTCATTGATAGGGGGCACACCTCATTGATAGGGGGCACTCCTCATTGATAGGAGGCACTCCTCATTGACAGGGGGCATTGCTCAGTGACGGGGGGCGCTCCTCATTGATGTGGGGCACTCCTAATTTGCAGAGGTGTCTCTTCATTGACGGAGGGGGCGGGGGGGGCACTCCTCATTTACAGGGTCACTCCTCATCGACAGAGGGCACTCCTCATTGACAGGGGGCTCTCCTCATTGACAGGGTCACTCATTGACAGAGGGCACTCCTCATTGACAGGGTCACTCCTCATTGACAGGACACACTCCTCATTGATGGGGGGCACTCCTCATTGACGAGGGGGAATTCCTCATTGATGTGGGGACGCTCCTCTTTGATGGGGCACTCTCCTCATTTACAGGGTCACTCCTCATTGACAGGGGGGGCTCCTTGTTGACTGGGGGCACTCCTCATTGATAGGCGCATACCTCATTGATAGAGGGCACACCTCATTGATAGGGGGCACTCCTCATTGGCAGGGGGCACCCCTCATTGACAGGGGGCTCGCCTCATTGACAGGGGGCATTCCATATTGACAAAGGGAACTCCTCATTGACAGGGGGCACTCCTCATTGACAGGGGGCACTCCTCATAGACGGTTGGGGGAGCAGTCCTCATTGACAAGTCGCACTCGTCATTGACAGGGATCACTTCGAGATGACAGGCATCACCCCGATTTGACAGGGTGCACTCCTCATTGACAGGGGGCACTCCTCATTCACAGGGGGCACAACTCATTGATGGGGGGGACACTCGTCATTGACGGGGGGCACTCCTCATAGACAGGGGGCACTCCTCGATGACAGACGGCAGTCCTGATTGATGGGGGGCACAACGTATTGATGGGGGCATTGTTCATTGACCCGGGGCACTATTCATTGACGGGGGGCACTCCTGATTTGCAGAGGTGACTCCTCATTTACGGGGCGGGGCAGTCCTCTTTGACAGGGGGGCACGCCTCATTGACAGGGGGCACTTCTCATTGACAGGGTCACTCATTGACAGAGGCAATCCTCATTGACAGGGTCACTCATTGACAGGGGGCACTCCTCATTGACAGGGTCACTCATTGACAGGGGGCACTCCTCCTTGATGGGGGGGTCACTCCTCATTGACAGAGGGCACTCGTCATTGACAGGGTCACTCCTCATTGACAGCGTCACTCCTCATTGACGGGGTGCACTCCTCATTGACGGAGGGTATTCCTCATTGATGGGGAAGGGGTCGCTCCTCATTGATGGGTTGCACTCCTCATTTGTAGGGTCACTCCTCATTTACCGGGTCACTCCTCGTTGACAGGGGGCACTCCTCGTTGACAGGGGGCACTCCTCGTTGACAGGGGGCCCTCCTCGTTGACAGGGGGAACTCCTCGTTGATAGGGGGCACTCCTCGTTGACAGGGGGAACTCCTCATGGATAGGGGGCACACCTCATTGACAGGGGGCTCTCCTCATTGATAGAGGGCATTTGTCGGTGACGAGGGCACTCCTCATTGACGGGGGGCACGCCTAATTTTCACAGTGACTCCTCATTGACCGGGGAGGGGGGCACTCCTCGTTTACAGGGTCACTCCTCATTGACAGAGGGCACTCCTCATTGACAGGGGGCTCTCCGCATTGACAGGGGGCATCCCTCTTTAATGAGGGGGGGGCACTGCTCATTGATGGGAGGCATTCCTCATTGACGGGGGCACTCCTCATTGACAGGGGGGTCTCCTCATTGACAGGGGGCACTCTTCATTGACAGGGGGCACTCCGTATTGACAGAGGGCACTCCTCGTTGACAGAGGGCACTCCGCATTGTCAGGGGGCCCTCCGCATTTAGAGGGGGCCGTCCTCATTGTCAGGGGGCCCTCCGTATTGACAGGGGACACTCATCATTGACAGGGGGCACTCCTCATTGACAGGGGGCACTTCTCATTGACAGGAGGCACTCCTCTTTGACAGGGGGCACTTCTCATTGACAGGGGCCACTCCTCATTGACAGGGGGCACACCTCTTTGCCAGGGAGGGGCACACCTCTCTGCTCATTGATGGGAGGGGTAGTCCTAATAGACGGGGGGGGGACACTACTCATTGACAGTGGGCACTCCTCATTGACGGGGGCACTCCTCATTGACAGCGGCCACTCCTCATTGACAGTTAGCACTCCTCATTGACAGAGGGCACTCCTCATTGACGGGAGCACTCCTCATTGACAGCGGCCACTCCTCATTGACAGTTAGCACTCCTCATTGACAGAGGGCACTCCTCATTGACGGGGGTCACTCCTCATTGACTGGGGGTATTCCTCATTGATTGGGGGGACGCGCCTCATTGTTGGGGTGCACTCCTCATTTACAGGGTCACTCCTCATTTACATGGTCACTCCTCGTTGACCGGGGGCACTCTTCGTTGACAGGGGGCACTCCTCGTTGATAGGCGGCACACCTCATTGATAGGGGGCACACCTCATTGACAGTGGGCATTGCTCAGTGACGGGGGGCGCTCCTCATTGATGGGGGACACTCCTAATTTGCAGAGGTGTCTCTTCATTGACGGCGGGGGGGGGGGGGGGGGCACTCCTCATTTACAGGGTCACTCCTCATCGACAGAGGGCACTCCTCATTGACAGGGGGCTCTCCTCATTAACAGGGTCACTCATTCACAGGGGGCACTCCACGTTGACACGGGGCACTCCTCGTTGACAGGGGGAACTCCTCATTGATAGGGGGCACACCTCATTGATAGGGGGCACTCCTCATTGATAGAGGGCATTGGTCAGTGACGAGGGCACTCCTCATTGACGGGGGGCATGCCTAATTTGCACCGTGACTCCTCATTGACGGGGGAGGGGGGCACTCATCATTGACAGGGTGCACTCCTCATTGACAGGGGGCCATCGTCATTGACAGGGGGCACTTCCCATTGACGGGGGGGCACTACCCATTGACGGGGGGCACTCCTCATTGACAGGGGGCGCTCTTCATAGACGTTGGCACTCCACATTGACGGGGGGCACTCCTCATAGACGGGGAGGGCACGATTCATTGACAGCAGGCACTCCTCATAGACGGGGAGGGCACGAGTCATTGACAGGGGGCATTCCTAATTGACAGCGGGCACACCCCATTGACAGGGGGCACTCCTAATTGACAGGGGGCCATCCTCATTGACAGGGGGCACTTCCCATTGACAGAGGGCACTCCTCATTGACGGGGGGGCACTACCCATTGACAAGGGACACTCACATTGACAGGGGGCACTCCTCATAGACGGGGAGGGCACGATTCTATGACAGGGGGCACTCCTAATTGACAGCGGGCACTCCTCATTGACGGGGTGCACTCCTCATTGACGGGGGGTATTCCTCATTGATGGGGAGGGGGGTGCTCCTCATTGATGGGGCGCACTCCACATTTGCAGGGTCACTCCTCATTTACAGGATCACTCCTCGTTGACAGGGGGCACTCGTCGTTGATAGGGGGCACTCCTCGTTGACAGAGGGAGCTCCTCATTGATAGGCGGCACAACTCACTGATAGGAGGCACTCCTCATTGACAGGGGGTATTGGTCAGTGACGGGGGGCACTGCTCATTGACAGTGTCACTCCTCATTGATGGGGCAGGCACTCCAAATTTACAGGGGTCACTCCTAAGTGACAGGGGTCACTCCTAATTGACAGGGGGCTTTTCTCATTGACAGGAGACACTCATTGATAGGGGGCACTCCTCATAGACGGGGAAGGCACGATTCATTGACAGCGGGCCATCCTCCTTGTCAGGGGGCACTTCTCCTTGACAGAGGGCACTCCTCATTGACGGGGGGGGGGGCACTACTCATTGACGGGTGGCACTCCTCATTGACAGGGGGCGCTCTTCATAGAAGGGGGGCACTCCTCATTGACAGGGGACACTCCTCATTGACAGGGGGCATCCCTCTTTGATGGGGGGGCGCTGCTCAATGATGGGAGGCATTCTTCATTGACGGAGGCACTCCTAATTTAAAGCGGTCACTCCTCATTGACGGTGGGACACTCCTCATTTACAGGGTTATTCCTCATTGACGGGGCACTCCGAATTGACGAGGGGGCATTTCTCATTGACGGGGGCACTCCTCATTGACAGGGGGGTCTTCTCATTGACAGGGGGCATTCTTCATTGACAGGGGGCACTTCGCATTGACAGAGGGCACTCCGCATTGACAGAGGTCACTCCTCGTTGACAGAGGGCACTCCTCATTGTCAGGGGGTCCTCTGCATTTACAGCGGGCCGTCATCATTGTCAGGGGGCCCTCCACATTTACAGGGGGCCGTCCTCATTGTCAGTGGGCACTGCAAATTTACAGGGGGCGCTCCTCATTGACAGTGGGCACTCCACATTTACAGGGGTCACTCCAAATTGACAGGGGACTCTTCTCATAGACAGGGGACACTCTTCATTGACAGGGGGCACTCCTCATTGACAGGGGGCATCCCTCTTTGATGGGGGGGGGGCACTGCTCATTGATGGGAGGCATTCCTCATTGACGGGGGCACTCCTAATTTAAAGCGGTCACTCCTCATTGACGGTGGGACACTCCTCATTTACAGGGTTATTCCTCATTGACGGGGCACTCCGAATTGACGGGGGGGGGGGGCACTCCTCAAAGAGAGGGGTCACTCCTCGTTGACAGAGTGCACTCCCCATTGTCAGGGGGTCCTCCGCATTTACAGGGGGCCGTCCTCATTGTCAGGGGGCCCTCCACATTTACAGGGGGCCGTCCTCATTGTCAGGGGGCCCTCCACATTTACAGGGTGCCGTCCTCATTGTCAGGGGGCACTGCAAATTTACAGGGGGCCCTCCTCATTGACGTGGGCACTCCACATTTACAGGGGTCACTCCAAATTGACAGGGGACTCTTCTCATAGACAGGGACACTCTTCATTGACAGGGGGCACTTCTCATTGACAGAGGGCACTGCGCATTGACAGAGGTCACTCCTCGTTGACAGAGGGCACTCTTCATTGTCAGTGGGTCCTCCGCATTTACAGGGGGCCCTCGTCATTGACAGTGGGCACTCCAAATTTACAGGGGTCTCTCCTAATTGACAGGGGGCTCTTCTCATAGACAGGGGCACTCATCATTGACAGGGGGCACTCCTCATTGACAGGGGGCACTTCCCATTGACAGGGGGCACACCTCTTTGCCGGGGGGGGGGGGCACACCTCTTTGCTCATTGATGGGAGGGGTAGTCCTAATAGACGGTGGGGGGGGGGGGGCACTCCTCATTGACAGTGGGCACTCCTCATTGACAGGGGGCACTCCTCATCGACGGGGGCACTCCTCATTGAGAGGGGGCACTCCTCATTGACAGGGGGCACTTCTCATTGACAGGGGGCACTCATCATTGACAGGGGGCACACCTCTTTGCCAGGGAGGGGCACACCTCTTTGCTCATTGATGGGAGGGGTAGTCCTAATAGACGGTGGGGGGGGGGTGCACTCCTCATTGACAGAGGGATCTCCCCATTGACACGGTCACTCCTCATTGACAGGGGGCATTCCACATTGACAGGAGACACTCCTCATTGATGGGGCAGGCACTCCAAATTTACAGGGGTCCCTCCTCATTGATGGGGGGGGGGGGGGGCACTCGTCATTAATGGGGGGGGGGGGCGGGGTGGGGTCTCCTAATTGACAGCGGACACTCATAATTGACAGGTGGCTTTTCTCATTGACAGGAGACACTCATTGACAGGGGACACTCATCATTGACAGGGGGCACTCCTCATTGACAGGGGGCCATCGTCATTGACAGGGGGCACTTCCCATTGACGGGGGGGCACTACCCATTGACGGGGGGCACTCCTCATGGACAGGGGGCGCTCTTCATAGACGTGGGCACTCCACATTGACAGGGGGCACTCCTCATAGACGGGGAGGGCACGATTCATTGACAGCAGGCACTCCTCATAGACGGGGAGGGCACGATTCATTGACAGGGGGCATTCCTAATTGACAGCGGGCACTCCCCATTGACAGGGGGCACTCCTAATTGACAGCGAGCCATCCTCATTGACAGGGGGCACTTCCCATTGACAGAGGGCACTCCTCATTGACGGGGGGGCACTACCCATTGACAAGGGACACTCACATTGACAGGGGGCACTCCTCATAGACGGGGAGGGCACGATTCTATGACAGGGGGCACTCCTAATTGACAGCGGGCACTCCTCATTGACAGGGGGCACTCCTCATAGACGGGGAAGGCACGATTCATTGACAGCGGGCCATCCTCCTTGTCAGGGGGCACTTCTCATTGACAGAGGGCACTCCTCATTGACGGGGGGGGGCACTACTCATTGACGGGGGGCACTCTTCATTGACAGGGGGCGCTCTTCATAGAAGGGGGGCACTCCTCATTGACAGGGGACACTCCTCATTGACAGGGGGCATCCCTCTTTGATGGGGGGGGGCGCTGCTCAATGATGGGAGGCATTCCTCATTGGCGGAGGCACTTCTAATTTAAAGCGGTCACTCCTCATTGACGGTGGGACACTCCTCATTTACAGGGTTATTCCTCATTGACGGGGCACTCCGAATTGACGGGGGGGCACTCCTCATAGAGAGGGGTCACTCCTCATTGACAGGGTGCACTCCTCATTGACGGGGGGCATTTCTCATTGACGGGGGCACTCCACATTGACAGGGGGGTCTTCTCATTGACAGGGGGCATTCTTCATTGACAGGGGGCACTTCGCATTGACAGAGGGCACTCCGCATTGACAGAGGTCACTCCTCGTTGACAGAGGGCACTGCTCATTGTCAGGGGGTCCTCTGCATTTACAGTGGGCCGTCATCATTGTCAGGGGGCCCTCCACATTTACAGGGGGCCGTCCTCATTGTCAGGGGGCACTGCAAATTTACAGGGGTCACTCCAAATTGACAGGGGACTCTTCTCATAGACAGGGGACACTCTTCATTGACAGGGGGCACTCCTCATTGACAGGGGGCATCCCTCTTTGATAGGGGGGGCACTGCTCATTGATGGGAGGCATTCCTCATTGACGGGGGCACTCCTAATTTAAAGCGGTCACTCCTCATTGACGGTGGGACACTCCTCATTCACAGGGTTATTCCTCATTGACGGGGCACTCCGAATTGACGGGGGGGGGCACTCCTCAAAGAGAGGGGGCACTCCTCATTGACAGGGTGCACTCCTCATTGACGGGGGACATTTCACATTGACGGGGGCACTGCTCATTGACAGGGGGGTCTTCTCATTGACAGGGGGCATTCTTCATTGACAGGGGGCACTCCGCATTGACAGAGGGCACTCCTCATTGACAGAGGTCACTCATCGTTGACAGAGTGCACTCCTCATTGTCAGGGGGTCCTCTGCATTTACAGTGGGCCGTCCTCATTGTCAGGGGGCGCTCCACATTTACAGGGGGCCGTCCTCATTGTCAGTGGGCCCTCCACATTTACAGGGGGCCGTCCTCATTGTCAGGGGGCACTGCAAATTTACAGGGGGTCCTCCTCATTGACGTGGGCACTCCACATTTACAGGGGTCACTCCAAATTGACAGGGACTCTTCTCATAGACAGGGACACTCTTCATTGACAGGGGGCACTTCTCATTGACAGAAGGCACTGCGCATTGACAGAGGTCACTCCTCGTTGACAGAGGGCACTCTTCATTGTCAGTGGGTCCTCCGCATTTACAGGGGGCCCTCGTCATTGACAGTGGGCACTCCAAATTTACAGGGGTCTCTCCTAAATGACAGGGGGCTCTTCTCATAGACAGGGGCACTCATCATTGACAGGGGGCACTCCTCATTGACAGGGGGCACTTCCCATTGACAGGGGGCACACCTCTTTGCCGGGGGGGCACACCTCTTTGCTCATTGATGGGAGGGGTAGTCCTAATAGACGGTGGGGGGGGGGCACTCCTCATTGACAGTGGGCACTCCTCATTGACAGGGGGCACTCCTCATCGACGGGGGCACTCCTCATTGAGAGGGGGCACTCCTCATTGACAGGGGGCACTTCTCATTGACAGGGGGCACTCATCATTGACAGGGGGCACACCTCTTTGCCAGGGAGGGGCACACCTCTTTGCTCATTGATGGGAGGGGTAGTCCTAATAGACGGTGGGGGGGGGGGCACTCCTCATTGACAGAGGGATCTCCCCATTGACACGGTCACTCCTCATTGACAGGGGGCACTCCTCAATGACAGGGCCACTCCTCATTGACAGGGGGCATTCCACATTGACAGGAGACACTCCTCATTGATGGGGCAGGCACTCCAAATTTACAGGGGTCCCTCCTCATTGATGGGGGGGGGCACTCGTCATTAATGGGGGGGGGGGGGGGCGGGGTGGGGTCTCCTAATTGACAGCGGACACTCATAATTGACAGGTGGCTTTTCTCATTGACAGGAGACACTCATTGACAGGGGACACTCATCATTGACAGGGGGCACTCCTCATTGACAGGGGGCCATCGTCATTGACAGGGGGCACTTCCCATTGACGGGGGGGCACTACCCATTGACGGGGGGCACTCCTCATGGACAGGGGGCGCTCTTCATAGACGTGGGCACTCCACATTGACAGGGGGCACTCCTCATAGACGGGGAGGGCACGATTCATTGACAGCAGGCACTCCTCATAGACGGGGAGGGCACGATTCATTGACAGGGGGCATTCCTAATTGACAGCGGGCACTCCCCATTGACAGGGGGCACTCCTAATTGACAGCGAGCCATCCTCATTGACAGGGGGCACTTCCCATTGACAGAGGGCACTCCTCATTGACGGGGGGGCACTACCCATTGACAAGGGACACTCACATTGACAGGGGGCACTCCTCATAGACGGGGAGGGCACGATTCTATGACAGGGGGCACTCCTAATTGACAGCGGGCACTCCTCATTGACGGGGTGCACTCCTCATTGACGGGGGGTATTCCTCATTGATGGGGAGGGGGGTGCTCCTCATTGATGGGGCGCACTCCCCATTTGCAGGGTCACTCCTCATTTACAGGATCACTCCTCGTTGACAGGGGGCACACGTCGTTGATAGCGGGCACTCCTCCTTGACAGAGGGAGCGCCTCATTGATAGGGTGCACACCTCATTGATAGGAGGCACTCCTCATTGACAGGGGGTATTGGTCAGTGACGGGGGGCACTCCTCATTGACAGTGTCACTCATCATTGATGGGGCAGGCACTCCAAATTTACAGGGGTCACTCCTAAGTGACAGGGGTCACTCCTAATTGACAGGGGGCTTTTCTCATTGACAGGAGACACTCATTGACAGGGGGCACTCCTCATAGACGGGGAAGGCACGATTCATTGACAGCGGGCCATCCTCCTTGTCAGGGGGCACTTCTCATTGACAGAGGGCACTCCTCATTGACGGGGGGGGGCACTACTCATTGACGGGGGGCACTCCTCATTGACAGGGGGCGCTCTTCATAGAAGGGGGGCACTCCTCATTGACAGGGGACACTCCTCATTGACAGGGGGCATCCCTCTTTGATGGGGGGGCGCTGCTCAATGATGCGAGGCATTCCTCATTGGCGGAGGCACTCCTAATTTAAAGCGGTCACTCCTCATTGACGGTGGGACACTCCTCATTTACAGGGTTATTCCTCATTGACGGGGCACTCCGAATTGACGGGGGGGCACTCCTCATAGAGAGGGGTCACTCCTCATTGACAGGGGGCACTCCTCATTGACAGGGGGGTCTTCTCATTGACAGGGGGCATTCTTCATTGACAGGGGGCACTTCGCATTGACAGAGGGCACTCCGCATTGACAGAGGTCACTCCTCGTTGACAGAGGGCACTGCTCATTGTCAGGGGGTCCACTGCATTTACAGTGGGCCGTCATCATTGTCAGGGGGCCCTCCACATTTACAGGGGGCCGTCCTCATTGTCAGGGGGCACTGCAAATTTACAGGGGTCACTCCAAATTGACAGTGGACTCTTCTCATAGACAGGGGACACTCTTCATTGACAGGGGGCACTCCTCATTGACAGGGGGCATCCCTCTTTGATAGGGGGGGCACTGCTCATTGATGGGAGGCATTCCTCATTGACGGGGGCACTCCTAATTTAAAGCGGTCACTCCTCATTGACGGTGGGACACTCCTCATTCGCAGGGTTATTCCTCATTGACGGGGCACTCCGAATTGACGGGGGGGGGCACTCCTCAAAGAGAGGGGGCACTCCTCATTGACAGGGTGCACTCCTCATTGACGGGGGACATTTCTCATTGACGGGGGCACTGCTCATTGACAGGGGGCACTCCGCATTGACAGAGGGCACTCCTCATTGACAGAGGTCACTCATCGTTGACAGAGTGCACTCCTCATTGTCAGGGGGTCCTCTGCATTTACAGTGGGCCGTCCTCATTGTCAGGGGGCCCTCCACATTTACAGGGGGCCGTCCTCATTGTCAGGGGGCACTGCAAATTTACAGGGGGTCCTCCTCATTGACGTGGGCACTCCACATTTACAGGGGTCACTCCAAATTGACAGGGGACTCTTCTCATAGACAGGGACACTCTTCATTGACAGGGGGCACTTCTCATTGACAGAGGGCACTGCGCATTGACAGAGGTCACTCCTCGTTGACAGAGGGCACTCTTCATTGTCAGTGGGTCCTCCGCATTTACAGGGGGCCCTCGTCATTGACAGTGGGCACTCCAAATTTACAGGGGTCACTCCTAATTGACAGGGGGCTCTTCTCATAGACAGGGGACACTCATCATTGACAGGGGGCATTCCTCATTGACAGGGGGCACTTCCCATTGACAGGGGGCACACCTCTTTGCCAGGGAGGGGCACACCTCTTTGCTCATTGATGGGAGGGGTAGTCCTAATAGACGGTGGGGGGGGGCACTCCTCATTGACAGTGGGCACTCCTCATTGACAGGGGGCACTCCTCATCGACGAGGGCACTCCTCATTGAGAGGGGGCACTCCTCATTGACAGGGGGCACTTCTCATTGACAGGGGGCGCTCCTCATTGACAGGGGGCACACCTCTTTGCCAGGGAGGGGCACACCTCTTTGCTCATTGATGGGAGGGGTATTCGTAATAGACGGTGGGGGGGGCACTCCTCATTGACAGTGGGCACTCCTCATTGACAGGGGGCACTCCTCATCGACGGGGGCACTCCTCATTGAGAGGGGGCAATCCTCATTGACAGGGGGCACTTCTCATTGACAGGGGGCACTCCTCATTGACAGGGGGCACTCCTCATTGACAGGGGGCACTTCCCATTGACAGGGGGCACACCTCTTTGCCAGGGGGGGGACACCTCTTTGCTCATTGATGGGAGGGGTAGTCCTAATAGACGGTGGGGGGGGGCACTCCTCATTGACAGTGGGCACTCCTCATTGACAGGGGGCACTCCTCATCGACGGGGGCACTCCTCATTGAGAGGGGGCACTCCTCATTGACAGGGGGCGCTTCTCATTGACAGGGGGCACTCCTCATTGACAGGGGGCACACCTCTTTGCCAGGGAGGGGCACACCTCTTTGCTCATTGATGGGAGGGGTAGTCCTAATAGACGGTGGGGGGGGGGCACTCCTCATTGACAGAGGGATCTCCCCATTGACAGGGTCACTCCTCATTGACAGGGGGCACTCCTCAATGACAGGGTCACTCCTCATTGACAGGGGGCACTCCTCATTGACAGTGGGCATCCCTCTTTGATGGGGGGGGCACTGCTCATTGATGGGAGGCATTCCTCATTGACGGGGGCACTCCTAATTTAAAGCGGTCACTCCTCATTGACGGTGGGACACTCCTCATTTACAGGGTTATTCCTCATTGACGGGGCACTCCGAATTGACGGGGGGGGGGCACTCCTCAAAGAGAGGGGTCACTCCTCGTTGACAGAGTGCACTCCCCATTGTCAGGGGGTCCTCCGCATTTACAGGGGGCCGTCCTCATTGTCAGGGGGCCCTCCACATTTACAGGGTGCCGTCCTCATTGTCAGGGGGCACTGCAAATTTACAGGGGGCCCTCCTCATTGACAGTGGGCACTCCACATTTACAGGGGTCACTCCAAATTGACAGGGGACTCTTCTCATAGACAGGGACACTCTTCATTGACAGGGGGCACTTCTCATTGACAGAGGGCACTGCGCATTGACAGAGGTCACTCCTCGTTGACAGAGGGCACTCTTCATTGTCAGTGGGTCCTCCGCATTTACAGGGGGCCCTCGTCATTGACAGTGGGCACTCCAAATTTACAGGGGTCACTCCTAATTGACAGGGGACTCTTCTCATAGACAGGGGACACTCATCATTGACAGGGGGCATTCCTCATTGACAGGGGGCACTTCCCATTGACAGGGGGCACACCTCTTTGCCAGGGAGGGGCACACCTCTTTGCTCATTGATGGGAGGGGTAGTCCTAATAGACGGTGGGGGGGGGGGCACTCCTCATTGACAGTGGGCACTCCTCATTGACAGGGGGCACTCCTCATCGACGAGGGCACTCCTCATTGAGAGGGGGCACTCCTCATTGACAGGGGGCACTTCTCATTGACAGGGGGCGCTCCTCATTGACAGGGGGCACACCTCTTTGCCAGGGAGGGGCACACCTCTTTGCTCATTGATGGGAGGGGTATTCGTAATAGACGGTGGGGGGGGCACTCCTCATTGACAGTGGGCACTCCTCATTGACAGGGGGCACTCCTCATCGACTGGGGCACTCCTCATTGAGAGGGGGCAATCCTCATTGACAGGGGGCACTTCTCATTGACAGGGGGCACTCCTCATTGACAGGGGGCACTCCTCATTGACAGGGGGCACTTCCCATTGACAGGGGGCACACCTCTTTGCCAGGGGGGGGACACCTCTTTGCTCATTGATGGGAGGGGTAGTCCTAATAGACGGTGGGGGGGGGGGGCACTCCTCATTGACAGTGGGCACTCCTCATTGACAGGGGGCACTCCTCATCGACGGGGGCACTCCTCATTGAGAGGGGGCACTCCTCATTGACAGGGGGCGCTTCTCATTGACAGGGGGCACTCCTCATTGACAGGGGGCACACCTCTTTGCCAGGGAGGGGCACACCTCTTTGCACATTGATGGGAGGGGTAGTCCTAATAGACGGTGGGGGGGGGCACTCCTCATTGACAGAAGGATCTCCCCATTGACAGGGTCACTCCTCATTGACAGGGGGCACTCCTCAATGACAGGGTCACTCCTCATTGACAGGGGGCACTCCTCATTGACAGGGGGCATCCCTCTTTGATGGGGGGGGGCACTGCGCATTGATGGGAGGCATTCCTCATTGACGGGGGCACTCCTAATTTAAAGCGGTCACTCCTCATTGACGGTGGGACACTCCTCATTTACAGGGTTATTCCTCATTGACGGGGCACTCCGAATTGACGGGGGGGGGGGCACTCCTCAAAGAGAGGGGTCACTCCTCGTTGACAGAGTGCACTCCCCATTGTCAGGGGGTCCTCCGCATTTACAGGGGGCCGTCCTCATTGTCAGGGGGCCCTCCACATTTACAGGGGGCCGTCCTCATTGTCAGGGGGCCCTCCACATTTACAGGGTGCCGTCCTCATTGTCAGGGGGCACTGCAAATTTACAGGGGGCCCTCCTCATTGACGTGGGCACTCCACATTTACAGGGGTCACTCCAAATTGACAGGGGACTCTTCTCATAGACAGGGACACTCTTCATTGACAGGGGGCACTTCTCATTGACAGAGGGCACTGCGCATTGACAGAGGTCACTCCTCGTTGACAGAGGGCACTCTTCATTGTCAGTGGGTTCTCCGCATTTACAGGGGGCCCTCGTCATTGACAGTGGGCACTCCAAATTTACAGGGGTCTCTCCTAATTGACAGGGGGCTCTTCTCATAGACAGGGGCACTCATCATTGACAGGGGGCACTCCTCATTGACAGGGGGCACTTCCCATTGACAGGGGGCACACCTCTTTGCCGGGGGGGGGGGGGGCACACCTCTTTGCTCATTGATGGGAGGGGTAGTCCTAATAGACGGTGGGGGGGGGCACTCCTCATTGACAGTGGGCACTCCTCATTGACAGGGGGCACTCCTCATCGACGGGGGCACTCCTCATTGAGAGGGGGCACTCCTCATTGACAGGGGGCACTTCTCATTGACAGGGGGCACTCCTCATTGACAGGGGGCACACCTCTTTGCCAGGGAGGGGCACACCTCTTTGCTCATTGATGGGAGGGGTAGTCCTAATAGACGGTGGGGGGGGGGGCACTCCTCATTGACAGAGGGATCTCCCCATTGACAGGGTCACTCCTCATTGACAGGGGGCACTCCTCAATGACAGGGCCACTCCTCATTGACAGGGGGAATTCCACATTGACAGGAGACACTCCTCATTGATGGGGCAGGCACTCCAAATTTACAGGGGTCCCTCCTCATTGATGGGGGGGGGGCACTCGTCATTAATGGGGGGGGGCGTGGTGGGGTCTCCTAATTGACAGCGGACACTCATAATTGACAGGTGGCTTTTCTCATTGACAGGAGACACTCATTGACAGGGGACACTCATCATTGACAGGGGGCACTTCCCATTGACGGGGGGGCACTACCCATTGACGGGGGGCACTCCTCATGGACAGGGGGCGCTCTTCATAGACGTGGGCACTCCACATTGACAGGGGGCACTCCTCATAGACGGGGAGGGCACGATTCATTGACAGCAGGCACTCCTCATAGACGGGGAGGGCACGATTCATTGACAGGGGGCATTCCTAATTGACAGCGGGCACTCCCCATTGACAGGGGGCACTCCTAATTGACAGCGAGCCATCCTCATTGACAGGGGGCACTTCCCATTGACAGAGGGCACTCCTCATTGACGGGGGGGCACTACCCATTGACAAGGGACACTCACATTGACAGGGGGCACTCCTCATAGACGGGGAGGGCACAATTCTATGACAGGGGGCACTCCTAATTGACAGCGGGCACTCCTCATTGACGGGGTGCACTCCTCATTGACGGGGGGTATTCCTCATTGATGGGGAGGGGGGTGCTCCTCATTGATGGGGCGCACTCCCCATTTGCAGGGTCACTCCTCATTTACAGGATCACTCCTCGTTGACAGGGGGCACACGTCGTTGATAGCGGGCACTCCTCCTTGACAGAGGGAGCTCCTCATTGATAGGGTGCACACCTCATTGATAGGAGGCACTCCTCATTGACATGGGGTATTGGTCAGTGACGGGGGGCACTCCTCATTGACAGTGTCACTCCTCATTGATGGGGCAGGCACTCCAAATTTACAGGGGTCACTCCTAAGTGACAGGGGTCACTCCTAATTGACAGGGGGCTTTTCTCATTGACAGGAGACACTCATTGACAGGGGGCACTCCTCATAGACGGGGAAGGCACGATTCATTGACAGCGGGCCATCCTCATTGTCAGGGGGCACTTCTCATTGACAGAGGGCACTCCTCATTGACGGGGGGGGGGCACTACGCATTGACGGGGGGCACTCCTCATTGACAGGGGGCGCTCTTCATAGAAGGGGGGCACTCCTCATTGACAGGGGACACTCCTCATTGACAGGGGGCTCTTCTCATAGACAGGGGATACTCATCATTGACAGGGGGCATTCCTCATTGACAGGGGGCACTTCCCATTGACAGGGGGCACACCTCTTTGCCAGGGAGGGGCACACCTCTTTGCTCATTGATGGGAGGGGTAGTCCTAATAGACGGTGGGGGGGGGGCACTCCTCATTGACAGTGGGCACTCCTCATTGACAGGGGCTCTCCTCATCGACGAGGGCACTCCTCATTGAGAGGGGGCACTCCTCATTGACAGGGGGCACTTCTCATTGACAGGGGGCGCTCATCATTGACAGGGGGCACACCTCTTTGCCAGGGAGGGGCACACCTCTTTGCTCATTGATGGGAGGGGTATTCGTAATAGACGGTGGGGGGGGGGCACTCCTCATTGACAGTGGGCACTCTTCATTGACAGGGGGCACTCCTCATCGACGGGGGCACTCCTCATTGAGAGGGGGCAATCCTCATTGACAGGGGGCACTTCTTATTGACAGGGGGCACTCCTCATTGACAGGGGGCACTCCTCATTGACAGGGGGCACTTCCCATTGACAGGGGGCAAACCTCTTTGCCAGGGGGGGGGCACCTCTTTGCTCATTGATGGGAGGGGTAGTCCTAATAGACGGTGGGGGGGGGGGGCACTCCTCATTGACAGTGGGCACTCCTCATTGACAGGGGGCACTCCTCATCGACGGTGGCACTCCTCATTGAGAGGGGGCACTCCTCATTGACAGGGGGCGCTTCTCATTGACAGGGGGCACTCCTCATTGACAGGGGGCACACCTCTTTGCCAGGGAGGGGCACACCTCTTTGCTCATTGATGGGAGGGGTAGTCCTAATAGACGGTGGGGGGGGCACTCCTCATTGACAGTGGGATCTCCCCATTGACAGGGTCACTCCTCATTGACAGGGGGCACTCCTCAATGACAGGGTCACTCCTCATTGACAGGGGGCACTCCTCATTGACAGGGGGCATCCCTCATTGATGGGGGGGGGGGGCACTGCTCATTGATGGGAGGCATTCCTCATTGACGGGGGCACTCCTAGTTTAAAGCGGTCACTCCTCATTGACGGTGGGACACTCCTCATTTACAGGGTTATTCCTCATTGACGGGGCACTCCGAATTGACGGGGGGGGGGCACTCCTCAAAGAGAGGGGTCACTCCTCGTTGACAGAGTGCACTCCCCATTGTCAGGGGGTCCTCCGCATTTACAGGGGGCCGTCCTCATTGTCAGGGGGCCCTCCACATTTACAGGGGGCCGTCCTCATTGTCAGGGGGCCCTCCACATTTACAGGGTGCCGTCCTCATTGTCAGGGGGCACTGCAAATTTACAGGGAGCCCTCCTCATTGACGTGGGCACTCCACATTTACAGGGGTCACTCCAAATTGACAGGGGACTCTTCTCATAGACAGGGACACTCTTCATTGACAGGGGGCACTTCTCATTGACAGAGGGCACTGCGCATTGACAGAGGTCACTCCTCGTTGACAGAGGGCACTCTTCATTGTCAGTGGGTCCTCCGCATTTACAGGGGGCCCTCGTCATTGACAGTGGGCACTCCAAATTTACAGGGGTCTCTCCTAATTGACAGGGGGCTCTTCTCATAGACAGGGGCACTCATCATTGACAGGGGGCACTCCTCATTGACAGGGGGCACTTCCCATTGACAGGGGGCACACCTCTTTGCCGGGGGGGGGGGGGGCACACCTCTTTGCTCATTGATGGGAGGGGTAGTCCTAATAGACGATGGGGGGGGGGGGCACTCATCATTGACAGTGGGCACTCCTCATTGACAGGGGGCACTCCTCATCGACGGGGGCACTCCTCATTGAGAGGGGGCACTCCTCATTGACAGGGGGCACTTCTCATTGACAGGGGGCACTCCTCATTGACAGGGGGCACACCACTTTGCCAGGGAGGGGCACACCTCTTTGCTCATTGATGGGAGGGGTAGTCCTAATAGACGGTGGGGGGGGGGGTCACTCCTCATTGACAGAGGGATCTCCCCATTGACAGGGTCACTCCTCATTGACAGGGGGCACTCCTCAATGACAGGGCCACTCCTCATTGACAGGGGGCATTCCACATTGACAGGAGACACTCCTCATTGATGGGGCAGGCACTCCAAATTTACAGGGGTCCCTCCTCATTGATGGGGGGGGGGCACTCGTCATTAATGGGGGGGGGGCGGGGTGGGGTCTCCTAATTGACAGCGGACACTCATAATTGACAGGGGGCTTTTCTCATTGACAGGAGACACTCATTGACAGGGGACACTCATCATTGACAGGGGGCACTCCTCATTGACAGGGGGCCATCGTCATTGACAGGGGGCACTTCCCATTGACGGGGGGGCACTACCCATTGACGGGGGGCAGTCCTCATTGACAGGGGGCGCCCTTCATAGACGTGGGCACTCCACATTGACAGGGGGCACTCCTCATAGACGGGGAGGGCACGATTCATTGACAGCAGGCACTCCTCATAGACGGGGAGGGCACGATTCATTGACAGGGGGCATTCCTAATTGACAGCGGGCACTCCCCATTGACAGGGGGCACTCCTAATTGACAGGGGGCCATCCTCATTGACAGGGGGCACTTCCCATTGACAGAGGGCACTCACATTGACAGGGGGCACTCCTCATAGACGGGGAGGGCACGATTCTATGACAGGGGGCACTCCTAATTGACAGCGGGCACTCCTCATTGACGGGGTGCACTCCTCATTGACGGGGGGTATTCCTCATTGATGGGGAGGGGGGTGCTCCTCATTGATGGGGCGCACTCCCCATTTGCAGGGTCACTCCTCATTTACAGGATCACTCCTCGTTGACAGGGGGCAATCGTCGTTGATAGGGGGCACTCCTCGTTGACAGAGGGAGCTCCTCATTGATAGGGGGCACACCTCATTGATAGGAGGCACTCCTCATTGACAGGGGGTATTGGTCAGTGACGGGGGGCACTCCTCATTGACAGTGTCACTCCTCATTGATGGGGCAGGCACTCCAAATTTACAGGGGTCACTCCTAAGTGACAGGGGTCACTCCTAATTGACAGGGGGCTTTTCTCATTGACAGGAGACACTCATTGACAGGGGGCACTCCTCATAGACGGGGAAGGCACGATTCATTGACAGCGGGCCATCCTCCTTGTCAGGGGGCACTTCTCATTGACAGAGGGCACTCCTCATTGACGGGGGGGTGGGCACTACTCATTGACGGGGGGCACTCCTCATTGACAGGGGGCGCTCTTCATAGAAGGGGGGCACTCCTCATTGACAGGGGACACTCCTCATTGACAGGGGGCATCCCTCTTTGATGGGGGGGCGCGGCTCAATGATGGGAGGCATTCCTCATTGACGGAGGCACTCCTAACTTAAAGCGGTCACTCCTCATTGACGGTGGGACACTCCTCATTTACAGGGTTATTCCTCATTGACGGGGCACTCCGAATTGACGGGGGGGGGCGCTCCTCATAGAGAGGGGGCATTCCTCATTGACAGGGTGCACTCCTCATTGACGGGGGGCATTTCTCATTGACGGGGGCACTCCTCATTGACAGGGGGGTCTTCTCATTGACAGGGGGCATTCTTCATTGACAGGGGGCACTTCGCATTGACAGAGGGCACTCCGCATTGACAGAGGTCACTCCTCGTTGACAGAGGGCACTCCTCATTGTCAGGGGATCCTCTGCATTTACAGTGGGCCGTCATCATTGTCAGGGGGCCCTGCACATTTACAGGGGGCCGTCCTCATTGTCAGGGGGCACTGCAAATTTACAGGGGGCCCTCCTCATTGTCAGGGGGCACTGCAAATTTACAGGGGGCCCTCCTCATTGACGTGGGCACTCCACATTTACAGGGGTCACTCCAAATTGACAGGGGACTCTTCTCATAGACAGGGACACTCTTCATTGACAGGGGGCACTTCTCATTGACAGAGGGCACTGCGCATTGACAGAGGTCACTCCTCGTTGACAGAGGGCACTCTTCATTGTCAGTGGGTCCTCCGCATTTACAGGGGGCCCTCGTCATTGACAGTGGGCACTCCTCATTGATAGGGGGCACTCCTCATCGACGGGGGCACTCCTCATTGAGAGGGGGCACTCCTCATTGACAGGGGGCACTTCTCATTGACAGGGGGCGCTCCTCATTGACAGGGGGCACACCTCTTTGCCAGGGAGGGGCACACCTCTTTGCTCATTGATGGGAGGGGTATTCGTAATAGACGGTGGGGGGGCACTCCTCATTGACAGTGGGCACTCCTCATTGACAGGGGGCACTCCTCATCGACGGGGGCACTCCTCATTGAGAGGGGGCACTCCTCATTGACAGGGGGCACTTCTCATTGACAGGGGGCACTCCTCATTGACAGGGGGCACACCTCTTTGCCAGGGAGGGTCACACCTCTTTGCTCATTGATGGGACGGGTAGTCCTAATGGACGGTGGGGGGGGGGGGCACTCCTCATTGACAGTGGGCACTCCTCATTGACAGGGGGCACTCCTCATCGACGGGGGCACTCCTCATTGACAGAGGGCACTCCTCATTGACGGGGGTCACTCATCATTGGCGGGTGGTATTCCTCATTGATGGCGGGGCGCTCCTAATTGATGGGGTGTACTCCTCATTTACAGGGTCACTCCTCATTTACATGGTCACTCCTCGTTGACCGGGGGCACTCTTCGTTGACAGGGGGCACTCCTCATTGATAGGGGGCACACCTCATTGACAGGTTGCATTCTTCATTGACAGGGGGCACTCCGCATTGACAGAGGGCACTCCGCATTGACAGAGGTCACTGCTCGTTGACCGGGAGCACTCCCAGTTGATAGGGGGCACACCTCGTTGATAGGGAGCACACCTCATTGACAGGGTGCATTCTTCATTGACAGGGGCACTCCGCATTGACAGAGTTCACTCCTCGTTGACAGAGGGCACTGTGCATTGTCAGGGTGTCCTCCGCATTTACAGGGGGCCCTCCTCATTGACAGTGGGCACTCCAAATTTACAGAGGTCACTCCTAATTGAAAGGGGGCTCTTCTCATAGACAGGGGACACTCCTCATTGACAGGCGGCACTTCTCATTGACAGGGGGCACTCCCCTTTGACAGGGGGCACTTCTCATTGACAGGGACCACTCCTCATTGACAGGGGGCACACCTCTTTGCCAGGGAGGGGCACACCTCTTTGCTCATTGATTGGAGGGGTAGTCCTAATAGACGGTGGGGGGGGGGGGGCAATCCTCATTGACAGTGGGCACTCCTCATTGACAGGGGGCACTCCTCATTGACGGGGGCACTCCTCATTGACAGGGGGCACTCCTCATTGACAGGGAGCACTCCTCATTGACAGAGAGCTCTGCTCATTGACACTGCGCTCTCCTCATTGACAGGGGGCACTCTCATTGATGGGGGGGGGGGCACTCGTCATTTTCGGGGAGTGACTCCTAATTTACGGGACACTCCTCATTGACAGAGGGCACTCCTCATTTACAGGGTCACTCCTCATTGACAGGGGGCATTCCACATTGACGGGAGACACTCCACATTGATGGGGCAGGCACCCCAAATTTACAAGGGTCACTACTAATTTACAGTGGTCACTCCTCATTGATGGGGGGGGGGCACTCGTCATTAACGGGGGGGGGGGGGGGGTGGACTCCAAAATAGCAGGGGGCTTTTCTCATTGACAGGGGGTATTGGTCAGTGACGGGGGGCACTCCTCATTGACAGTGTCACTCCTCATTGATGGGGCAGGCACTCCAAATTTACAGGGGTCACTCCTAAGTGACAGGGGTCACTCCTAATTGACAGGGGGCTTTTCTCATTGACAGGAGACACTCATTGACAGGGGGCACTCCTCATAGACGGGGAAGGCACGATTCATTGACAGCGGGCCATCCTCCTTGTCAGGGGGCACTTCTCATTGACAGAGGGCACTCCTCATTGACGGGGGGGTGGGCACTACTCATTGACGGGGGGCACTCCTCATTGACAGGGGGCGCTCTTCATAGAAGGGGGGCACTCCTCATTGACAGGGGACACTCCTCATTGACAGGGGGCATCCCTCTTTGATGGGGGGGCGCGGCTCAATGATGGGAGGCATTCCTCATTGACGGAGGCACTCCTAACTTAAAGCGGTCACTCCTCATTGACGGTGGGACACTCCTCATTTACAGGGTTAATCCTCATTGACGGGGCACTCCGAATTGACGGGGGGGGCACTCCTCATAGAGAGGGGGCACACCTCATTGACAGGGTGCACTCCTCATTGACGGGGGGCATTTCTCATTGACGGGGGCACTCCTCATTGACAGGGGGGTCTTCTAATTGACAGGGGGCATTCTTCATTGACAGGGGGCACTTCGCATTGACAGAGGGCACTCCGCATTGACAGAGGTCACGCCTCGTTGACAGAGGGCACTCCTCATTGTCAGGGGGTCCACTGCATTTACAGTGGGCCGTCATCATTGTCAGGGGGCCCTGCACATTTACAGGGGGCCGTCCTCATTGTCAGGGGGCACTGCAAATTTACAGGGGGCCCTCCTCATTGTCAGGGGGCACTGCAAATTTACAGGGGGCCCTCCTCATTGACGTGGGCACTCCACATTTACAGGGGTCACTCCAAATTGACAGGGGACTCTTCTCATAGACAGGGACACTCTTCATTGACAGGGGGCACTTCTCATTGACAGAGGGCACTGCGCATTGACAGAGGTCACTCCTCGTTGACAGAGGGCACTCGTCATTGTCAGTGGGTCCTCCGCATTTACAGGGGGCCCTCGTCATTGACAGTGGGCACTCCAAATTTACAGGGGTCACTCCTAATTGACAGGGGGCTCTTCTCATAGACAGGGGACACTCATCATTGACAGGGGGCATTCCTCATTGACAGGGGGCACTTCCCATTGACAGGGGCACACCTCTTTGCCAGGGAGGGGCACACCTCTTTGCTCATTGATGGGAGGGGTAGTCCTAATAGACGGTGGGGGGGGGGGGGCACTCCTCATTGACAGTGGGCTCTCCTCATTGACAGGGGGCACTCCTCATCGACGGGGGCACTCCTCATTGAGAGGGGGCACTCCTCATTGACAGGGGGCACTTCTCATTGACAGGGGGCGCTCCTCATTGACAGTGGGCACACCTCTTTGCCAGGGAGGGGCACACCTCTTTGCTCATTGATGGGAGGGGTATTCGTAATAGACGGTGGGGGGGCACTCCTCATTGACAGTGGGCACTCCTCATTGACAGGGGGCACTCCTCATCGACGGGGGCACTCCTCATTGAGAGGGGGCACTCCTCATTGACAGGGGGCACTTCTCATTGACAGGGGGCACTCCTCATTGACAGGGGGCACACCTCTTTGCCAGGGAGGGGCACACCTCTTTGCTCATTGATGGGACGGGTAGTCCTAATGGACGGTGGGGGGGGGGGGCACTCCTCATTGACAGTGGGCACTCCTCATTGACAGGGGGCACTCCTCATCGACGGGGGCACTCCTCATTGACAGAGGGCACTCCTCATTGACGGGGGTCACTCATCATTGACGGTTGGTATTCCTCATTGATGGCGGGGCGCTCCTAATTGATGGGGTGTACTCCTCATTTACAGGGTCACTCCTCATTTACATGGTCACTCCTCGTTGACCGGGGGCACTCTTCGTTGACAGGGGGCACTCCTCATTGATAGGGGGCACACCTCATTGACAGGTTGCATTCTTCATTGACAGGGGGCACTCCGCATTGACAGAGGGCACTCCGCATTGACAGAGGTCACTGCTCGTTGACCGGGAGCACTCCCAGTTGATAGGGGGCACACCTCGTTGATAGGGGCCACACCTCATTGACAGGGTGCATTCTTCATTGACAGGGGCACTCCGCATTGACAGAGGGCACTCCGCATTGACAGAGTTCACTCCTCGTTGACAGAGGGCACTGTGCATTGTCAGGGTGTCCTCCGCATTTACAGGGGGCCCTCCTCATTGACAGTGGGCACTCCAAATTTACAGAGGTCACTCCTAATTGAAAGGGGGCTCTTCCCATAGACAGGGGACACTCCTCATTGACAGGGGGCACTTCTCATTGACAGGGGGCACTCCCCTTTGACAGGGGGCACTTCTCATTGACAGGGACCACTCCTCATTGACAGGGGGCACACCTCTTTGCCAGGGAGGGGCACACCTCTTTGCTCATTGATTGGAGGGGTAGTCCTAATAGACGGTGGGGGGGGAGGCAATCCTCATTGACAGTGGGCACTCCTCATTGACAGGGGGCACTCCTCATTGACGGGGGCACTCCTCATTGACAGGGGGCACTCCTCATTGACAGGGAGCACTCCTCATTGACAGAGAGCTCTGCTCATTGACACTGCGCTCTCCTCATTGACAGGGGGCACTCTCATTGATGGGGGGGGGGCACTCGTCATTTTCGGGGAGTGACTCCTAATTTACGGGACACTCCTCATTGACAGAGGGCACTCCTCATTTACAGGGTCACTCCTCATTGACAGGGGACATTCCACATTGACAGGAGACACTCCACATTGATGGGGCAGGCACCCCAAATTTACAAGGGTCACTACTAATTTACAGTGGTCACTCCTCATTGATGGGGGGGGGGGGGCACTCGTCATTAACGGGGGGGGGGGTGGACTCCAAAATAGCAGGGGGCTTTTCCCATTGACAGGAGACACTCATCATTGACAGGGGACACTCACTTTGACAGGGGGCACTCCTCATAGAAGGGGAGGGCACGAATCATTGACAGGGGGCACTCCTCATTGACAGCGGGCTCTCCTCATTGACGGGGTGCACTCCTCATTGACGGGGGGTATTCCTCATTGATGGGGAGGGGGGCGCTCCTCATTGATGGGGCGCACTCCCCATTTGCAGGGTCACTCCTCATTTACTGGATCACTCCTCGTTGACAGGGGGCACTCCTCGTTGAGAGAGGGCACTCCCCGTTGACAGGGGGAACTCCTCATTGATAGGGGCACACCTCATTGATAGGAGGCACTCCTCATTGACGGAGGGCACTCCTCATTGACAGGGGGCTCTCCTCATTAACAGGGTCACTCATTCACAGGGGGCACTCCTCGTTGACAGGGGGCACTCCTCGTTGACAGGGGAAACTCCTCATTGATAGGGGGCACACCTCATTGATAGGGGGCACTCCTCATTGATAGAGGGCATTGGTCAGTGACGAGGGCACTCCTCATTGACGGGGTGCACTCCTCCTTGACGGGGGGTATTCCTCATTGATGGGGAGGGGGGCGCTCGTCATTGATGGGGCGCACTCCCCATTTGCAGGGTCACTCCTCATTTACAGGATCACTCCTCGTTGACAGGGGGCACTCCTCGTTGACAGGTGGCACTCCTCGTTGAGAGAGGGCACTCCCCGTTGACAGGGGGAAATCCTCATTGATAGGGGGCACACTTCATTGATAGGAGGCACTCCTCATTGACAGGGGGCATTGGTCAGTGACGGCGGGCACTCCTCATTGACGGGGGGCACTCCTAATTTGCAGAGGTTACTCCTCATTGACGGTGGGGGAGGGGCACTCCTCGTTTACAGGGACACTCCTCATTGACAGAGGGCACTCCTCATTGACAGGGGGCTCTCCTCATTGACAAGGGCACTCGTCAGTGACAGGGGTCACTCCTCATTGACAGAGGGCATTCCTCATTGACAGAGGGATCTCCCCATTGACAGGGTGACTCCTCATTGACAGGGGGCACTCCTCAATGACAGGGTCACTCCTCATTGACAGGGGGCATTCCACATTGACAGGAGACACTCCTCATTGATGGGGCAGGCACTCCAAATTTACAGTGGTCCCTCCTCATTGATGGGGGGCACTCGTCATTAATGGGGGGGGGGCGGGGTGGGGTCTCCTAATTGACAGCGGACACTCATAATTGACAGGGGGCTTTTCTCATTGACAGGAGACACTCATTGACAGGGGACACTCATCATTGACAGGGGGCACTCCTCATTGACAGGGGGCCATCGTCATTGACAGGGGGCACTTCCCATTGACGGGGGGCACTCCTCCTTGACAGGGGGCGCTCTTCATAGACGTGGGCACTCCACATTGACAGGGGGCACTCCTCATAGACGGGGAGGGCACGATTCATTGACAGCAGGCACTCCTCATAGACGGGGAGGGCACGATTCATTGACAGGGGACATTCCTAATTGACAGCGGGCACTCCCCATTGACAGGGGGCACTCCTAATTGACAGGGGGCCATCCTCATTGACAGGGGGCACTTCCCATTGACAGAGGGCACTCCTCATTGACGGGGGGGCACTACCCATTGACAAGGGACACTCACATTGACAGGGGGCACTCCTCATAGACGGGGAGGGCACGATTCTATGACAGGGGGCACTCCTAATTGACAGCGGGCACTCCTCATTGACGGGGTGCACTCCTCATTGACGGGGGGTATTCCTCATTGATGGGGAGGGGGGTGCTCCTCATTGATGGGGCGCACTCCCCATTTGCAGGGTCACTCCTCAGTTACAGGATCACTCCTCGTTGACAGGGGGCACTCGTCGTTGATAGGGGGCACTCCTCGTTGACAGAGGGAACTCCTCATTGATAGGGGGCACACCTCATTGATAGGAGGGACTCCTCATTGACAGGGGGTATTGGCCAGTGACGGGGGGCACTCCTCATTGACAGTGTCACTCCTCATTGATGGGGCAGGCACTCCAAATTTACAGGGGTCACTCCTAAGTGACAGGGGTCACTCCTAATTGACAGGGGGCTTTTCTCATTGACAGGAGACACTCATTGACAGGGGGCACTCCTCATAGACGGGGAAGGCACGATTCATTGACAGGGTGCACTCCTCATTGACGGGGGCCATTTCTCATTGACGGGGGCACTCCTCATTGACAGGGGGGTCTTCTCATTGACAGGGGGCATTCTTCATTGACAGGGGGCACTCCGCGTTGACAGAGGGCACTCCTCATTGTCAGGGGGTCCTCTGCATTTGCAGGGGGCCGTCATCATTGTCAGGGGGCCCTCCACATTTACAGGGGGCCGTCCTCATTGTCAGGGGGCACTGCAAATTTACAGGGGGCCCTCCTCATTGACAGTGGGCACTCCACATTTACAGGGGTCACTCCAAATTGACAGGGGACTCTTCTCATAGACAGGGGACTCTCTTCATTGACAGGGGGCACTCCTCATTGACAGGGGGCATCCCTCTTTGATGGGGGGGGGGCACTGCTCATTGATGGGAGGCATTCCTCATTGACGGGGGCACTCCTAATTTAAAGCGGTCACTCCTTATTGACGGTGGGACACTCCTCATTTACAGGGTTATTCCTCATTGACGGGGCACTCCGAATTGACGGGGGGGGGGGCACTCCTCATAGAGAGGGGGCACTCCTCATTGACAGGGTGCACTCCTCATTGACGGGGGGCATTTCTCATTGACGGGGGAACTCCGCATTGACAGAGGGCACTCCTCATTGACAGAGGTCACTCCTCGTTGACAGAGTGCACTCCCCATTGTCAGGGGGTCCTCCGCATTTACAGGGGGCCCTCCTCATTGTCAGGGGGCCCTCCACATTTACAGGGGGCCGTCCTCATTGTCAGGGGGCACTGCAAATTTACAGGGGGCCCTCCTCATTGACGTGGGCACTCCACATTTACAGGGGTCACTCCAAATTGACAGGGGACTCTTCTCATAGACAGGGACACTCTTCATTGACAGGGGGCACTTCTCATTGACAGAGGGCACTGCGCATTGACAGACGTCACTCCTCGTTGACAGAGGGCCCTCTTCATTGTCAGTGGGTCCTCCGCATTTACAGGGGGCCCTCGTCATTGACAGTGGGCACTCCAAATTTGCAGGGGTCACTCCTAATTGACAGGGGGCTCTTCGCATAGACAGGGGACACCCATCATTGACAGGGGGCACTCCTCATTGACAGGGGGCACTTCCCATTGACAGGGGGCACACCTCTTTGCCAGGGAGGGGCTCACCTCTTTGCTCATTGATGGGAGGGGTAGTCCTAATAGACGGTGGGGGGGGGGGCACTCCTCATTGACAGTGGGCACTCCTCATTGACAGGGGGCACTCCTCATCGACGGGGGCACTCCTCATTGAGAGGGGGCACTCCTCATTGACAGGGGGCACTTCTCATTGACAGGGGGCACTCCTCATTGACAGGGGCACACCTCTTTGCCAGGGAGGGGCACACCTCTTTGCTCATTGATGGGAGGGGTAATCCGAATAGGCGGTGGGGGGGCACTCCTCATTGACAGTGGGCACTCCTCATTGACAGGGGTCACTCCTCATCGACGGGGGCACTCCTCATTGACAGGGGGCACTCCTCATTGACAGAGGGCACTCCTCATTGACGGGGGTCACTCATCATTGACGGGGGGTATTCCTCATTGATGGCGGGGCGCTCCTAATTGAAGGGGTGTACTCCTCATTTACAGGGTCACTCCTCATTTACATGGTCACTCCTCGTTGACCGGGGGCACTCTTCGTTGACAGGGGGCACTCCTCATTGATAGGGGGCACACCTCATTGACAGGTTGCATTCTTCATTGACAGGGGGCATTCCGCATTGACAGGGGGCACTCCGCATTGACAGAGGGCACTCCGCATTGACAGCGTTCACTCCTCGTTGACAGAGGGCACTGTTCATTGTCAGGGTGTCCTCCGCATTTACAGAGGTCACTCCTAATTGAAAGGGGGCTCTTCTCATAGACAGGGGACACTCCTCATTGACAGGGGGCACTTCTCATTGACAGGGGGCACTCCTCATTGACAGGGGGCACACCTCTTTGCCAGGGAGGGGCACACCTCTTTGCTCATCGATGGGAGGCGTAGTCCTAATAGACGGTGGGGGGTGGGGGGCAATCCTCATTGACATTGGGCACTCCTCATTGACAGGGGGCACTCCTCATTGACGGGGGCAATCCTCATTGACAGGGGGCACTCCTCATTGACAGGGAGCACTCCTCATTGACAGGGAGCACTCCTCATTGACAGAGGGCACTCCTCATTGACGGGGGGTATTCCTCATTGATGGGAGGCGCTCCTCATTGATGGGGCGTACTCATCATTTACAGGGTCACTCCTCGTTGACCTGGGGCACTCCTCATTGATAGGGGGCACAACTCATTGTTAGGGGCCACTCCTCATTGACAGGGGGCATTCGTCAGTGACGGGGGGCACTCCTCATTGACGGGGGCACTCCTAATTTGCAGAGGTGACTCCTCATTGACGGGGGGGGGGGCACTCCTCGTTTACAGAGTCACTCCTCATTGACAGAGGGCACTCCTCATTGACAGGGGGCTCACCTCATTGACAAGGGCACTCCTCATTGACAGGGGACACTCCTCATTCACAGGGGGCACAATCCATTGATGGGGGGACACTCGGCATTGACGGGGGGCACTCCTCATAGACAGGGGGCACTCCTCGATGACAGAGGGCACTCCTCATTGATAGGGTGCACGCCTTATTGATGGGGGCATTGCTCATTGACGGGGGCCACTATTCATTGACGGGGGGCACTCCTGATTTGCACAGGTGACTCCTCATTTACGGGGGGGGGGGGGCAGTCCTCATTGACAGGGGGCACTCCTCATTGACAGATTCTCTCATTGACAGAGGGCATTCCTCATTGACAGGGTCACTCATTGACAGAGGACATTCCCCATTGACAGGGTCACTCCTCATTGACAGCGTCACTCCTCATTGACGGGGTGCACTCCTCATGGACGGAGGGTATTCCTCATTGATGGGGAGGGGGGCGCTCCTCATTGATGGGGCGCACTCCTCATTTGCAGGGTCACTCCTCATTTACAGGGTCACTCCTCGTTGACAGGGGGCACTCCTCGTTGACAGGGGGCACTCCTCGTTGACAGGGGGCACTCCTCATTAACAGGGGGCTCTCCTCATTGACAAGGGCACTCGTCATTGACAGGGGGCACTCGTCATTGACAGAGGGCACTCCTCATTGACAGTGCATTCCTCATTGACAGAGGGAACTCCTCATTGACAGGGTCCCTCCTCATTGTCAGGGGGGACTCCTCATTGACGGGGCAGGCACTCCAAATTGACAGGGGTCACTCCTAATTTACAGGGGTCACTCCTAATTGACAGGGGGCTTTTCCCATTGACAGGATACACTCATTGAGAGGGGACAGTCATCATTGACAGGGGCCACTCCTCAGAGACGGGGAGGGCACCACTCATTGACAGGGGGCACTCCTATTTGACAGCGCGCACTGCTCATTGACGGGGTGCACTCCTCATTGACGGGGGGTATTCCTCATTGATGGGGAGGGGGGCGCTCCTCATTGATGCGGTGCACTCCTCATTTGCAGGGTCACTCCTCATTTACAGGGTCACTCCTCGTTGACGGGAGGCACTCCTCGTTGACAGGAGGCACGCCTCGATACGGGGCACTCGTCATTGACAGGGGGCACACCTCATTGACAGGGGGCACATCTCATTGACAGGGGGCATTGGTCAGTGATGGGGGCAGTCCTCATTGACGGGGGGCACTCCTAATTTGCAGAGGTGACTCCTCCTTGATGGGGGGGCACTCCTCGTTTACAGGGTCACTCCTCATTGACAGTGGGCACTCCTCATTGACAGGGGGCTCTCCTCATTGACAAGGGTACTCGTCTTTGACAGGGGGCACTCGTCATTGACAGAGGGCATTCCACATTGACAGGAGACACTTCTCATTGACGGGGCAGGCACTCCAAATTTACAGGGTTCACTCCTAATTTACAGGGGTCACTCCTCATTGATGGGGGGGCGGCACTCGTCATTAACGGGGGTGGGATTCCGAATTGACAGGGTTCACTCCTAATTGACAGGGGGCTCCCCTCATTGACAAGGGCACTCGTCTTTGACAGGGGGCACGCCTCATTGACAGAGGTCATTCCTCATTGACAGAGTTAACTCCTCATTGACAGGGTCACTCCACATTGACAGAGGGCACTCCTCATTGTCAGGGGGTCCTCAGCATTTACAGGGGGCCGTCCTCATTGTCAGGGGGCCCTCCGCATTTACAGGGGGCACTCCTCATTGACAGTGGGCACTCCAATTTTACAGGGGTCACTCCTAATTGACAGGGGGCACTCCTCATTGACAGGGGGCACTCCTCATTGACAGGGGGCACTCCTCATTGACAGGGGCACACCTCTTTGCCATGGAGGGGCACACCGCTTTGCTCATTGATGGGAGGGGTAGTCCTAATAGATGGGGGGGGCACTCCTCATTGACTGTGGGCAGAACTCATTGACAGGGGGCACTCCTCATTGACAGGGGGCACTCCTCATTGACAGGGGCACACCTCTTTGCCATGGAGGGGCACACCGCTTTGCTCATTGATGGGAGGGGTAGTCCTAATAGATGGGGGGGGCACTCCTCATTGTCAGTGGGCACTCCCCATTGACGGTGCGGCATTCCTCATTGACTCGGGGTCACTCCTCATTGACGGTGGGGCACTCGTCATTAACGGGGGCGTCCTATCTGACAGGGGGCACTCCAAATTGACAGGGGGCACTCCTAGTTTACTGGGGCCACTCCTAATTGACAGGGGGAGCTCCAAACTGATAAGGGGTACTCCTATATGAAAGGGGGCACTCCTAATTGTAAGGGGAGACTCCAAATTGGCAGGGGCCAATCCTTATTGACAGTGGGCACTCCTCATTGACAGGGGGCACTCCTAATTGACAGTGGGCACCCATCATTGACAGGGGGGGGCACTGCTAAGTGACAAGGTGGCACTCCCAATTGACAGGGGTCACTCCCAGGTGACGGGGGCCACTCCTAATTGAGAGGGAGTACTCCTCATTGGCAGGCGGCTGTCATAATAGGCAGGGAGCACTCCAAATTGGCAGGGGGCACCCCATTCAACACGGGGCACTCCAATTGACAGAGTTCACTCCAATTGACATGGGGCACTCCTATATGAAAGGGGGCACTCCTAATTGCAAGGGGAGAATCCTAATTGGCAAGGGCCAATCCTTATGGACAGTGGGCACTCCTCATTGACAGGGGGCACTCCTAATTGACAGTGGACAACCCTCATTGACAGGGGGGGAGGCACTGCTAAATGACAAGGTGGCACTCCCAATTGACAGGGGTCACTCCCAGGTGACGGGGGCCACTCCTCATTGACAGGGGGCACTCCGCATTGATGGTGCGGCCCTCCCCATGGATGGTGGGGCACTCCGCATTGACGGTGGGGCACTCCTCATTGACGTGTGGGGAATCGTCATAGACGGGAGGAGGCACTACACATTCATAGGGTGGCATTCCTCATTGACGAAGGGGCAATCCTCATTGACACGGTGAAGTCCCCATTGAAAGGGGGCTCTCCGAATTGACAGGGGTCACTCCTAATTGGTAGGTGCCACTCCGAATTGACAGGGGGAGTTCCTAATTGATAAGGCGCTATCCTAATTGACAGGGGGCAGACCTAATTGACAGGGGGCACTCCTAATTGACAGGCAGCACACCTCATTGACAGGGGACACTCCTCATTGAAACGGGGCACTCCTCATTGACAGAGAGCACTCCTCATTGACAGGCGGCACTCCTGATTGACAGGGGGAACTCCTCATTGACAGGTGGCGCTCCTCTCTGACAGGGGGCACTCGTCTTTGACAGGGGGCACTCTTCATTGACAGGGAGGCACTCCTCATTGACAATTGGCACTCCCTATTGACGGTGCGGCATTCCTCATTGACTAGGGGTCACTCCTCATTGACGGTGGGGCACTCGTCATTAACGTGGGCGTCCTATTTGACAGGGGGCACTCCTAATTGTCAGGGGGCACTCCTAGTTTACTGGGGCCACTCCTAATTGACAGGGGGAGCTCCTAACTGACAAGGGGTACTCGTATATGAAAGGGGGCACTCCTAATTGTAAGGGGAGACTCCTAATTGGCAGGGGCAATCCCTATTGACAGGGGGCACTCCTCATTGACAGGGGGCACTCTTCATTCACAGGGGGCGCTCCTCATTGACAGGGGGCCCTCCAATTGACGGCGGGGTGCACTCCAATTGACATGGGGCACCCCAATCGACACGGGGCACTCCAATTGACAGGGTGCACTCCAATTGACATGGGGCACTCCTAATTGACATGGGGCACTGCTACTTGTCAGGGGGCACTCCTAATTGAAAGGGGGGCAGTCCGAATTGACAGGGCGACTCCTCATTGACAGCGAGCACTCCTCATTGATAGGGGCACTCCTCATTGACAGGGGCCTCCTAATTGACAGGGGGACTCCAATTGACATGAAGGACTCCTAATTGACAGGGGGCACTCATCATTGGCAGGGGGCACTCATCATTGACATTGGGCACGGCTAATTGACAGGGGGTACTCCAAATTGGCAGGCGGAACTCCAAGTTGACCGCGGGCATTCCTATTTGACAGGGGGCACTCTAACGGACAGGGCGAGCTCCTAACTGACGAGGGGCACTCCGAGTTGACAGGGGGCACTCCCTATTGGCACGGGACTCTCCTCATTGAAAGGGGGCACTGCTCAGTGACATGGGGCACTCCTCGTTGACAGGGAGCAATCCTAATTGACAGGGGGAGCTCCTAATTGACAGGGCGCAATGCTAATTGACATAGAACAGACCTAATTGACAGGGGGCACTCGTCATTGACAGGGGGCACTCCTAATTGACAGGGAGCACTCCTCATTGACAGGGGGCACTCCTCATTTACAGGGGGCACTCCTAATTGGCCGTGGACATTCCTCATTGACAGGGGGGCACTCCTAATTGACAGGGGGCACTACTCATTGACGGGGGCACTCCCGATTTACGGTGGGGTCTCTCCTCATTGACCGGGGGGGGGGGCACTCTTCATTGACGGTGGGGCACTCCTCTTTGACGGGGGGGGGGGGGGGTTGGGGCTGGGCGCTCCTCAGTTTACCCTTGGGAACTCCTCATTGACAGGGGGCTGTCCTCATTGAAAGGGGGCTCTCCTCATTCCCATGGGGCACTCCTTATTGACAGGGGCACTCTTTATTGACAGTGGGCACTCTTTATTGACAGTGGGCACTCCTTATTGACAGGGGGCAGTCCTTATTGACAGGGGGCACTCCGCATTGATGGTGCGGCCCTCCACATGGATGGCGGGGCACTCCGCATTGACGCTGGGGCACTCCTCATTGACGTGTGGGTAATCGTCATAGACGGGAGGGGGCACTACTCATTCATACGGTGGCACTCCTCATTGACGAAGGGGCAATCCTCATTGACACGGTGAAGTCCCCATTGAAAGGGGGCTCTCCGAATTGACAGGGGTCACTCCTAATTGATAGGGGCCACTCTTAATTGACAAGGCGCAATCCGAATTGCCAGAGGGCAGACCTAATTGACAGGGAGGCATTCCTAATTGACAGGCGGCACACTTCGTTGACAGGGGGCACACCTCATTGACAGGGGGCACTGCTCATTGACAGGGGGCACTCCTCATTGACACGGGGCACGCCTCGTTGACAGGGGGCACTCCAATAGACAGGGGGCACTCCAATTGACAGGGGGCACTCCAATTGACAGGGGGCACTCCAATTGACAGGGGGCACTCCAAACGACAGAGGGCACTCCAATTGACAGGGAGCACTCCAATTGACATGGGGGACTCTTAATTGACAGGGGCCACTCCTAATTGGCAGTGGGCCCTACTAATTGGCAGCGGGCACTACCATTTGCCAGGGGGCACTGCTAATTGACAGGGGGTACTCCAATTTGGCAGGGGGCACACCAAATTGACAGGGGGAGCTCCAAATTGAGAGGGTGCACTCTTAATTGACAGCTTCACTCTGAATTGGCAGGGGGCACTCCAAAATGACAAGGAGCACTCCTAATTGACAGGGGGCACTCCTAACTGACAGTGGAAGCTCCTATCTGACAAGCGGCACTCCTAATTGCAAGGGGGTACTCTTAATTGACAGGGGGCACTCATAATTGACAGGGGATACTCCTAATCGACAGGGGGCACTCCAATCGACAGGGTGTACCCCAATTGAAATGGGGACTCCTAATTGACAGGGGCCACTCCTAATTGGCAGTCGGCACTACTAATTGGCAGGGGGCACTTGTAATTGCCAGGGGGCACTGCTAATTGACAGGTGGAGCTCCAAATTGACGGGGGACACCCCTCATTGACGTTGGGACAATCTTCATTGACGGGCGGGCACTACTCATTCACGTGGCGGGGTACTCCTCATTGACGGTGGGACACTCCTCATTGACAGGGTGAAGTCTACATTGACAGGGGGCTCTCCTAATTGACAGGGGTCACTCCTAATTGGTAGGTGCCACTCCGAATTGACAAGGTGAGCTCCTGATTGACAAGTCGCTATCCTAATTGACAGGGGGCAGACCTAATTGACAGGGGGCACTCCTAATTGACAGGCAGCACACCTCATTGACAGGGGACACTCCTCATTGAAACGGGGCACTCCTCATTGACAGAGAGCACTCCTCATTGACAGGCGGCACTCCTGATTGACAGGGGGAACTCCTCATTGACAGGTGGCGCTCCTCTCTGACAGGGGGCACTCGTCTTTGACAGGGGGCACTCTTCATTGACAGGGAGGCACTCCTCATTGACAATGGGCACTCCCCATTGACGGTGCGGCGTTCCTCATTGACTAGGGGTCACTCCTCATTGACGGTGGGGCACTCGTCATTAACGTGGGCGTCCTATTTGACAGGGGGCACTCCTAATTGTCAGGGGGCACTCCTAGTTTACTGGGGCCACTCCTAATTGACAGGGGGAGCTCCTAACTGAGAAGGGGTACTCCTATATGAAAGGGGGCACTCCTAATTGTAAGGGGAGACTCCTAATTGGCAGGGGGCAATCCCTATTGACAGTGGGCACTCCTCATTGACAGGGGGCACTCTTCATTGACAGGGGGCGCTCCTCATTGACAGGGGGCCCTCCAATTGACGGCGGAGTGCACTCCAATTGACATGGGGCACCCCAATCGACACGGGGCACTCCAATTGACAGGGTGCACTCCAATTGACATGGGGCACTCCCAATTGACATGGGGCACTGCTACCTGTCAGGGGGCACTCCTAATTGACATGGGGAGCTCGTAATTGATAAGGGGCACTCCTAATTGAAAGGGGGGCAGTCCGAATTGACAGGGCGACTCCTCATTGACAGCGAGCACTCCTCATTGATAGGGGCACTCCTCATTGACAGGGGCCTCCTAATTGACAGGGGGACTCCAATTGACATGAAGGACTCCTAATTGACAGGGGGCACTCATCATTGGCAGGGGGCACTCATCATTGGCATTGGGCACGGCTAATTGACAGGGGGTACTCCAAATTGGCAGGCGGAACTCCAAGTTGACCGCGGGCATTCCTATTTGACAGGGGGCACGCTAACGGACAGGGCGAGCCCCTAACTGACGAGGGGCACTCCGAGTTGACAGGGGGCACTCCCTATTGGCACGGGACTCTCCTCATTGAAAGGGGGCACTGCTCAGTGACATGGGGCACTCCTCATTGACAGGGAGCAATCCTAATTGACAGGGGGAGCTCCTAATTGACAGGGCGCAATGCTAATTGACATAGAACAGACCTAATTGACAGGGGGCACTCGTCATTGACAGGGGGCACTCCTAATTGACAGGGAGCACTCCTCATTGACAGGGGGCACTCCTCATTTACAGGGGGCACTCCTAATTGGCCGTGGACATTCCTCATTGACAGGGGGGCACTCCTAATTGACAGGGGGCACTCCTCATTGACAGGGGGCACTCCCGATTTACGGTGGGCGCTCTCCTCATTGACGGGGGGGGGCACTCTTCATTGACGGTGGGGCACTCCTCTTTGACGGGGGGGGGGAGCTGGGCGCTCCTCAGTTTACCCTTGGGAACTCCTCATTGACAGGGGGCTGTCCTCATTGAAAGGGGGCTCTCCTCATTCCCATGGGGCACTCCTTATTGACAGGGGCACTCTTTATTGACAGTGGGCACTCTTTATTGACAGTGGGCACTCCTTATTGACAGGGGGCAGTCCTTATTGACAGGGGGCGCTCCTAATTGACAGAGGGCACTCCAATTGATAGGGGGCACTCCAATTGACAGGGGGCACACCAATTGACAGGGGGCACTCCAATTGACAGGGAGCACTCCAATTGACTGGGGGGACTCCAATTGACAAGGGGGACTCCAAATTGACAGGGAGTACTCCTCATTGGCAGGGGGCTGTCCTAATAGGCAGGGAGCACTCGTAATTGGCATGGGGCACCCCATTCAACACGGGGCACTCCAATTGACAGAGTTCACTCCAATTGACATGGGGCACTCCTATATGAAAGAGGGCACTCCTCATTGCAAGGGGAGACTCCTAATTGGCAGGGGCCAATCCTTATGTCCAGTGGGCACTCCTCATTGACTGGGGGCACTCCTAATTGACAGTGGACACCCCTCATTGACAGGGAGGGAGGCACTGCTAAATGACAAGGTGGCACTCCCAATTGACGGGTCACTCCTAGGTGACGGGGGCCACTCCTCATTGACAGGGGGCACTCCGCATTGATGTGTGGGGAATCGTCATAGACGGGAGGAGGCACTACTCATTCACAGGGTGGCATTCCTCATTGACGAAGGGGCAATCCTCATTGACACGGTGAAGTCCCCATTGAAAGGGAGCTCTCCTAATTGACAGGGGTCACTCCTAATTGATAGGGGCCACTCTTAATTGACAAGGCGCAATCCGAATTGCCAGAGGGCAGACCTAATTGACAGGGGGCATTCCTAATTGACAGGCGGCACACTTCATTGACACGGGGCACACCTCATTGACAGGGGGCACTGCTCATTGACAGGGGGCACTCCTCATTGACACGGGGCACTCCTCGTTGACAGGGGGCACTCCAATGGACAGGGGGCACTCCAATTGATAGAGGGCACTCCAATTGACAGGGGGCACTCCAATTGACAGGGGGCACTCCAAACGACAGAGGGCACTCCAATTGACAGGGAGCACTCCAATTGACATGGGGGACTCTTAATTGACAGGGGCCACTCCTAATTGGCAGTGGACACTACTAATTGGCAGCGTTCACTATCATTTGCCAGGGGGCACTGCTAATTGACAGGGGGTACTCCAATTTGGCAGGGGGCACACCAAATTGACGGGGGGAGCTCCAAATTGAGAGGGTGCACTCTTAATTGACAGCGTCACTCCGAATTGGCAGGGGGCACTCCAAAATAACAAGGAGCACTCCTAATTGACAGGCGGCGCTCCTAACTGACAGTGGAAGCTCCTATCTGACAAGCGGCACTCCTAATTGCAAGGTGGTACTCTTAATTGACAGGGGGCACTCATAATTGACAGGGGATACTCCTAATCGACAGGGGGGACTCCTCATTGACAGGGTGCACTCCTCATTGAGAGGGGCACTCCGTACTGATGGTGGGGCTCTCCTCATGGATGGTGCGGCACTACTAATTGATGGTGGGGCACACCTCATTGACATGGGGTTCTGCTCATTTACTGGGGGCGCTCCTCATTGACACAGCGCAGTCCTCATTGACAGGGGACACTCCAATAGACAGGGGGCACTCCAATAGACAGGGGGAACTCCAATTGACAGGGGGCACTCCATTCGACAGGCTGCACTCCAATTGACAGGGTGCTCTCCAATTGACATGGGGGACTCCTAATTGATAGGTGCCACTCCTAATTGGCAGTGGGCACTACTAATTGGCAGGGAGCACTCGTCATTGACAGGCGGCACTCCTCATTGACAGAGGGAACTCATCATTGGCAGGGGGTGCTCCTCTTTGACAGGGGGCACTCGTCATTGACAGGGGGCACTGTTCATTGACAGTGGACACTCCTCATTGACAGTGGCACTCCCCATTGACGGTACGGCATTCCTGATTGACTAGAGGTCACTCCACATTGACGGTGGGGCACTCGTCATTGACGGGGGCGTCCTATTTGACAGGGGGCACTCCTAATTCACAGTGGACACTCCTAGGTTACTGGGGCCACTCCCAATTGACAGGGGGTGCCCCTAGCTGACAAGGGGAACTCCTATATTAAAGGGGACACTCCTAATTGCAAGGGGAGACTGCTAATTGGCAGCGGACAATCCTTATTGATAGTGGGCACTCCTTATTGACAGGGAGCACTCCTCATTGGCAGGGGGCGCTCCTCATTGACAGGGGGCCCTCCAATTGCCGGGGGGGGCGGCTTGCAATCCAATTGACAGTGGGCACCGCAATCGACATGGGGCACTCCAATTGACAGGGTGCACTAAAATTGACATGGTGAAATCCTATTTGACAGGGGGCACTCCGAATTGACTGGGGGCACTCCTAATTTATATGGGGCACTCCTCATTGACGGTGGGGTTCTCCTCATTGACAAGGGGAATTCCACATTGACAGAGGCCTCCCAATTGACAGGGGGCACTCCTAATTGACAGGGGGCACTCCTAATTGACATGGGGCACTCGTAATTGACATGGGCACTCCTACTTGTCCTCATTGACATGGGGAGCTCGTAATTGATAAGGGGCACTCCTAATTGAAAGGGGGGCACTCCTAATTGACAGGGCCACTCCTCATTGACGGTGGGGCACTCGTCATTAACCGGGGCGTCCTATTTGACAGGGGGCACTCCTAATTGACAGGGGGCACTCCTAGTCTACTGGGGCCACTCCTAATTGACAGGGGGAGCTCCTAACTGACAAGGGGTACTGCTATATGAAAGGGGTCACTCCTAATTGCAAGGGGAGACTCCTAATTGGCAGGGGGCAATCCTTATTGACAGTGGGCACTCGTCATTGACAGGGGGCCCTCCTCATTGACAGGGGCCTCCTAATTGTCAGGGAGAACTCCAATTGACATGAGGGACTCCTAATTGACAGCGGGCACTCATCATTGGCAGGGGGCACTCATCATTGGCATGAGGCACTCGTAATTGACAGGGGGCACTCGTACGCGGCAAGGGGCAGTCGTAATTGACTGGGGGCACGACTAATTGACAGGGGGTACTCCAAATTGATAGGGGGCAGTCCAAATTGACAGGGCGTACTCCAAATTGACAGGCAGAACTCCAGGTTGACCGGGGGCACACCTAATTGTCAGGGGTCACTCCTAATTGGAAGGGGGAAATCCAAAATGACAGGGGGCACTCCTATTTGACAGGGGGCACTCTAACGGACAGGGGAAGCTCCTAACTGACAAGGGGCACTCCGAATTGACAGGGGGCACTCCTCATTGGCAGGGGACTCTCCTCATTGAAAGGGGGCACTGCTCATTGACATGGGGCACTCCTCATTGACAGGGGGCAATCCTTATTGACAGGGGGAGCTCCGAATTGACACGGCGCAATGCTATTTGACATAGAGGGTACTCCTCATTGACAGGGGCACTCCGAATTGACGGGTGGGGGGGGGGGGGTAACTCCTAATTAACAAGGGGTGCTCCTAATTGACATGGCCACTCCTAATTGGCAGGGAGCACTCCTAATTGACAGTTGAAACTACTAATTGATATGCCCACTCCCATTGACATGGGGCACTCATAATTGACAGGGGGCTTTCCGAATTTACAGGTGCAATCATAATTGACTGTGGGCACTCCTAATTGACAGGGACACTTCTAATTGACAGGGACACTTCTAATTGACGGGGGGCACGCCGAATTGACGGTGAGCACCCCAGATTTACCGTGAGCAATCCTAATTGCCAGGAGGCACTCCCAATTGACAGAGGGCAATTCGAACTGACACGGTGCACTCCGAATTGACAGTGCGCACTCCTAATCGACAGGGGGTTGTCCTAATTGACAGGGACACTCTCAACTGAGATAGGAAGCACTCCTAATTGACAGGGGGCACTCCAAATTTACAGGGGCACTCCCAATTGCGAGGGGGCACTCCCAATTTATTGTGAGCGCTCCTAATTAACAGGGGGAACTTCTCATTGACAGGGCACAATCCTATTTGAAATGGGCACACACAATTGACATGGGATACTCCTAATTGACAGTCGGCATTCCTAATTTACAGTAGATACTCCGAATTGACAGTGAGCACTCCTAATTGACAGGTGCACTCCTAATTTACAGGGCGCACTCCTAATTTACATATAAAGAACAAAGAACAGTACAGCACAGGAAACAGGCCCTTCGACCCTCCAAGCCTGTGGTGCTCCTTGGTCCAACTAGACTAATCGTTTGTATCCCTTCATTCCCAGGCTGCTCATGTGACTATCCAGGTAAGTCTTAAACGATGTCAGCGTGCCCGCCTCCACCAACCTACTTGGCAGCGCATTCCAGGCCCCCACCACCCTCTGTGTAAAAAACGTCCCTCTGATGTCTGAGTTATACTTCGCCCCTCTTAGCTTGAGCCCGTGACCCCTCGTGATCGTCACCTCCGACCTGGGAAAAAGCTTCCCACTGTTCACCCTATCTATACCCTTCATAATCTTGTATCTCCCCTCATTCTCCGTCTTTCCAAGGAGAACAACCCCAGTCTACCCAATCTCTCCTCATAGCTAAGACCCTCCATACCAGGCAACATCCTGGTAAACCTTCTCTGCACTCTCTCCAATGCCTCCACGTCCTTCTGGTAGTGCGGCGATCAGAACTGGACGCAGTACTCCAAATGCGGCCTAACCATCGTTCTATACAGCTGCATCATCAGACTCCAGCTTTTATACTCTATACCCCGCCCTATAAAGGCAAGCATACCATATGCCTTCTTCACCACCTTCTCCACCTGTGTTGCCACCTTCAAGGATTTGTGGACTTGCACACCTAGGTCCCTCTGTGTTTCTATACTCCTGATGACTCTGCCATTTATTGTATAACTCCTCCCGACATTATTTCTTCCAAAATGCATCACTTCGCATTTATCCGGATTAAATTCCATCTGCCACCTCTCCGCCCTATTTTCCAGCCTATCTATATCCTGCTGTATTGCCCGACAATGCTCTTCGCTATCCGCAATTCCAGCCATCTTCGTGTCATCCGCAAACTTGCTGATTACACCAGTTACACCTTCTTCTAAATCATTTATATATATCACAAATAGCAGAGGTCCCAGTACAGAGCCCTGCGGAACACCACTGGTCACAGACCTCCAGCCAGAAAAAGACCCTTCGACCACTACCCTCTGTCTCCTATGGCCAAGCCAGTTCTCCACCCATACAAATTGTCAAGAGTCACTCCTAATTGACTAGCGGCAATCCTAATTGACAGGGAGCACTCCTAATTGACATTGGCACTCCCAATTGACAGGGGCACTCCGAATTAACGTGGGGCACTCCTAATTGACAGCGGCCATTCCTAATTGACAGGGGACAATCCAAATTGACATTGGCACTCCCAATTGACAGGGGCACTCCTAATTGACAGGGGCACTGTCAATTGACAGGGGGCGCTCCTAATTGACAGGGGCGGTCCTAATTGACAGGGGCAATCCTAATTGACAGGGGCATTACTAATTGAGATCGGGGGCACTCCTAATTAACAAGGGCACTCCTTATTGACAGGGGTGTTCCACATTGACAGGAGGCACTCCTAATTCACAGAGGACATTCCTAATTGACAGGAGGCACTCCTCATTGACAGGGGGGACTCCTATCTGAATCGGGCACTACTATTTGATGGGGGCACGCCTCATTGACAGGGGGCACTCCTAATTGACATGGGGCACTCCTAATTGACATGGGGCACTCCTAATTGACATGGGCACTGCTAATTGACAGGAGGCAATCCTAATTGCGGGGGGCAGTCCCAATTGACATTGGCTGCTCCTAATTGACAGGGGCGCTCCTAATTGACAGTGGGCACTACTAATTGACCCGGGCACTGATCATTTTCAGGGGGCACTCTGAATTGACGGGGGCTTTCCCAATTGACAGGGGCTGCTCCTAACTGACAGGGGGCGCTCCGAATTGACAGGAGGCACTCCTACTTGACCCGGGCACTACTAATTGACAGGGGGCCCTCCTAATTGACCCGGGCAATCCTAATTGACAAGGCGCACTCCTAATTGACAGGAGGCACTCCTAATTGACAGGGGGAACTCCGAATTGATAGGGGTGGTTCTAATTGACAGGGGGTCTCCTAACGATAGGGGGCACTCCTAATTGACAGGAGCACTCCTAATTGACAGTGAGCACTCCTAATTGACAGGGCACACTCCTAATTGATCGGGGGCGCTCCTAATTAACATGGGGCACTCCTAAGTGACAGGGGCATCCCTAATTGAGGTAGGGGGCACTCCTAACTGACAGGGGGCACGCCTAACCCACAGCAGGCACTGCTAATTGAGGTAGGAGGCTCCCCCAATTGACAGGAGGCACTACCAATTGACAGGGGGCACTACTAATTGATGGGGGACGCTCTAAATTTACAGGGGAAACTCCTAATTGACAGGGACATTCCTAATTGAGATAAGGGGCACACTTAATTTAAAAGGGACACTCCTAATTGGAAAGGGGCATTCCCAATTGACAGCGGGCTCTCCTAATTGACATGGGGCACTCCAAATTGATGGGGAGCACTGCTAATTGACATGGGGCTCCCTCCAAATGGACAGGGACATTCCTAATTGAGATAGTGGGCACTCCTAATTGACACAGGCAATCCCAATCGACAGGGGGCGCTCCTAATTGACAGGGAGCATTCCTAATTGACGGCGGCACTGCTAATCGACAGGGGGTTGCGCCTAATTGACATGGGGCACTCCGAATTGAGATAGGGCACACGTCTAATTGACAGGGAGCACTCCCGATAGACATTGGCACTCCGAATTGACAAGGGCACTCCTAACGTCTACAGTGCAGTCCTAATTGACAGTGGGCACTCCTAATTGACTGCGGCACCCGTAATTGACAGGGGGTGCTCCTAGCTGACATGCGGCACTCCAAACTGACATGGGCGCTCCCAGATGACAGGGGGCACTCCTAATTTCTTGGGGCACTGCTCATTCACATGGCGCACTCCTAATTGAACGGGCATGCCTAATTGACAGGGGGCACTCCTAATTGACAGGTGGCACGCCTAACTGACAGGGCACACTCCTAATTGACAGGGGCACTCCTAATTGACAGTGGGCACTCAGAATTGACGGCGCCCAATACTAATTGACAGGTGGCGTTCGAGATTTCCAGTGGGCTTTCGAAATTGACAGGGGGCACTCCCATTTGTGCACTCCTATTCGAATGGGGGTGCTCCGAATTGACATGGGGCACTACTAATCGAGTTAGGGCGCACCTCTAATTGAAAAGAGGCACGCCTCATTGTAATAGGAGGTTCCCCTGATTGACAGGGGGCACCCCAACATGGCAGGGGTACTCATACCTGAGGTGGGGGTACTTCTAAATGACAGGGCACACTCTCAATTGAAAGGGAGTGATCCCAATTGCCATGGGGCACTACGAATTGAGGTAGGGGGCTTCTAATTGAAAAGGGGCACGCCTAATTGAGATGAGGGCACTCCTGATTGACAGGGGGCACTGTCAATTGACCAGGGCACTCCAAATTGAAATAGGGGCATTCCTAATTGAGATAGGGGGCACTCTTAATTGACAGGGGGCAATCCTAATTGACAGGAGGCACTCCTATTTGACAGGGGGTGCTCCTAGTTGAGATGGGGACACTCCGAATTGACAGGGGGCACTCCGATTTGACAGGGGGCTCTCTAACGAACAAGGGTCACACCTCATTGAAAGGGGGCACCCCTAATTGATAGGGGGCGCTCCTAATGGACATGGGGCACTCCTAATTGACATGGGGCACTGCGAATTGACAGGGGGCACTCATAATTGACATGGGGAGCTCGGGATTGATATGGGGCACTCCTAATTGAAAGTGGGGCACTCCTAATTGACAGGACCACTCCTCATTGACAGCGGGCACTCGTCATTGACAGGGGGACTCCAATTGACATGAGGGACTCCTAATTGACAGGGGGCACTCATCATTCGCAGGGGGCGCTCATCATTGGCATTGGGCACTCGTCATTGGCAGGGGGCAGTCCTAACTGACGGGGCACGACTAATTGACAGGGGGCACTCCAAATTGACAGGGGACACTCCAAATTGACAGGCGGAACTCCAAGTTGACCGGAGGCACTGCTAATTGTCAGGGGTCACACCTAATTGGCAGGGGGCAATCCAAAATGACAGGGGGCACTCCGATTTGACAGGGGGCCCCCTAACGGACAAGGGGCACACCTCATTGACAGGGAGCACTCCTCATTGACAGGGGGCTCTCCTCATTAACAGAGGGTGTTCCTAATTGACAGGGGGAGCTCCTAATTGACAGGGCGCAATGCTAATTGACATAGGGCAGACCAAAGTGACAGGGGGCACTCCTAATTGACAGGCGGCACACCTCATTGACAGCAGGCACTCCTCATTTTTTGGTGGGCACTCCTCATTGACAGTGAGCACTCCTCATTGACAGGGGGCACTCCTCATTGACAGGGAGCACTTCTAATTCACAGTGGACTTTCCCCATTGACAGGTGGTCAGTCCTAATTGGCAGGGGTCACTCCTAGGTGACAGGGGGCACTCCTGATTGACATGGGGCACTCCCGATTGATGGTGGGGGCACTCCTTATTGACGGGGGGACACTATTCACAGACGGTGGGGCACTCCTCATTTTACACTGGGAACTCCTCATTGACAGAGTGCTCTCCTCATTGAAAGGGGGCACTCTTCATTCACATGGGGCACTCCTCATTGACATGGGGCTCTCATCATTGACAGTGGACACTCCTCATTGATAGTGGGAGCACAGCTAATTGACAGGGGGCACTCCTAATTGATTGGGGTCACTCCTAATTGACAGGGGACACACCTGACTGACAGGGGGCACTCCTAATTGAAATTGGGCACTCCTAATTGACAGGGGTCACTCCTAATTGATAGGGGCCACTCCTCTATGACAGGGGCTCTCCTAATTGACAATTCACAACCCTCATTAACAGGGGGCACTCCTAATTGAAAGCGGGGCACTCCTAATTGACAGGGATCACTCCTAGGAGACGGGGGCCACTCCTCATTGACAGGGACGCTCCGCATTGATGGTGGGGCTCTCCTCATGGATGGTGCAGCACTCCTCGTTGACGGTGGGGTACTCCTCATTGAGGGGGGGGGGCATTCCTCATGGACGGTTGGGCACTCCTCATTGACAGGGGGCACTCCTCATTGACAGGGGGCACTCCCCATTGACGGTGGGGCACTCCTCATTGACGGGGGGGGCACTACTCATTGACAAGGGGAACTCCTCATTGACAGGGGCGTCCTAATTGACAGGGGGCACTCCTAATTGTCAGGGGACACTCCTCATTGACGGTGGGGCTTTCCTCATTGACGGTGGGGCTTTCCTCATTGACGGTGGGGCACTCCTCATTGACGGGGGCACTCCTCATTGACGGGGGAGGGGACTCCTTATTGACAAGGGGAATTCGTCAGTGACAGAGGCCTCCTTATTGACAGGGGGCACTCCTAATTGATAGGGGGCACTCCTAATTTACATGGGGCACTCCTAATTGACATGCGGCACTGCGAATTGTCAGGGGGCACTCCTAATTGAAAGGGGGCACTCCTAATTGACAGGGGGCACTCCTAATTGACAGGGCCGCTCCTCATTGACAGCGGGCACTCGTCATTGACAGTGGGCACTCCTCATTGACAGGGGCCTCCTAATTTACAGGAGGACTCCAATTAACACGAGGGACACCTAATTGACAGGGGGCACTCATCATTCGCAGGGGGCACTCATCATTGGCATTGGGCACTCCTAATTGGCAGGGGGCATTCCTAATTGACGGGGCACGACTAATTGACAGGGGGTACCCCAAATTGACAGGGGGCACTCCGATTTGAGAGGGGGCTCTCTAACGGACAAGGGGCACACCTCATTGACAGGTGGCACTCCTCATTGACAGCGGGCTCTCCACACTGACAGGAGGCTCTCCTCATTGAATGGGGGCACTGCTCATTGACATGGGGCACTCCTCATTAACAGAGGGTTTTCCTAATTGACAGGGGGAGCTCCGAATTGACAGGGCGCAATGCTAATTGACATAGGGCAGACCAAATTGACAGGGGGCACTCCTAATAACAGGCCGCACACCTCATTGAGAGCGGGCAGTCCTCATTGACACGGGGCACTCCTCATTGACAGGGGGTACTCCTAATTGACAGGGGAGAGTCCTAATTGACAAGCGGCTCACCTCATTGACCGGGGCCACACCTCATTGACAGGGGTCTCTCCTCATTAACAGAGGGTTTTCCGAATTGACAGGGGAGCTCCTAATTGACAGGGCGCAATGCTAATTGACATAGGGCAGGCCAAATTGACAGGGGGCACTCCTCATTGACAGGCGACACACCTCATTGACAGCAGGCACTCCTCATTTTTAGGGGGCACTCCTCATTGACAGTGAGCACTCCTCATTGACAGGGGGCAGTCCTCATTGACAGGGGGCACTTCTAATTCAAAGTGGACTTTCCTCATTGGTAGGTGGTCACTCCTAATTGACAGGGGTCACTCCTAGGTGACAGGGGGCACTCCTCATTGACATGGGGCACTCCCGATTGATGGTGGGGGCACTCCTCATTGACGGGGGACACTCTGCATTGACGGTGGGGCACTCCTCATTGACGGCGGGGGCACTCCTCATTTTACACGGGGAACTCCTCATTGACAGGGGGCTCTCCTCATTGAAGGGGGGCATTCCTCATTCACACAGGGCACTACTCATTGACAGGGGGCACTCATAATTGACAGGGGGGCACTCCTCATAGACAGTGGACACTCCTCATTGACAGCGGGGCCACAGCTAATTGACAGGGGGGCTGTCCTAATTGATTGGGGTCACTCCTAATTGACAGGGGACAGTCCTGACTGACAGGGGTCACTCCTAATTGAAAGAGGGCACTCCAAATTGACAGGGGGCACTCCTCATTGACAGGCGACACACCTCATTGACAGCAGGCACTCCTCATTTTTAGGGGGCACTCCTCATTGACAGTGAGCACTCCTTATTGACAGGGGGCAGTCCTCATTGACAGGGGGCACTTCTAATTCACAGTGGACTTTCCTCATTGGTAGGTGGTCACTCCTAATTGACAGGGGTCACTCCTAGGTGACAGGGGGCACTCCTCATTGACATGGGGCACTCCCGATTGATGGTGGGGGCACTCTTCATTGACGGGGGGACACTCTTCATTGACGGTGGGGCACTCCTCATTGACGGGGGGGGCACTCCTCATTTTACACGGGGAACTCCTCATTGACAGGGGGCTCTCCTCATTGAAAGGGGGCGTTCCTCATTCACACAGGGCACTACTCATTGACAGGGGGCACTCATAATTGACAGGGGGCACTCCTCATAGACAGTGGACACTCCTCATTGACAGTGGGGCCACAGCCAATTGACAGGGGGGGCTGTCCTAATTGATTGGGGTCACTCCTAATTGACAGGGGACAGTCCTGACTGACAGGGGTCACTCCTAATTGAAAGAGGGCACTCCTAATTGACAGGGGTCACTCCTAATTGACAGGGGCCACTCCTCTATCACAGGGGCTCTCCTAATTGACAGTGCACAACCCCCATTAACAGGGGGAACTCCTAATTGAAAGGGGGGCACTCCTAATTGACAGGGATCACTCCTCGGTGAAGGGGGCCACTCCTCATTGACAGGGACCCTCCGCATTGATGGTGGGACTCTCCTCATGGATGGTGCGGCACTCCTCGTTGACGTTGGGGCACTCCTCATTGACGGGGGGGGGGGCATTCCTCATGGACGATTGGGTACTCCTCATTGACAGGGTGCACTCCTCATTGACAGGGTGCACTCCCCATTGGCGGTGGGGCATTCCTCATTGGCTCGGGGTCACTCCTCATTGACGGTAGGGCACTCGTCATTGACGGGGGGACTCTCCTCATTGACAAGGTGAACTCCTCATTGACAGGGCGTCCTAATTGACAGGGGGCACTCCTAATTTATAGAGGCAACTCCTAATTGACAGGGGGAGCTCCTAACTGACAAGGGGCACTCCTCATTGACAGGGGACACTCCTCATTGACAGGGGGCACTCCTCATTGACAGGGGGCACTCCTCTTTGACGGGAGGCACTCCAATTGACGGGGGGGGGGGGCTCCAATTGACAGGGGGCACTCCAATCGACACGGGGCACTCCATTTGACAGGGTGCACTCCAATTGACATGGGGGACTCCTAATTGACAGGGAGCACTCCTCATTGGCAGCGGGCACTCCTCATTGACATGGTGCATTTCTAATTGACAGGGGGCACTCCGCATTTCTGGTGGGGCCCTCCTCATGGATGGTGCGGCACTCCTCATTGATGGTGGGCCACTCCTCATTGACAGGGGGCACTCCCCATTGATGGTGGGGCAGTCCTCATTGACTCGGGGTCACTCCTCATTGAAGGTTGGGCACTCGTCATTCACGGGGTTCGGGGGGCGACTCCTCATTGACAGGGGCGTCCTAATTGACAGGGGGCACTCCTAATTTACAGGGGCATCTCCTAATTGACAGGGCGAGCTCCGAACGGACAAGGGGTACTCCTATATGAAAGGGGGCACTCCTAATTGACAGGGGAGACTCGTAATTGACAGGGGGCAATCCATATTGACAGTGGGCAGTCCTCATGGACAGGGGGCACTCTTCATTGACAGGGGGCACTCTTCATTGACAGGGGGCACTCCTCTTTGAGGGGAGGCACTCCAATTGACGTGGGGGCTCCAATTGACAGGGGGCACTCCAATCGACACGGGGCACTCCAACTGACAGGGTGCACTCCAATTGACATGGGGGTCTCCTAATTGACAGGGGCCAATCCTAATTGGCAGTGGGCACTACTAATGGGCAGGGGGCACTACTAATTGCCAGGCGGCACTGCTAATTGACAGGGCGTACTCCAATTTGACAGGGGGCACACCCAATTGACAGGGGGAGCTCCAATTGACAGGGGGCACTCCTAATTCACAGCGTCACTCCGAATTGGCAGGGGGCACTCCAAAATGACTTTGAGCACTCCTAATTGACAGGGGGCACTCCTCTTTGACAGGGGGCACTCCTCTTTGACGGGAGGCACTCCAATTGACGGGGGGGGGGGGCTGCAATTGACAGGGGGCACTCCAATCGACACGGGGCACTCCAATTGACAGGGTGCACTCTAATTGACATGGGGGACTCCTAATTGACAGGGAGCACTCCTCATTGGCAGCGGGCACTCCTCATTGACATGGTGCATTCCTAATTGACAGGGGGCACTCCGCATTGATGGTGGGGCTCTCCTCATGGATGGTGCGGCACTCCTCATTGATGGTGGGTCACTCCTCATTGACAGGGGGCACTCCCCATTGATGGTGGGGCACTCCTCATTGACTAGGGGTCACTCCTCATTGATGGTGGGGCACTCATCATTCACGGGGTTCGGGGGGCGACTCCTCATTGACAGGGGCGTCCTAATTCACAGGGGGCACTCCTAATTTACAGGGGCAACTCCTAATTGACATGGCGAGCTCCGAACGGACAAGGGGTACTCCTATATGAAAGGGGGCACTCCTAATTGACAGGGGAGACTCGTACTTGACAGGGGGCAATCCATATTGACAATGGGCAGTCATCATGGACAGGGGGCACTCTTCATTGACAGGGGGCACTCCTCATTGACAGGGGGCACTCCTCTTTGAGGGGAGGCACTCCAATTGACGGGGGGGCTCCAATTGACAAGGGGCACTCCAATCGAAACGGGGCACTCCAATTGACAGGGTGCACTCCAATTGACATGGGGTCTCCTAATTGACAGGGGCCACTACTAATTGGCAGTGGGCACTACTAATGGGCAGGGGGCACTACTAATTGCCAGGCGGCACTGCTAATTGACAGGGGGTACTCCAATTTGACAGGGGGCACACCCAATTGACAGGGGGAGCTCCAATTGACAGGGGGCACTCCTAATTAACAGGGGATACTCCAAATCGACAGGGGGCACTGCTCATTGACAGGGTGCCCTCCTCATTGACAGGGGCACTCCGTATTGATGGTGGGGCTCTCCTCATGGGTGGTGCGGCACTCCTCATTGATGGTGGGGCATACCTCATTGACAGGGGGTACTGCGCATTGACAGGGGGCACTCCTCATTGACACGGCTCACTCCTCATTGACAGGGGGCACTCCAATAGACAGGGGGCACACCAATTGACAGGGGACCCTCCAATTGACAGGGGGCACTCCAATCGACAGGGGGCACTCCGATTGACAGGGTGTTCTCCAATTGACAAGGGGGACTCCTAATTGATAGTGGCCACTCCTAAATGGCATTGGCACTACTAATTGGTAGGGAGCCCTCCTCATTGACAGGCGGCACTCCTCATTGACAGAGGGAACTCCTCATTGACAGGGGGCACTCTTCGTTGACATTGGACACTCTTCATTGACAGGGAGGCACTCCTAATTGACAGGGGGCACTCCCCATTGACGGTGAGGCATTCCTCATTGACTAGAGTTCACTCCTCATTGACGGTGGGGCACTCGTCATTAACGGGGGCGTCCTAGTTTACTGGGGCCACTCCTAATTGACTGGTGGAGCTCCTAACTGACAAGGGGAACTGCTATATGAAAGGGGGCACTCCTAATTGCAAGGGGAGACTCCTAATTGGCAGGGGGCAATCCTTATTGACAGTGGGCACTCCTCATTGACGGGGGGACACTCTTCATTGACGGTGGGGCATTCCTCATTGACGGGGGGGGGCACTCCTCATTTTACACGGGGAACTCCCCATTGACAGGGGGCTCTCCTCATTGAAAGGGGGCATTCCTCATTCACACAGGGCACTACTCATTGACAGGGGGCACTCATAATTGACAGGGGGGCACTCCTCATAGACAGTGGACACTCCTCATTGACAGTGGGGCCACAGCTAATTGACAGGGGGGCTGTCCTAATTGATTGGGGTCACTCCTAATTGACAGGGGACAGTCCTGACTGACAGGGGTCACTCCTAATTGAAAGAGGGCACTCCTAATTGACAGGGGTCACTCCTAATTGACAGGGGCCACTCCTCTATAACAGGGGCTCTCCTAATTGACAGTGCACAACCCTCATTAACAGGGGGAACTCCTAATTGAAAGGGGGGCACTCCTAATTGACAGGGATCACTCCTCGGTGAAGGGGGCCACTCCTCATTGACAGGGACCCTCCGCATTGATGGTGGGACTCTCCTCATGGATGGTGCGGCACTCCTCGTTGACGTTGGGGCACTCCTCATTGACGGGGGAGCATTCCTCATGGACGATGGGGTACTCCTCATTGACGGGGTGCACTCCTCATTGACAGGGTGCACTCCCCATTGGCGGTGGGGCACTCCTCATTGGCTCGGGGTCACTCCTCATTGACGGTAGGGCACTCGTCATTGACGGGGGGTCTCTCCTCATTAACAAGCTGAACTCCTCATTGACAGGGCGTCCTAATTGACAGGGGGCACTCCTAATTGATAGGGGGCACTCCTAATTTATAGAGGCAACTCCTAATTGACAGGGGGAGCTCCTAACTGACAAGGGGCACTCCTCATTGACAGGGGACACTCCTCATTGACAGGGGGCACTCCTCTTTGACGGGAGGCACTCCAATTGACGGGGGGGGGGGGGTTCCAATTGATAGGGGGCACTCCAATCGACACGGGGCACTCCAATTGACAGGGGGCACTCCTCATTGACAGGGGCGCTCCTCATAGACAGGGGGCCCTCCAATTCCCGGGCGGGGGGATGCAATCCAATTGACAGGGGGCACCGCAATCGACACGGGGCACTCCAATTGACAGGGTGCACTAAAATTGACATGGGGGAATCCTAATTGACAGGGGGCACTCCGAATTGACTGGGGCACTCCTAATTTATAGGCGGCACTCCTCATTGACGGTGGGGTACTCCTCATTGAGAAAGGGAATTCCTCATTGACAGAGGCCTCCCAATTGACTGGGGGCACTCCTAATTGACAGGGGGCACTCCTAATTGACATGGGGCACTCCTAATTGACATGGGAACTCCTACTTGTCAGGGGGCACTCCTAATTGACATGGGGAGCTCGAAATTGATAAGGGGCACTCCTAATTTAAAGGGGGGCACTCCGAATTGACAGGGCCACTCCTCAAAGACAGGTGGCAGTCCTCATTGACAGGGGGCACTCCTCATTGACAGGGGCCTCCTAATTGACAGGGGGAACTTCAATTGACATGAGGGACTCCTAATTGACAGGGGGCACTCATCATTGGCAGGGGGCACTCATCATTGGCATGGGGCACTCGTAATTGACAGGGGGCACTCGTATGCGGCAAGGGGCAGTCCTAATTGACTGGGGGCACGACTAATTGACAGGGGGTACTCCAAATTGACAGGGGGCACTCCAGATTGACAGGGCGCACTCTAAATTGACAGGCAGAACTCCAAGTTGACCGCGGGCATACCTAATTGTCAGGGGTCACTCCTAATTGGAAGGGGAAAATCCAAAATGACAGGGGGCACTTCTATATGACAGGGGGCACTCTAACGGACAGGGGGAGCTCCTAACTGACAAGGGGCACTCCGAATTTACAGGGGGCACTCCTCATTGGCAGGGGACTCTCCTCATTGAAACGGGGCACTGCTCATTGACATGGGGCACTCCTCATTGACAGGGGAGCAATCCTAATTGACAGGGGTAGCTCCGAATTGCCAGGGCGCAATGCTAATTGACATAGAGCAGACCTAGTTGACAGGGGGCAATCCCCATTGACAGGGGGCACTCCCGATTTACGGTGGGGCCTCTCCTTATTAACGGGGGGGGGGCACTCTTCATTGACGGGGGGGCACTCCGCATTGACGGGGGGTGGGAGGGGGGGCGCTCCTCATTTTACACGGGGAACTCATTGACAGGGGGCTGTCCTCATTGAAAGGGGGCACTCCTCATTCACATGGCGCGCTCCTCATTGACAGGGGGCACTCTTTATTGACAGTGGGCACTCTTTATTGACAGTGGGCACTCCTTATTGACAGGGGGCACACCTCATTGACAGGGGGCACTCCTTATTGACAGGGGGCACTCCTTATGGACAGGTGGCAGTCCTTATTGACAGGTGGCACTCCAATTGACAGGGGTCGCTCCTAATTGAAGTAGGGCACTCCAATTGATAGGGGGCACTCCAATTCATAGGGGGCACTCCAATTGACAGGGAGCACTCCAATTGACATGGGGGACTCCTAATTGACAGGGAGGACTCCTCATTCGCAGGGGCAGTCCTAATAGGCAGGGAGCACTCGTATTTGGCAGGGGGCACCCCAATCGACACGGGGCACTCCAATTGACAGGGTGCACTCCAATTGACATGGGGGACTCCTAATTGACAGGGAGGACTCCTCATTGGCAGGGGCAGTCCTAATAGGCAGGGAGCACTCGTATTTGGCAGGGGGCACCCCAATCGACACGGGGCACTTCAATTGACAGGGTGCACTCCAATTGACATGGGGGACTCCTAATGGGCAGGAGGGCACTCCTAATTGACCGGGGTGACTCCTATTTGACAGGGGACACTCCTGACTGACAGGGGGCACTCCTAATTGAAAGGGGGCATCCCTAATTGACAGGGGTCACTCCTAATTGACAGGGGGCACTCCTCTTGGACAGGGGCTCTCCTAATTGACAGTGCACAACCCTCATTAACACGGGGCACTCTTAATTGAAAGGGGGGCACTCCTAATTAACAGGGATCACTCTTCGGTGACGGGGGCCAATCCTCATTGACAGGGGCACTCCGCATTGATGGCGGGGCTCTCCTCGGGGATGGTGCGGCACTCCTCATTGAGGGTGGGGCACTCCTCAATGACGGGGGGGCATTCCTCATTGACGGTGGGGCTCTCCCCATTGACAGGGGGCACTCCTCATTGACAGGGGGCACTCCCATTGACGGTGGGGCACTCCTCATTGACGGTGGGGCACTCCTCATTGACAAGGGGAACTCCTCATTGACAGGGGCGTCCTAATTGACAGGGGGCACTCCTAATTGACAGGGGGCACTCCTAACTTACAGGGGCAACTCCTAATTGACAGGGGGAGCTCCTAACTGAAAAGGGGCACTCCTATATGAAAGGGGTCACTCCTAATTGACAGGGGAGATTCGTAATTGACAGGGGGCACTCCTCATTGACAGGGGGCACTCCTCATTGACAGGGCACTTCTCATTGACCGGGGGCACTCCAATTGAAAGGTGGGGAGAATCACTCCAATTGACAGGGTGCACTCCAATCGACACAGGACACTCCAATTGACAGGGTGCACTCCAATTGACATGGTTGACTCCTATTTGACAGGGAGCACTCCTAATTGGCAGCGGGCACTCCTCATTGACAGGGTGCACTCCTAATTTACAGGGGGCACTCCGAATTGACTGGGGGCACTCCTAACTTATATGGGGCACTCCGAATTGACGGTGGGCTGCTCCCCATTGACGGTGGGGCATTCCTTATTGACGGTGGGGCACTCCTCATTGACGGGTGGGGTACTCATCATTGACAAGGGGATTTCCCCATTGACAGGGGCCTCCCAATTGACAGGGGGTACTCCAATTCACAGGGGGCACTCCTAACTGACAAGGGGAACTCCTAATTGACATGGCGCACTTCTAATTGTCAGGGGGTACTACTAATTGACATGGGGCAATCCTAATTGACAGGGGACACTCCGATTTGATAGGGGCACTCCTACGTGACATGGGGAGCTCGTAATTGATAAGGGGCACTCCTAATTGAAAGGGGGACTCTCTAATTGACAGGGGGCACTCCTAATTGACAGGGCAACTCCTCATTGACACCAGGCAATCCTCATTGACAGGGGGCACTCCTTATTGACAGTGGGCACTCCTCATTGACGGTTGGCACTCCACATTGACGGAGGGGCTCTCCTCATTTGCAAGTGGAAGTCCTCATTGACAGGGGCCTCCTAATTGACAGGGGGCACTCCTAATTGACAGGGGGTACTCCTCTTTGACAGGGGGCATTCCTAATTGACAGTGGACACCCCTCATTGACAGAAGAGGGAACTACTAATTGACAGGGGTCACTCCTAGGTGACGGGGGCCACTCCTCATTGACAGGGGGCACTCCGCATTGATGGTAGGGCCCTCCTCATGGATGGTGGGGCACTCCGCATTGACGGTGGGGCACTCCTCATTGGCGGGGAGCACTCCTCATTGACGGGTGGGGAATCGTCATAGACGGGGGGGGGGGGGGCACTACTCATTCACAGGGTGGCACTCCTCATTGACGAAGTGGCAATCCTCATTGACACGGTGAAGTCCTCATTGACAGGGGGCTCTCCTAATTGATAGGGGCCACTCCTAATTGACAAGGCGGAATCCTAATTGACAGAGGGCAGACCTAATTGACAGGGGGCATTCCTAATTGACAGGCCGCACACTTCATTGACAGGGGGCACTCCTCATTGACAGGGGGCACTCCAATAGAAAGGGGGCACTCCAATTGACAGGGGGCACTCCAAATGACAGGGGTCACTCCTAATTGATAGGGGCCACTCCTTATTGGCAAGGCGCTATCCTAATTGACAGAGGGCTGACCTAATTGACAGGGGGCATTCCTAATTGACAGGCGGCACACTTCATTGACACGGGGCGCAACTCATTGACAGGGGGCACTGCTAATTGACAGGGGGCACTCCTCATTGACAGGGGGCACTCCTCATTGACAGGGGGCACTCCAATAGACAGGGGGCACTCCAATTGACAGGGGGCACTCCAATTGACAGGGGCCACTCCAATTGACAGGGGGCACTCCAATCGACAGAGGGCACTCCAATTGACAGGGAGCACTCCAATTGACATGGGGGACTCTTAATTGACAGGGGCCACTCCTAATTGGCAGTGAGCACTACAAATTGGCAGGGGGCACTACCATTTGCCAGGGGGCACTGCTAATTGACAGGGGGTACTCCAATTTGGCAGGGGGCACACCAAATTGACAGGGGGAGCTCCAAATTGACAGGGGGCACTCTTAATTGACAGCGTCACTTCGAATTGGCAGGGGGCACTCCAAAATGACAAGGAGCACTCCTAATTGATAGGGGGCACTCCTAACTGACAGTGAAGCTCCTAACTGACAAGCGGCACTCCTAATTGCAAGGGGGTACTCCTAATCGACAGGGGGGGGGGGGGGGGGGGGGCTCCTCATTGACAGGGTGCACTCCTCATTGACAGGGGCACTCTGTAATGATGGTGGGGGTCTCCTCATGGATGGTGCGGCACTCCTAATTGATGGTGGGGCACACCTCATTGACAGGGGGTTCAGCTCATTTACAGGGGGAACTCCTCATTGACACGGCGCACTCGTCATTGACAGGGGACACTCCAATACACAGGGGGCACTCCAATAGATAGGGGGAACTCCAATTGACAGGGGACACTCCATTCGACAGGGTGCACTCCAATTGACAGGGTGCTCTCCACTTGACATGAGGGACTCCTAATTGATAGGGGCCACTCCTAATTGGCAGTGGGCACTACTAATTGGCAGGGAGCACTCCTCATTGACAGGCGGCACTCCTCATTGACAGAGGGAACTTTTCATTGGCAGGGGGTGCTCCTCTTTGACAGGGGGCACTCGTCATTGACAGGGGGCACTCTTCATTGACAGTGGACACTCCTCATTGACAGTGGACACTCCCCATTGACGGTGCGGCATTCCTCATTGACGAGAGATCACTCCTCATTGACGGTGGGGCACTCGTCATTGACGGCGGCGTCCTATTTGACAGGGGGCACTCCGAATTCAAAGGGGACACTCCTAGATTACTGGGGCCTCTCCTAGCTGACAAGGGGAACTCCTATATTAAAGGGGGCAATCCTAATTGCAAGGGGAGACTGCTAATTGGCAGGGGACAATCCTTATTGATAGTGGGCACTCCTCATTGACAGGGGGCACTCCTCATTGACAGGGGGCGCACCTCATTGACATGGGGCCCTCCAATTGCCGGGGGCGGGGGGTTGGATGCAATCCAATTGACAGGGGGCACCGCAATCGACACGGGGCACTCTAATTGACAGGGTGCACTAAAATTGACATGGGGGAATCCTAATTGACAGGGGGCACTCCGGGTTGACTGGGGGCACTCCTAATTTATATGGGGCACTCCTCATTGACGGTGGGGTACTCCTCATTGACAAGGGGAATTCCTCATTGACAGAGGCCTCCCAATTGACAGGGGGCACTCCTAATTGACAGGGGGGCACTCCTAATTGACATGGGACACTCCTAATTGACATGGGCACTCCTACTTGTCCTAATTGACATGGGGAGCTCTTAATTGATAAGGGGCACTCCTAATTGAAAGGGGAGCACTCCGAATTGACAGGGCCACTCCTCATTGACGGTGGGGCACTCGTCATTAACCGGGCGTCCTATTTGACAGGGGGCACTCCTAATTGACAGGGGGCACTCCTAGTTTACTGGGGCCACTCCTAATTGACAGGGGGAGCTCCCAACTGACAAGAGGTACTCCTATATGAAAGGGGGCACTCCTAATTGCAAGGGGAGACTCCTAATTGGCAGGGGGCAATCCTTATTGACAGTGGGCACTCCTCATTGACAGGGGCTTCTCCTCATTGACAGGGGCCTCCTAATTGACAGGGGGAACGCCAATTGACATGAGGGACTCCTATTTGACAGGGGGCACTCATCATTGGCATGAGGCACTCGTAATTGACAGGGGGCACTCCTATGCGGCAAGGGGCAGTCCTAATTGACTGGGGGCACGAATAACTGACAGGGGGTACTCCAAATTGACAGGGGGCACTCCAGATTGACAGGGCGTACTCCAAATTGACAGGCAGAACTCCAGATTGACCGGGGGCACACCTAATTGTCAGGGGACACTCCTAATTGGAAGGGGGAAATCCAAAATGACAGGGGGCACTCCTATTTGACAGGGGGCACTCTAACGGACAGGGGGAGCTCCTAACTGACAAGGGGCACTCCGAATTGACAGGGGGCACTCCTCATTGACAGGGAACTCTCCTCATTGAAAGGGGGCACTGCTCATTGGCATGGGGCACTCCTCATTGACAGGGTGCAATCCTAATTGACAGGAGGAGCTCCGATTTGACAGGGCGCAATGCTATTTGACATAGAGCAGACCTAATTGACAGGGGGCACTCCTCATTGACAGGGGGCACTCCTAATTGACAGGGAGCACTCCACATTGACAGGGGGCACTCCTAATTGACCGTGGACTTCCCTCATTGATAGGGGGGCACTCCTAATTGACAGGGGGCGCTCCATATTGACAGGGGTCACTCCTAGGTGACAGGGGGCACTCCCCATTGACAGGGGGCACTCCCGATTGACGTTGGGGGCTCTCCTCATTGACGGGGGGGGGGCACTCTTCATTGACGGTGGGGCACTCCGTATTGACGGGGGGTGGGGGGGCGCCCCTCATTTTACACGGGGAACTCCTCATTGACAGGGGGCTGTCCTCATTGAAAGGGGGCACTCCTCATTCACATGGGGCACTCGTCATTGACAGGGGGCACTCTTTGTTGACAGTGGGCACTCTTTATTGACAGTGGGCACTCCTTATTGACAGGGTGCACTCCTCATTGACAGAGGGCACTCCTTATTGACAGGAGGCATTCCTTATGGACAGGTGGCACTCCTTATTGACAGTTGGCACTCCAATTGATTGGGGGCACTCCAATTGACAGGGGACACACCAATTGACATTGGGGACTCCAGTTGACATGGGGGACTCCTAATTGACAGGATGTACTCCTCATTGGCAGGGGGCAGTCCGAATAGGCAGGAGCACTCGTAGTTGGCAGGGGCAGCCCAATCGACACGGGGCACTCCAATTGACAGGGTGCACTCGAATTGACATGGGGGACTCCTAATTGGCAGGGGGGCACTCCTAATTGACAGGGGTCAATCCTAATTGACAGGGGACACTCCTGACTGACAGGAGGCACTCCTAATTGGCAGGGGGGCACTCCTAATTGACAGGGGCACTCCTAATTGGCAGGGGGCACTCCTCTTAGACAGGGGCTCTCCTAATTGACAGTGCACAACCCTCATTAACAGGGGGCACTCCTAATTCAAAGGGCGCACTCCTAATTGACCCGGGCACTACTAATTGACAGGGGGTGCTGCCAATTGACAGGGGGCACTCCTAATTGACTGAGGGTGCTCCTAAATGACAGGGGCACATCTAATTGGCAAGAGCACTCGGAATTCGCAGGGGTGTTCCAAATTGACAGGGGGCACCCCTAATTGACAGGGGGCACTCCTAATTGACAGTGGGCACTCCTAATTGAGTGGGGGCGGGCACTCCTAATTGACAGGGGGAGTTCGAAATTGACAGGGGGCGTTTGAAATTGACAGGGGGTACTCCCAATTGACACGTGCGCTCCCATTCGACAGGGGGTGCTCCTAATTGACGTGGGGCATTACTAATTGAGGTAGGGGGAATTTCTAAGTTACAAGGGGCACGCCTAATTGAGATAGGGGGCAATCCTGATTGACAAAGGGGACTCCTACTTGAAAGGGGTACTCCTAATTGAGATGGGGACAATCCTAATTGACAGGAGACACTCCTAATTTACAGGGGCACCCCTAATTGACAGTGTCATTCCTAATTTAGATGGGGGACACTCCTAATGGACAAGGGCACTCCTAATTTGACAGGGGGTACCCCTAATTGACATCGGCACTCCCTATTGACAGGGGGCACTCCTAATTGACACGGGACACTCCTAATTGAGAGGGGGCACTCCTAATTGATACGGGCACTCATAAGTGATGGGGCAACTCCTAATTGATGGTGAGCACTCCAAATTGACCGGGGGCACTCCCAATTGACAGGGAGCGCTCCTAATTGACAGGGGTCACTCCTAATAGACAGGGGCACTCCTAATTAATAGGGGCACTCCGAATTGACAGGGGTCACTCCTAATTGACTGGGCGTTGCTAATTGACAGGGGGCACTGCTAATTGACAGGGGGCACTCCTAAATCAAAGGGCACACTGCTAATTGACCCGGGCACTACTAATTGACAGGGGATACTCCCAATTGACAGGGGATGCTCCTAAATGACAGGGGCACACCGAATTGACAGTGGTCCCTCCTAATTGATGGGGGGGGGGGCACTCCTAATTGACAGGGGGAGTTCGAAATTGACAGGGGGCGTTCGAAATTGGCAGGGGGCACGCGTAATTGACAGGGGCACTCCCAATTGACAGGGGGCTCTCCAAATTGACAGGGGGCACTACTAATTGATAATGGGCGCTCCTAATTGACCGGGGGCACTCCGAATTGACAGGGGCATTCCTAATTGAGATTGGGGCCACTCCTAATTGAAAAGGGGCAATCCTAATTGAAAAGGGGCATTTTTAAGTGACAGCGGGCACTCCTAATTGAGAAAAGGGGTACCCCTAATTGACAGGGGGCACTCCTAATTGACAGGAGGCACTGCCAGTTGAGATAGGAGGCCCTCCCAATTGACAGAGGCACTCCTGATTGACAGGGTGTGCTCCTAATTGACGGGGGCGCTCCTAATTGACAAGGGGCGCTCCTAATTGACAGAGGGTGCACCCATTTGACAGGGGGCACTCCTGATTGACAAGTGCACTCCTAATTGACAGAGTGCAGGGTCCGTGACGTCTCGGACCGTGTTTTCCAGATTCTTAAGGGGGAGGTGTAACAGTTACAAGTCGTGGTACACATTGGTACCAGCGGCATAGGTGAGAGAAGGGATGGGGATTTAAAACAGGAATTTGGGGAGCTGGCCTGGAATCTGAGAGCCAAGCCAATACATGTGGTAATCTCTGGTACGCTGCCTGTGCCACGTGATAGCGAGTTGAGGAACAGGGAGAGAGTGCAGTTAAACATGTGGTTGCAGGGATGGTGTAGGAGGGAGGGTTCAGCTGGATAATTGGAACACATTTTCTGGGGAAGGTGGGACCTGTAAAAACAGGACGGGGTGCACCTGAACCAGAGGGGCACCAAATACCCTGGGAGGGAAATTTGCTACGGCTCTTCAGGCGGGTTTAAACAAATTTGTCAGGGGGGTGGGAAAAGGAGTTGTTGTCCGGAAGTCAGTTTTGAGGGTAGTGAGGTATTGGGGAAGCTATCAATGTCAAGGGTGGGTACAAGTAGAGACGAAGGTGGCTTGACGTGTGTCTACTTCAATATAAGGAGCATCTGTAACAAGGCAGTGGAACGTGGGTCGAGGAATGGTACTTGGAACTACCATCTTGTGGCCATTACGGAGACATGGGTAGAAAAAAGGACAGGAATGGTTGTTGGACGTTCCGGGGTATAGATGTTTCAGTAAGTATAGGGAATCTGGTAAAAGAGGTGGAGGAGTCGCATTGTTAATCAAGGATAGTTTAATGGCTGCGGAAAGGCACTTCGAGGGGGATCTGCATACTGAGGTAACATGGGCTGAAGTTAGAAATAGGAAAGGAGAGGTCCCGGTGGTAGGAGTTTACTATGGGCCTCCAAATAGTAATAGATATGTGGAGGAAGAAATTGCTGAGCAGATTATGGATAGGTGTGGGGGTCAGAGTGTAGTTGTCATGGGGGACTTTAACTTTCCAAATATTGATTGGAACCTTTGAAGTTCGAATCGTTCGGATGGGGCGGTTTTTGTGCAGTGTGTGCAGGAGCGTTTCCTGACACAATATGTGGATCGGCCGACAAGAGGTGGGGCCACATTGGATTTGGTCCTGGGAAATGAACCGGGCCAAGTGTTAGATTTGGTCGTGGGAGAGCACTTTGGAGATAGTGACCACAAATCGGTTTATTTTGTTATTGCGATGGAAAGGAATAGGGCCGTACGGCAGAGCAAGGTTTATAACTGGGGGAGAGCTAATTATGATGCGATTAGGCAAGAATGAGGGGGCATAAGATGGGAACAGAAACTGTCAAGGAAAGGCACTAATGAAAAGTGGAACTTTTTCAACGAACAAATACTGTGTGTCCTTGATAGGTATGTCCCTGTCAGGCAGGGAGAAAATGGCCGAGTGAGGGAACCATGGTTCACAAAAGAGATGGAATGTCTTGTAAAAAGGAAAAGGGAAGCTTATTTAGGGATGAGTAAACACGGTTCAGATGGCTCGATTGAGGGTTACAAGTTAGCAAGGAATGAGCTGAAAAAGGGGCTTAGGAGAGCTAGGAGGGGGCATGAGAAGTCCTTGGCGGGTCGGTTCAAGGAAATCCCTAAGGCTTTTTACTCTTATGTGAGGTATAAAAGAATGACCAGGGTGACGTTAGGGCCGGTCAAGGACAATAGTGGGAACTTGTGTGTGGAGTCAGTAGAGATAGGCGAGGTGATGAATGAATACTTTTCTTCAGAGTTCACCAAGGAGAGGGGCCATGTTTTTGAGGAAGAGAAGGTGTTAAAGGCGAATAGGCTGGAGGATGTAGATATTCGGAGGGAGGATATACTAGCAGTTTTGAATAAACTGAAGGTCGGTAAGTCCCCTGGGCCTGATGAAATATATCCTAGGATTATTTGGGAGGCAAGGGATGAGATTGCAGAGCCTTTGGCTTTGATCTTTTGGTCCTCACTGTCCTCGGTGATGGTGCCAGAGGATTGGAGAGTGGCGAATGTTGTTCCTCTGCTTAAGAAAGGGAATAGAAATGACCCTGGTAATTATAGGCCGGCTAGTCTTACTTCGGTGGTTGGTAAGTTGATGGAAAAGGACCTGAGGGATGGAACTTACGACCATTTAGAAAGATGCAGATTAATCCAGGATAGTCAGCACGGATTCGTGAAGGGCAAGTCGTGCCTCACAAATTTGATAGAATTTTTTGAGGAGGTAACTAAGTGTGTCGATGAAGGCAGGGCAGTTGATGTCACATACATGGATTTTAGTAAGGCGTTTGATAAGGTCCCCCATGGTCGGCTTATCATGAAAGTAAGGAGTGTGGAATAGAGGGAAAGTTGGCCGATTGGATAGGCAACTGGCTATTTGTTCGAAGACAGAGGGCGGTGGTGGATGGAAAGTTTTCGGACTGGAGGCTGGTTGCTAGCGGAGTGCCCCAGGGATCAGTGCTTGCTCCTCTTCTACTTGTGATTTTTATTAATGACGTAGAGGAGGGAGCTGAAGGGTGGATCAGTAATTTTGCTGATGACACCAAGATTGGTGGTGTAGTGGATGAGGTGGAGGGCTGTTGCAGACTGCCACGAGGCTTGGGATGCAAAGCTGGGCTGCAAAATGGCAGATTGAGTTTAACCCTGATAAATGTGAGGTGATTCATTTTGGTAGGACAAATTTAAATGTGGAATAGAAGGTCAAAGGTAGGGTTCTGAAGACTGTGGAGGGACAGAGGAACCTTGGGGTCCATATCCGCAGATCTCTGAAGGTTGCCACTCAAGTGGATAGAGCTGTGAAGAAGGCCCATAGTGCGTTAGCTTTTATTAACGGGGTTGGAGGTTAAGAGCCGTGGGGTTATCCTGCAACTGTACAGGGCCTTGGTGAGACCACATTTGGAATATTGCGTGCAGTTCTGGTCACCTCACTATAAGAAGGATGTGGAAGCGCTGGAAAGAGTGCAAAGGAGATTTGCTAGGATGTTGCATGGTTTGGAGGGTAGGTCTTATGAGGAAAAGTTGAGGGAGCTAGGGCTGTTCTCTCTGGAGCGGAGGAGGTTGAGGGGAGACTTAATAGAGTTTATAAAATGATGAAAGGGGTAGATAGAGTGAACGTTGAAAGACTATTGCCTCGGGTGCATGGAGCTATTACAAGGGGGCATAACTATAGGGCTCATGGTGGGAGATATAGGAAGGATGTCCGAGGTAGGTTCTTTACTCAGAGAGTGGCTGGGGTGTGGAACGGACTGCCTGCAGTGATAGTGGAGTCAGACACTTTATGAACATTTAAGCGGTTGTTGGATAGCCACATGAAGCACACCAGGATGATAGGGAGTGGGATAGCTTGATCTTGCTTTCAGATAAAGCTCGGCACAACATCGTGGGCCGAAGGGCCTGTTCTGTGCTGTACTGTTCTCTGTTCTATGTTCTAATTGACAGGAGCGTTCCAAATGGACAGGAGGCACTCCTGATTGACAGGGAATATTCCTAATTGAAAGGAGGCTCTCCTAATTGACCCGGGAACTACTAATTGTCGGGGGGCACTCCTCATTGACAGGGGGAGCTCCTAATTGCCAGGGGTTGATCCTAATTGACAGAGGAAACTCCTAATTGACGGGAGACACTCCTAATTGACAAGGGACGCTCCTAATTGATGGGGGCCATTCCTAATTGACAGGGGGTGATCGAAATTGACAGGGGGCACTCCTAATTGAAGGGGGGCATTCCTAATTCACAAGGAACACTCCTAATTGGCAGAGGACACTCCTAATTGATAGCGTCACTCCCGAATTACAGGGACCACTCCCAATGCACAGGGGGCACTCGTAATTCACAGGGGGCACTCCTAATTGACAGGGGATACGCCTAATTCACAGAGAGCACTCCGAATTGACAGGGGTACTCCTAATTGAAATAGTGGGGACTCCTACTTGACAGGGACACGCCTAATTGACAGCGGGCACTCTTAATTGAGATAGGGGGCACTTCTAATTGGCAGGGGCACTCCTAATTGGCAGGGGCCACTCCTAATTGAGATAGGGGTCACTCCTCTTTGACAGGGGCACTCCTAATTGACAGGGGACACTCCTAATTGCCGAGGGCACTCCTCATTGACAGTGGGCACTCCGAATTGACAGCAGGCACTCATAATTGGCAGGGGACTCTCCTAATTGACAGAGGTGACACCTAATTGATAAGGGGCATTCATAATTGACAGGGGCCCTCGTAATTGACAGGGGGTATTCGAAATTGACAGGGGGTGTTCGAAATTGGCAGGGGACACTCCCAATTGACAGCGTCACACCTAATTGAATGTGGGCACTCCCAATTGACACGTGCACTCCTACTCGATGGTGTGTACTCCTAATTGACAGGGGGTACCACTAATTGAGATGGGGGCAGTTCTATTTGACAGGGGGGACACCTACTTAACAGGGGTATGCCGAGTTCAGATGCGGACACTCCTAACTGACAGGGGGCACTCCCAATTGACAGGGGGCGTTCCTAGTTCACAGGGGGCAATTCTAATTGACAGGGGTATTCTTAATTGAGATAGGGGGCACTGCCAATTGACAAGGGCACTGCTAATTGACGGGGGCACTGCTAATTGACAGGTGGCACTACCAACTGACAGAGGACACTCCCAACTGAAGGGGACACTCCTAATTGACAGAGGTTAAACCTAATTCAAAGGGGGCACTCCTAATTGACCCGGGCACTACTAATTGATGGGGCCACTCCTAATTGACAGGGGGCGCTCCTAATTGACAAGGGGCACTCCTATTTGACAAGGACACTACTAATAGACAGGAACGTTCCGAATTGACAGGGGGCACTCCGAATTCACAGGGGGTACTCCAAATTTAGACAGGGCCCTCCTAAATGACCCTGGCACTACTAATTTTTGGGTGTGCTCCTAATTGACCGGGGGCACTCCTAATTGACAGGAGGCACTTGTAATTGACAAGGGAACACTCCTAATTGACGGGGGGCTTTGCTAATTCACAGGGGGTGCTCCTAGTTGATAGGGGGCACTCCTAATTGACAGGGAGCACTCCTCATTGACCGAGAACATTCCCCATTGACAGGGGCACTCCCAATTCACAGGGAGCACTCCTGATGCACAGGGGCACTCCTAAATCAGAGGGTCACTCCTAATTTTGGAAGGGGGTACTCCTAAATGACCCTGGCACTACGAATTGTTTGGGGCGCTCCTAATTGACAGGGGTTGATCCTAATTGACATGGCACACTCCTAATTGACAGGAGGCACACCTAATTGACAAGTGGACACTCCTAATTGACAGGGGGCACTCCTAATTGACAGGGACACTCCTAATTGAGATAGGGGTCACTCGTATTTGACAGGAAGCGCTCCAACTTGACAGAGGTCACTCCGAATTGATGGGCAGCAACCCTAATTGTCAAGGGGCATTCCTAATTGACAGGGGGCATTCGAAGTTGACATGTGGTGTTCGAAATTGGCAGGGGGCACACCCAATTGACAGGCTCACATCAAATTGAAAGTGGTCACTACCAATTGACACGTGCATTCCTACTCGACAGTGGGTGCTCCTAATTGACAGGGGGCACGACTAATTGAGATAGGGGGCACTTCTAATTGACAGGGGACACTCCTACATGACAGGGGCACTCGTAGTTCAGATGCGGACACCCCTAATTGACATGGGGAAATCCCAATTGACAGGAGGATTTCTTAGTTGACAGGGGGCACTTCTAATTGACAGGGTCACTCCCAATTGACAGGGGGCGCTCCAAATAGACAGTCGGCACTCGTAATTGACAGGGTCTTCCTAATTGAGATAGGGGGCACTACCAATTGATAAGGGCACTCATAACTGAAGGGGGCACTCCTCATTGACAGGGGGTACTCCTAATACAAAGGGGGCACTCCTATTTCACCCGGGCACTCCTAATTGACCCGGGAACAACTAATTGATGGGGCCGCTCCAAATTGACAGGAGGCGCTCCTAATTGAAAGAGGGTGCTTCTAATTGACAAGGGGCACACCTTATTGACAAGGGCACTGCGAATTGACAGGAGCGTTCCACATTGACAGGGGGCACTCCTAATTGACAGGGGGGCACTCCATATTGAAATGGAGCTCTCCTAAATGAACCTGGCACTACTAATTGTTGGGGGGCGCTCCGAATTGACAGTGGGCGCTCCTAAATGACAGGGGTTGATCCTAATTGACAGGGGGCACTTCTCATTGACAGGGGCGAACCCTAATTGTCGGGAAGCAATCCAAATTGGCAGGGAGCACTCCTCATTGACAGAGGACAATCCTAATTGACAGGGGCACTCCTAATTCACAGGGAGCAATCCTAATTGGCAGGGGGTACTCCAAATTGAAAGGGGGCACTCCTAAAGGACCTTGGAACCACTTATTGTTGGGGCGCCCCTAATTGACAGGGGGCGCACCGAATTGACAAGTGGACACTCCTAATTGAAAGGGGGCACTCCTACTTGACAGGGGACACTCTCAATTGAGGTGGGGGCACTCGTACTTCACAGGGGCACTCCTAATTGACAGGTGGCACTGCTGATTGAGATAGAGGGCACTCCTAATTGACAGGGGCACTCCTAATTGACAGGGGCACTCATATTTGACAGGGACATTCCTAATTGAGATAGCGGGCACTCCTATTTGACAGGAGGCGCTCCTAATTGACAGAGGTCACTCCGAATTGACGGGCAGCACTCCTAATTGTCAAGGGGCATTCCTAATTGACAGGGGCACTCCTAATTGACAGGGGGCATTCGGAATTGTCATGGGGTGTTCGAAATTGGCAGGGGGCACACCCAATTGACAGGCTCACAACTAATTGAAAGTGGTCACTACCAATTGACACGTCCACTCCTCCTCGAGGGTGGGAGCTCCTAATTGACAGGGGGCACGACTAATTGAGATAGGGGGCACTTCTACTTGACAGGGGACACTCCTACATGACAGGGGCACTCGTAGTTCAGATGCAGACACTCCTAATTGACATGACGCCGTCTCAATTGACAGGGGGAGTTCTTAGTTGACAGGGGGCACTTCTAATTGACAGGGTCACTCCGAATTGACAGGGGGCGCTCCTAATTGACAGTAGGCACTCCTAATTGACAGGGTGCATTCCTAATTGAGATAGGGGGCACTGCCAATTGATAAGGGCGCTCCTAACTGAAGGGGGCACTCGTAATTGACAGGGGGTACTCCTAATTCAAAGGGGGCACTCCTAAATCACCCAGGCACTCCTAATTGACCCGGAAACAGCTAATTGATAGGGGTGCTCCTAATTGACAGGGGGCGCTCCTAATTGACAAGGGGCACACCTCATTGACAAGGGCACTGCTAATTGACAGGAGCATTCCAAATTGAAATGGGGCACTCAGAAAAGGCCCTGGCACCACTAATTGTTGGGGGCGCTCCTAATTGACAGCGGGCGTTCCTAATTGACAGGAGGCAATCCAAATTGACAAGGGGACACTCCTGATTGACGGGGATAGCATTCCTATTTGACAGGGGGGACTCCTACATGACAGGGGGCACTCCTAATTGACAGGGCACGTTCCCAATTGATGGGGGGCATTCCTAATTGACAGGGGCACTCCTAATTGACAGAGGACGCTCCGAATTGACAGGGGCAGTCGCATTGCACAGGGTGCAGTGCTGATGCACGTGGGGGCACTCCTAATTCACAGGGGTCACTCCTACCTGACAGGGGGCACTCCTAATTCACAAGGAGCACTCCTAATTCTCAAGGGGCACTCCTAATTGAGATAGGGGTCACTCCTAATTGACAGGGGCCACTCCTAATTGACAGTGTCACTCTAATTGACAGGGGGGCACTCCTAATTGACAGGGGGCGCTCCAAATAGAGGCGGGGCACACCCAATTGAGATGCGGCACTCGTAAGTGCAATAGTTGCTGCTCCAAATCGAAAGAAGGGCACTCCTAATTGACAGAGAAGGCTCTCTTATTCAAGATAGCGCGTGCCGAAATCGACACAGGGATAATGGACCATCCAAATCGAGATAGGGGCCACTCCAAATCGAGGTGCAGGCCACTCCAAATTGAGTGGGATACACCACATTGATATGAATTAACAAACATCACTCCTCACTGACAGCGGTCATTCGTAATGGACCCTACCACTCCAAATGGAAAGAGGTCACTCCCAGTTGAGATACAAGCATTCATAACTGAAAAAATCGCTGCGCCAAATCTAAATAGGGGGCACTCTTAATCGAGAGAGAAGGCTCTCTTATTCGGGAGTGGAGGGTGCTCCACATTGGGATGGGGGCACTCTCAATCAGGATAGTGAGCAATACAAATTGAGAAAATGCACACTCGAAATTGAGAGAGAGGGCTCTCTGATGGGGGATGCTGGGAGCTGTTGGTGTTGCTGGATGTTTATTCTGGGTTCTAAGAACCTAATTCCCCTATCATCAGAGTAAAGATGCTGGAACAGGAGCATCAAGAGCAGCCGGGGCACCTGCCAATGAAATAAATAACAAGAAGCTCTTTGTGCTGCTGCCCAAATGGAAAGGAAAGCAGGATGGTGTGAATGCTGCTCTTTCGGACAGGCGCCCTTGCCCTGTCCCCAATGGCAGCGACTACACAGCAAGTTGCTGCTTCATCACAATCTGCCCGGGTAGACCCACACTGGCTGTCAATCATTCTGCTGGAGCGGGTCCCTACCGGCTGTCCTCAAATGACGAACAGCGGAATGCACCAATGGAAAGGGAGGATACAACTCGGTCCCGCCCACTCAGTGAGCCGCAGCTCCAAGTGCGCCTGCGTGGACTCCACGCCTCGAGCGCGCAGCCTGTTTCCCACTGCGCGCAAGCGCACTGCCGCTTCCCGCTGTCCATCCGGGTATTTCCCAGTGGCGGGAAGGCGGAGTTTGTGAATGATGGTAACAAATTAAATAGAGAAAACGTCTCAACAACCCCGGGATGGATTTGTAAATTGGAACCCTGGTTCAAGAAATCATCCCCCCAACCCCCTTCCTTTATATCCTCATCAATAATCACAGCAGATTGTTTCAGTGGAATGTAAATGTGATAAGCAGCAGCTAAACATGCTGCACTGTGCTCCAAATGTTCAGCTATTTGGCTGATAGCAGTGATAGATTGTTCAGTGATATTTTGCTCAAAATCGTCACCTAAAGTGTCTTGAAGGTCATCCATTAGTAATTATAGACCCATGTCTATGGTGTATTTGAATCAAGTAAGGAGTCTTACAATACTAGGTTAAAGTCCAACAGGTTTATTTGGTAGCAAACGCCACTAGCGTTCGGAGCGCTGCTCCTTCGTCAGGTGAGTGGCAGATCTGCTCATAAACAGCAAACAGGGCATATAAAGACACAAACTGAATTTACACAATAATGAATAATGATTGGAATGCGAGTCTTTACAGCTAATCAAGTCTGATAGGTACAGACAATGTGAGTGGAGAGAGCATGAAGCGCAGGTTAAAGAGATGTGCATTGTCTCCAGACAGGCCAGCAGGTGAGACTTTTCATTCCATGCAAGTTGTGGGGATAGCACATAGTGTGACATGAACCCAAGATCCCGGTTGAGGCCGTCCTCATGTGTGCGGAACCTGGCTATCTGTCTCTGCTCAGCGACCCTGCGCTGTCGTTTGTCAGGAAGGCCGCCTTGGAGAATGCTTAGACGAATATCAGAGACCGAATGCCCGTGACAGCTGAAGTGCTCCCCAACAGGAAGAGAATTGTCTTGCCTGATGATTGTCGAGCGGTGTTCATTCATCCGTTGTCGTAGCGTCTGCATGGTTTCCCCAATGTATCATGCCTCGGGACATCCTTTCCTGCAGCGTATCAGGTAGACAACGTTGGACGAGTTACAAGAGTATGAACCGTGTGTCTGGTGGATGGTGTTCTCACGTGAGATGATAGCATCCGTGTCGATGATCCGGCACGTCTTGCACCCGTTTCTGTGGCAGGATTGTGTGGTGTCGCGGTCACTGTTCTCCTGAAGGCTGAGTAGTTTGCTGCAGACAATGGTCTGTTCGAGGATGTGCGGTTGTTTGACGGCAAGAAGTGGGGTTGTGGGGATGGCCTTGGCGAGATGTTCGTCTTCATCAATGACATGTTGAAGGCTCCAGAGGAGAGTTCGTAGCTTCTCCGCTCTGGGGAAGTACTGGACGACGAAGGCTAATCTGTCCACCGTGTCTCGTGTTTGTCCTTTGAGGAGGTTGGTGCGGTTTTTCGCTGTGGCGCGTCGGAACTGTCGATCGATGAATCGAGCGGCACATCCTCTTCTTATGAGGGCATCTTTCAGCGTCTGGAGGTGTCTATTGCGATCCTCCTCATCCGAGCAGATCCTGTGTTTCAGGAGGGCTTGTCCGTAGGGGATGGCTTCTTTAACGTGTTTAGGGTGGAAGCTGGAGAAGTGGAGCATTGTGAGGTTATCCGTGGGCTTGCGGTACAGTGAGGTGCTCAGGTGACCGTCCTTAATGGAGATGCATGTGTCCAAGAATGCAACCGATTCCGGAGAGTAGTCCATGGTGAGACTGATGGTGGGATGGAACTTGTTGATGTCATCATATAGTTGTTTCAGTGATTGTTCACCATGAGTGCAAAGGAAGAAAATGTCATCGATAGATCTAGTCTATCGCATCAGTTGAAGGTCCTGTTCGGTGACGAAGTCTTGTTCGAACCTGTACATGAAGATGTTGGCATATTGAGGTGCGAATGTTGCCCCCATGGCTGTTCCGTGTGTCTACATAGAACATAGAACACTACAGCACAGAACAGGCCCTTCAGCACACGATGTTGTGCTGAGCTTTATCTGAAACCAAGACCAAGCTATCCCACTCCCTCTCATCCTGGTGTGCTCCATGTGCCTATCCAATAACCGCTTAAATGTTCCTAATGGGCCTGAATCCACTATCACTGCAGGCAGTCCATTCCACACCCCAACCACTCTCTGAGTAAAGAACCTACCTCGGACATACTTCCTGTATCTCCCACCATGAACCCTATAGTTATGCGCCCTTGGAATATCTCCATCCACCCGAGGAAATAGTATTTGAACGTTCACTCTATCTATCCCTTCATCATTTTATAAATCACGATTAAACCTCCCCTCAACCTCCTCCGCTCCAGAGAGAACAGCCCTAGCTCCCTCAACCTTTCCTCATAAGACCTACCCTCCAAACCAGGCAGCATCCTGGTAAATCTCCTTTGCCATCTTTCCAGCGCCACATCCTTCTTTTAGTGATGTGTCCAGAACTGCACACAATATTCCAAATGTGGTCTCACCAAGGTCCTGTACAGTTGCAGCATAACCCCACGGCTCTTAAACTCCAACCCCCTGTTCATAAAAGCTAACACATTATAGGCCTTTTTCACAGCTCTATCCACTTGAGTGGCAACCTTCAGAGATCTGTGGATATGGACCCCAATATCTCTCCCTTCCTCCAAAGTCTTCAGAACCCTACCGTTGACCGTGTAATCCACATTTAAATTTGTCCTACCAAAATGAATCACCTCACTTTCATCAGGGTTAAACTCCATCTGCCATTTTTCAGCCCAGCTTTGCATCCTATCTATGTCTCTTTGCAATGTACAACAGTCATCCACCTCGTCCACGACTGCACCAATCTTGGTGTCATCAGCAAATTTACTGATCCACCCAGCAGCCCCTCCTCTAAGTCAGTAATAAAAATCACAAATAGCAGAGAACCGCTCGCAACCTGCCTCCAGCCCTAAAAGTTTCCATCCGCTACCACCCTCTTTCTTCTGTCAGATAGCCAGTTATCTACCCAATCGGCCAACTTTCCCTCTATCCGACACCTCCTTACTTTCATCATAAGCCGACCATTGGGGACTTTAACAAACGCCTTACTAAAATCCTGGATGATGAACTGGTTTTTGGAGGTGAAGACATTATGGTGCAGGATGAGTTGTAAAATTGCATCTGGAAATTGGCAGTTGTCGGTGTTGAGTACTGAGGCAGTTGCAGCAACGCCAACATCATGGGGGATGCTTGTGTCGAGTGCCGAGACGTCCAATGTGACTAGCAGTGCTCCTGATTCAACTGCTCCATGTATGCTGATTTTCTGTGGGAAGTCCGTAGTGTCGCGACAAAAGCTGGGGTTTCTTTGTACAATGGGTTTCAGGATGCCCTCGACATAGCCGGAAAAGCTTTCGCACAGGGTCCCATTGCCCAATATGATGGGACGGCCGGATGTGTTTGCCTTGTGTATCTTCGGGAGGCAGTCGAGATCTCCAACGCGGGGAGTACGTGGGACTAGAGCACGGACGGTGTTCTGAAGGTCCGGATCAAAGGTCTTGATCAGAGTGTTGAGTTGACCGGTATGTTCTTTGATCGGATCTGCGGGTAACTGTCTATAGTGTTCCTCGTTGTTCAGTTGTCGGGAGACCTTTTTACAGTAATCCGTTCTGTTCAGTATGACGATGGCCCCTCCTTTGCTGCTGATTTGATGACAATGTCGCGGGTAGTCTTGAGAGCATGCATGGCGTTGCGTTGTGCTTGGGTGATGTTCGGGGCTGTCTTCTGAGTGCCGCTGATGAATTTGGTGTTGACGCACCTCCTGAGGGCTTGGGCATACATGTCAAGTCGAGGGCAGCGGCATTCCGGAGGGGTCTAATTCGACTCTTTCCTCTTCGGATGCACTGTGGATCTCTCTGTCGGCTGTTCCGGTTCATTGGCTGTCTCGTTGTCTTCGTTGTTGGCCTCTTGGGGTTTGTGGAAGAACTCCCGCAGCCTCATTCGCCTGATGAATCCCTCTGTGTTTGAAGGGGGCTATTTTGGTGGTGGGACAAAAATTGAGCCCTCGGCTGAGAACTTTGATTTCATCTGGTTGAAGTATGTAGTTCGTCAAGGTTATAGAACATAGAACGTAGAACTGTACAGCACAGACCAGGCCCTTCGGCCCACGATGTTGTGCAGTGCTTTGTCTGAAACCCAGATCAAGATATTTCCTCCCTTTCATCCCGAAGTACTCCATGTGCCTATCCAATAGCTTCTTAAATGTTTCTAAAGTTTCTGACTCCACTATCCCTGCAGGCAGTCCATTCCACACCCCAACTACTCTCTGCGTAAAGAACCTACCTCGGACATCCTTCCTATATCTCCCACCATGAACCCTATAGTTATGCCCCCTAGTTACCGCTCCATCCACCCGAGGAAATAGTCTTTGAACGTTCACTCTATCTATCCCCCTCATCATCTTATAAACCTCTATCAAGTCTCCTCTCAACCTCCTCCGCTCCAAAGAGAAAAGCCCAAGTTCCCTCAACCTTTCCTCATAAGACCGACCCTCCAAACCAGGCAGCATCCTGGTAAATCCCCTTTGCACTCTTTCCAGTGTCTCCACATCCTTCTTGTAGTGAGGAGACCAGAACTGCACACACTATTCCAAATTTGGTCTCACCAAGGTCCTGTACAGTTGCAGCATAACCCCACGGCTCTTAAACTCAAACCCCCTGTTAATGAACGCCAACACACTATAGGCCTTCTTCACGGCTCTATCCACTTGAGTGGCAACCTTCAGAGATCTATGGATATGAACCCCAAGGTCTCTCTGTTCCTCCACATTCTTCAGAACCCAACCTTTGCCCCTGTAATCCACATTTAAATTTGTCCTCCCAAAATGAATCACCTCGCATTTTTCAGGGTTAAACTCCATTTAGCATTTTTCAGCCCAGCTCTGCATCCTATCTATATCTCTTTGCAGCCTACAACAGCCCTCCACCTCATCCACTCCTCCACCAATCTTGGTGTCATCAGCAAATTTACTGATCCACCCTTCAGCTCCCTCCTCCAAGTCATTTATGAAAATTACAAATAGCAGAGGACCAAGCACTGATCCATGTGGCACTCCGCTGGTAACCGGTTTTCAGTCTGAAAATTTTTCATCCACCACCACCCTCTGTCTTCTGTTAGATAGCCAGTTACCTATCCAATCGGCCAAACTTTCCCTCTATCCCACACATCCTTACTTTCTTCATAAGCCAACCGTGGGGGACTTCATCAAACGCCTTACTAAAATCCATGTATATGACATCAACTGCACTACCTTCATCTACACACTTAGTTACCTCCTCAAAAAATTATATCAAATTTGTGAGGCAAGACTTGCCCTTCACAAATCCATGCTGACTATCCCGGATTAAGCTGCATCTTTCTAAATGTTCGTAAATCCTATCCCTAAGGACCGTTTCCGTCAACGTACTGACCACCGAAGTAAGACTAACCGGCCTATAATTACCAGGGTCATTTATAATCCCTTTCTTAAACAGAGGAACCACATTCGCCACTCTCCAGTCCTCTGGCACCACCTTAATGGACTTATAATGGACTTCCCTGTAGTGTTACTGTTTTCTACTGTGCTACTTGGTTTCTGCTGTTGGAGATGACGTATTTAACTCAATCCAATCCAATCTTGCTGGTTTATGTGGAGTGTGGGTGATGTCATAAATTAGAGTTCCAGACTGATAATGGTTCAATGGGAATGGCCCTGCAATATCCACCCTTTCCTTTATAAGCTGCTTTAGTGATGTCTCTATCTTGATTCCTAACTTCCACATTACATTTGAGATTTTCATCAATTTAAACCCACAAGAAGCTTGTTCATTTGAATATATTGTGATCTGGGCAAGCAATTGTACTTCCTGATTGTTGGCATTCCCTTGAAGAAGTACCACCAAATTCCCTCCCTTCCTACAACATAAGGTAAAACTTATCATACCTGAAACATATACCATCCATAATTATACCAATGTTCTGGCACACTGATACTTTCCAAACCATTGCAGCCATTGGAATCCGTACTATTAATCCTAAAGCCTTATGGAAAACTCCACCAAAATTATTCTCAAACCAAACCTTGGTCATTCATCCAAACTGACAACAGGAAAAATTAGCATGTCTTTGTCCACAATTTAGATAATCTAATTGTACATTACGAATCCAGGGAGGAATCTTCCCTGATTAGCTTGCTCTGAATTCTCTCTCAGTTGTTCGATCATCCAATTCCCATGGGCACTACACAAGGTTTTATTCTGCTGTTTCCCATCATCTTGTCTTTAATAATTTGATCAATGATTTTAGCATGTCTTTCGAATGCAGTCACCACATATTGAATAGCAAGTTATCGGAGCAACGATCCTGAAACAGCATTCTAATTATTATGATTATTTACCTCAGCCATGACTTGCTTCACCTGCTGGGTTAATGTTTGACGTTTAAGTTCGAGATTTGCCAAATCAACAATGTTAACCGCGGACGCTGCTGCACTACAAACAGTTGCTAAAACATTAACTCAGTCCCTGCTCTCGCGGCCTTTGGAATCACCAAATCATTCTTGCACCTCCTTTGTTACTTCATGATTTCTCAACCTCTGTGTTTGAAGAAAATATAATTCTCTCAGTTGAATTGGACACCAATCAGATAAATGAATTTTAGTGAAATCGAATACAACCGGTGCCAATTCATAACAAACATTGTCAGACAGTATCTTGTTTGTATTTATTCTAACTAAACCATTTTGAGGTGCAAGGGTATTCACAGGACACGAAGATTTCATTGGTGGAGATGAGGAAGTAGAGTAAAATTCCGATTCATTACCCTCCTTGTGCCAAGGAGGGGACTGAAGGTGTAGGTTTATCTATCCAATATACTTGATTTTTAAGATGTTCCTTATCTTCATAATGAACCCCTTTGCAAACATTTTGTTCATACTTATCAGGAATTTATATTGGAATTCGAATTGTACCAATCCCGCTTCGGGATGTAAACTTTCGACATACTTTAAATTGTGTACAGGTGTCACGAAAATATGTATCACGCTGTTACATAATTAAACTTCTTATAAAGCGAAACATAGCACAATGACTTTGGTTATACCATTTCACAACAGAATCATATTTAAACATGTATAGACACCCACATATAACCGTCACATTCGGATTCACCAATAAATGTCTATCTTCACATTGCTGCATTCGGAAGAGGAAAGCCAAATGGTCTGTTCCTATGCTGTACTTTTCTTTGTTCTTTGAGTAAGGAGTTGAGTGCGTGAGCCACAGTCCCAGTCTGTTTTCTTTCCTGTAAAAGAACAGCTGAGAGTGAAGTCGGTTGTTGCCTCTTCCAATGCAAACGGGAGATCAGGCTCTGGCACAAATAATGTTGGCGCTGAAGCCAAAGCACGTGTTAAATCAGATACTGCCTGTGTGCGCTGCTCAGTCCACAGCCACAGAATAGTTTCGCTCCTTAACTCTGAAAATAGATCAGCTTTAGTTGATTTTTTCAGTAAAAGCACGGAAAGATTGAACTGCACCAACATCCTCAGGAGAGGCAATTGTAAGATAGATTCAATTCGTTTTTGTTCAATCTCCCGCTAACCTTGACGAATGATCATTTGAATGCCTCCCCCCAGCAACCACCTCCACCCCCCCCCCCCCGCCCCCACCCCTCCCCACCACAACTACTCTGCCGGAGACTTTCGCGTAAGGAATTGCTCCCAATCAACTTTGGGCAGATCCTGTCTTATTTTAATAAATGCTGCTCTCCCCAATCCAAAGATGGCTGCAGGCCATCTTTCTCCTGGTCCATATTTGTACCATACCGTGTTGTGATCGCTATCGCTAAAGTGCTCCTCCACTGCCAAATTGAACACATGTCTGGCTTCATTCCCCAGAACCAGATCCAGTACTGCTCTTTCTCTTGTTGGGCCTTCTACACATCAAGAGAAAAACAATCCCTGGTTACATTTCACGACATTTTTCCCCTCTGAATCCTTAACACTCCGACTATCGCAATTTATGACAGGAAAGTTGAAATTCCCTCGTATTATTCTTACACACCTCTGTGAACTTTCTAAATATTTGCTCGTCTAATCCCTGCTGACCCTTTGCATCTACAATACACTCCCAGTGATGTGGCTGACCCGTTGAAATTCCTAAGTTCGACCCAAAGTGCCTCATTTGAAGACCCGAAATGTGGGGGGAGGGGCGAATGCCCCATCACGCTGCACGAATCTTTTAGCACAGCCAGCCGGGAGAATCGGGAGGGGGATGCGTGGAGGCGGGGGGGGGGGGTGGTGGATCTCCTATCAGGCTGCAGAAGTCATATAGCACAGCCAGCTGGGAGAATCAGTGTGTTGTGGGGAAGGGGGGTGGGGGGCGGGGGGGGGAGGTGTGGGGCTGGGGGTGGGAGAGCGAATCTCCCATCACGTTGCACAAATCTTATAGCACAGCCAGTCGGGAGAATCGGGGCGTGGGTGGGGCGGGAAGGCGGCGAATCTAATCACGGTGCACCAATTGTTTCGCACGGCCAGCCGGGAAAATCTGGCGGGAGAGGGGTGCATCTCCCATCACGCTGCACATATCTTTTAGCACAGCCAGACAGGAGAATTGCACGTCAGCCGATTCGTGGGATCCCCGTGAGCATTCGCGCCGTGTTTATGTTTCCTCGGTCTGGGTTTGCTGTGGCGTCAGCAATCGACTGGGAGGGTCGGCAAGTAATTACATGTTTTTTTACACATTGCTAAACTAGTACTAATGAGTCCGGGACTGAATTATCCGGGCCCGCTCACATCACTCACCCCGCCAGGGTGTTTCACTCCAGCTGGATGATAGCAACTCCTAACTTTTGGGGAGCTAGAGGGCTGACGCCGCTGCAGTGAAGGACCGGTGCAATTGTGGCCCTCTCAGGGGGTCAAACTGCAGGATGGCTGTGCTCCATGGGCTTGGGCACCCTGGCAATGCCAACCTGGCACTGCCCAAGGGGGAGAGTGCCCATGCACCTTGGCTCTGTCTATCGGTCATGCGTCTGTGTCAAGGGGACGGGGCAGATTGCTAGAGGGGCCTAGGGGACAGGGCCTAGGAAGTCGGGGCGTGGGGGCAATTTGTGAGGGTGGGGGCCCCCGCTGCCACTCTGCAAAGGGATCGGTTTGGGCTCGAGGGAGGCCAAAAATCGGGTTGGCCCCGGGGGAGGGGCGGGGGGGTATTGTTAGCTGGGGTGGGGGTGGGGTGTGCTGCTTGTTGGTTCTGCGGGGGTGGGGGGTCTGCCTGCGGTATGGTCAAGAGGACCATCACTTCTGGGGGGAGACTGGAGATTGCAGTGGGCCGGGGCGGGGACGGTGGTTTGGGCTGGCTCACGATGGATGGGAGGCCGTAATCGGGCTTTGTGGGCGGGGGGGGGGGAGGCGGGGGGGCGGGGGGCGGGGGGCGGGGGGGGCGGTGGCTTGGGTGCAGCCCTAGTTCATCTCTCACTAAAATTTGACACATCATCTTAAAATGTATTCTCAGAACCCTGATTCACCAATTTCTCCTTGATCAATCTAAATGGTTTTCATACCTTATCACCAAACATTAATTTGAATTCACGAATTTTAGTTGATTAGGTAGGTGCATCCCGAATTGATAAAGGTAAAAATGGTATTCCTTTATCCCAATCCTCTGGATAATACTGGAGTCAAACCTGATCTTCAAAGTTTGAAGCCACAACTCTAACACACTGTGCGACTCTGGATGGTAGATAGTTGATTAAAATTGTTCCACTCCGAAGCTGTACCTAAGTTCCCTGAATAGCATTAAGGAACAAAGAACAATACAGCACAGGAACAGGCCCTTTGGCCCTCCAAGCCCGCGCCGCCCCTGGTCCAAACTAGACCATTCTTTTGCATCCATTTTAGCCTGAGGCTAATCAGTGTTACAATCTCCTACCTGTTCCCTTTCTCTTTCACCACCTGTGGATTTTTCTTTTCTTCAGATGATATCCCTCAGAAATTGAAATTGATATCCAAGAGCAAAACTTGAATTTTGAACCAATTTAATACCACCTGCCAATAAGAACATAAGAACAGAAGAAATAGGAGCAGGAGTAGGCCATCTCGCCCCTCGAGCCTGCTCCGCCATTCAATAAGATCATGGCTGATCTGAAGTGGATCAGTTCCACTAACCCGCCTGATCCCTATAACCCCTAATTCCCTTACCGATCAGGAATCCATCTATCCGTGATTTAAACATATTCAACGAGTTAGCCTCCAACACTTCAGTGGGCAGAGAATTCCAGAGATTCACCACCCTCTGAGACAAGAAGTTCCTCCTGAACTCTGTCCTAATCCGACCCCCCTTTATTTTGAGGCTGTGCCCTCTAGTTCTAGTTTCCTTTCTAAGTGGAAAGAATCTCTCCACCTCTACCCAATCCAGCCCCTTCATTATCTTATAGGTCTCTATAAGATCCCCCCTCAGCCTTCTAAATTCCAACGAATACAAACCCAATCTGCTCAGTCTCTCCTCATGATCAACACCCCTCATCTCTGGTATCAACCTGGTGAAGCTTCTCTGCACTCCCTCCAATGCCAATATATCCTTCCACAAATAAGGGGACCAATACTGCACACAGTATTCCAGCTGCGGCCTCACCAATGCCCTGTACACATGCAGCAAGACATCTCTGCTTTTATATTCTATCCCCCTTGCGATATAGGCCAACATCCCATTTGCCTTCTTGATCACCTGTTGCACCTGCTGACTGGGTTTTTGCGTCTCATGCACAAGGACCCCCAGGTCCCTCCGCACAGCAGCATGATGTAATTTCTTTCCATTTAGATAATAATCCAATTTGCTATTATTTCTTCCAAAGTGAATAACCTCGCATTTGTCGTTATACTCCATCTGCCAGATCCTCGCCCACTCACTCAGCCTGTCTAAGTCTCTCTGCAGACCTTCTACGCTCTCCTCACGATTCACTTTTCCACTTATCTTTGTGTCGGCTGCAAACGTTGTTACCCTACACTCAGTCCCCTCCTCCAGCTCGTCTATATAAATGGTAAATAGTTGAGGCTCCAGTACGGATCCCTGCGGCACGCCACCAGTTACCAACTGCCCACCAGAAAAGCACCCATTTATTACGACTCTCTGCTTCCTGTCGGATAGCCAATCCGCAATCCACGCTAACACCCTACCCCCAACTCCGTGTGACCCATTCTTCTTCAGCAACCTTTTGTGAGGCACCTTATCAAACGCCTTTTGGAAATCCAATCCTGCTGCTAACCCTGCAATTTTAACTGTCCGTCCGTCCACATGAGTCCTCAATACTTTGGGAAAAGAACTTTTAAATTATTCCATAATAATCGTTTACCTAAGAGCATCAAACGTCTGGTTTATTTTCAGTGTTCTTCTCCATCTGTCAAAGTTTCTTTGTTTGATTCATTCAGGGTGGCATGGTGGCAAAATGTGACCCTGCCCATTGTGCAGGGAGGGTAGATTTCTTACCCCACCCACTGTGCCAGTCTGGGCTTGCATAGTGGCACAATAGTTATCACTGCCGCCTCACAGCTTCATAGAACTGGGTTCAATTCTCGGCTTGTTCACTGTTTGTGTGGAGGCTGCACGTTCTTCCCGTGTCTGTGTGGGTTTACTCCGGGTGCTCTAGTTTTCTCCCACCGTCTGAAGGTTGTGCTTATTATGTGCATTGGCCATGCTAAATTTTCCCTCAGTGTATCCAAACCGGCGCCAGAGTGTGGGGACCAGGGGATTCACACACAAAATTCATTGCAGTGGTAATGTGAACCTACTTATGATACAAATAAATAAACTTTAAATAAACTTTTAAAGTTGTGTTTGACGTGCTTCCTCCCTGAGATTTCTAAACTTCTGCCTGTCGGCATCAGGCACTAGTTCATATGCACTTCAGACCCCAAGATATTGCAATGCTAGTGTGCCTCTAAGAAAGGTAGTTATGATCATGTTCTCTGCAGTTATGGCAGGCCCTGAGCTGTCTGTTCAGAAGACATATTATTGCTGTTTTAATGCTTTAACTGGGGTTTTGTGTATTTTTACTCTGGGCCTCAAGCAGTGCTCAGGACTTTTTATGACCCTGAATTATTTGATTTAAAAGTCAGCTGACAAGAGTTCTTGCTTTCAGGTTTGGGTTGTTAGCTGCTGTTTTTCGTTTCAAAAGTGTTGTTACTTCAGGCTGCAGGCAGGTTTTCTTTCTCTCACTCCCTGGTATTGTAAATTCTGCTGGCTAGCTGGAAGCATGTCTTCTTGCCTTCCTCCTGGCAAAATTCTGCTTTTGGCCGTTGCCAGCTAGTAACTAGTGTGTCTCTGTCTCTTGGCATTATCTCTACCTCGATGTCTCATGGAAGTTACAAGGCTAGAAGTCAGAGTTTCAATTCTCCAACCAAATGACTGAGTTCCAGCATCAGGTGAACATTCTTGTTCCCTGTGCTAAATCTGTGGCAGCGTGATGTTTGAAGGAGGTATGTTTGGTTGGAACATTTCATATTGTTGTTAATTGTCATACAATATCATGTTTTCTTTCTTGTTTGTACTTGGTAAAAGTTTCTACTACATTTTAGCCGTATTCTTAAAGAAGCTTTGTTTGATAAAGGCTCCCTAGTGGGTCACTTGAATCATCGCTGAAGTGAAACATCTTATGCTTACCCCAGCCAAATTCAAATTGCAAATCATCTGATCCAGTCGGAATTCATAAAACACTTTGGAGTTTCTGACCTGGAGTACAACAGTACATTACGAAGTCATACTCAACCCCAACAATTTGCTATTTTATGTTGTATTTTGACATTAGTTTTTGCATTAATGTGAGGAGAGAATGTTGCACTCCAGGCGAGATTCTACTGATACAATGGGAAGCTGTTCTCAAAACAAACGTCATTTACTAACAGAGTTAGTAGTAGTGGAGGGGATGGCCTACTGGCTTTATTGCCAGGTTATTAATCCAGAAACGTAACTTATGTTCTGGGGACTGGGGTTCGAATCCCGTCGCAGCAGATGGTGGAATTTGAATTCAATTTTGGGGCGGCACGGTAGCGCAGTGGTTAGCACTGCTGCTTCACAGCTCCAGGGTCCCGGGTTTGATTCCCGGCTCGGGTCACTGTCTGTGTGGAGTTTGCACGTTCTTCTCGTGTCTGCGTGGGTTTCCTCCGGGTGCTCCGGTTTCCTCCCACAGTCCAAAAATGTGCGGGTTAGGTTGAATGGCCAGGTTAAAAATTGCCCCTTAGAATCCTAAAATGCGTAGGTTTGAGGGATTAGCGGGTAAATATGTGGGGGTAGGGCCTGGGTGGGATTGTGGTCGGTGCAGACTCGATGGGCCGAATGGCCTCCTTCTGCACTGTAGGGTTTCTATAATTCTATGAGTTAACTATAGCAAATGGATTAGCTTATTACTTAACAATTGAACAATACTTAAGCACGGCAAGATACAATTCTTAACTGCTGTCCCTTCCCTATGAGTTCCAATTCAAACAATATTACTCCTTCAGACTTAACCATCACTTCAAAAATTGTCTGTACTTAGGTTGCCTGCCCTGATACACTCAGGCACATCCCAGAGACTGAGACAGCGAGAGAGACATTTTGCTTCTTTCTAAACCTGCCAGAAACAACCTTTTAAATATGAAAGAGAAACTATGTTTTCCTTGCAAGCCTGTAGTCCCTGAACGATGCAAAGAACATCCTTCCACTTTCCTTCTGTTGTTATCTCATTCATTACAGAAGGGGTGGCACGGCGGCACAGTGGTTAGCATTGCTGCCTCACAGCGCCAGGGACCTGAGTTCGATTCTGGCCTTGAGTGACTGTCTGTGGCGTCTGCATGTTCTCCCCGTGTCTGCGTGGGTTTCCTCAAGGTGCTCTGGTTTCCTCCCACTCTCCAAAGATGTGCAGGCCATATGGATTGGTCTTGCTAAATTGGCCCTTAATGCCACAATATATGTCGGTTAGGTGGATTGGCAATTCGAAATTGCCCCTTAGTTTCCCAAGACGTGTAGGTTATGGGTATCAGTGGGGTATATACAGGGATAGGATCTGGGTGAGATGCTCTATCAGAGTGTCAATGCAGACATGATGTTCTGTCGGGATTCGACGATTTTCAGTGTAGAGTTTGCACATTCTCCCCGTGTCGGCATGGGTTTCCACTGGGTGCTCTGGTTTCCTTCCACATTCCAAAGCTGCGCACGTTAGCTGGATTAGCCATGCTTGATTGCCCCTTAGTGTCCACATATGTCCAGGTTAGGTGGATTGGTCTTGCTAAATTTCATCTGAATGACAGTAGGACAGCATGATAACTAATTTTGGTAATGGGGATATGGTCTGTTTAGGTTTGTTGCTGGTGTAGACTCGATGGGCCAAAGAGCCTCTTCTGCGCTGTCAGGATTCTGAAAGAAGTAATGTCAACTTTCAATACATGGGCCCCAGCTTCCAGTTCAGGGTCGAATTGTTCTCACTTCCAGAGAAAACACACACTTTTACCTTGCTTCTTATTTTCGATGCTCCACTCTTCCCCCTTCAATTCTGCACTGTGATCTCCAATTCTTTGAAAGTTTTTTTCTCCTCGTTGCCGTGTAATAAATCGAGGACAGCTTGATAAGGCTTCAGAAAAAATGCTTATCTAGACACATAGAAACGGAGAACATAGGAGCTGGAGGCGTCTCTTTGGCCCTTTGAGCCTGCTCCACCATTAATTAGAATCATGACTGACTGATCGTCCAATTCAATTGCCTAATGCTGCTTTCTCCCCATAGCCTAAAATCACATACGCCCCAAGTGCCGTATTTAGCCGCCTCTTGAATACTTTCAATCTTTTGCCATCAACTATTTCCTATGGTGATGAATTCCACAGGCTCACCGCACTTGGGTGAAGAAATGTCTTCTCATCTCTGTCCTAAATGGTCTACCCTAAATCCTCAGACTGTGACCCCTGGTTCTGGACTCCGGGAACATCCTCTGTGCACTGACTCTCTCTAGTCCTGTTCGAATTTTATAAGTCTCTATGAGATCTCCCATCATTTGTCTGAAATCTTGCAAAAACAATCCTAACCTAATCAATCTCTTTTCACACATCAGTCACTCCATCCGCGGGATCAGGCTGGTAAACCTTCGCTGCACTCGCTCGGGAGCAAGAACACCCTTCCTCAGAAAAGGAGACCAAAACTGCACACAATACTATAGGCGTGGCCTCACCAAGGCACTGTATATTTGCAACAACACATCCCTGATCCATGTACTCAAAACCTCTCGCAATGAAGGCCAACAAACCATGCCTTCTTCATTGCCTGCTGCACCTGCATGCTTACCTTCAGTGACTGGTGCACAAGGAAACTCAGGTCCCCCTGCACACTCCCCTCTCCCAATTTACAGCCATTCAAGTAGTAATCTGCCTTCTTGTTTTTGCTTCCAAAGTGAATAACCTCACATTTATCCAAATTATACTGCATCTTCCATTAATTTGCTCACTCACACAACCTGTCCAGATTATTCTGAAGGATCTCCGCGTTCACCCACCCTCCCACCCAACTTGGTATCATCTGATAAATTTGAGATGTTACATTTTGTTCCGTTATTCAAACGATTAAGAAATATTGTGAATAGCTGGGGTCCCTGTGGCACCCCACTAGTTACTGCCTGCCAATTTAAAAATAACCCAATAATTCCTACTCTTTGTTTCCTCTCTCAGTATTCTATCCATCTTAAGACACTTCCCTCAATTCCACATGCTTTAATCTTGCACGATGATCACTTATGCGTGACTTCGTTAGACACTTTCAGAAAGTTCAAATACGCCACATCGTCTGGCTCCCCTAACCAACTCTACTCGTTACATTTTCAAAGAGTTTGAACAGATTTCGCAAGCATTATTTCCCCTTCATCAATCCATGCTGACTCTGTCTGATCCTTCCACTACTTTCTCAATGCTTTATTGATAATAAACATATAACTATATATATTACATGGTCAGACAGCATAACTCTGCAACTGCACGCTACACTTTCCTGGTTCCAACTGTCAATCCTTCCCTGGCTCGGAATATGTGCCCTGGCACTCGAGTGGCTCCTCGTCCCACCTCAACGCTCCATAGGCTCAGGCCCGACCATATGGTCCATAGGAAATTCTCCCTTAAATGGACCATAGTACTGCAGTTGGAAAATCACGCACGGTCCTGACTTGGAAGTATATCGGCTGTTCCTTTACTGTCACTGGGTCCAAATCCTGGAAAGCCCTCCCCAACGGCGCTGTGGTTCAACCCACTGGACAGGCTGCAGTGCTTCAAAAAGGGAGCTTCCCACCAACCTATTAAGGGCAGCTGGGTATGCACAAGAAATGCTGGGACTCGCCAGCGAAACCCACATCCCACAAAATGAACTTTGAAAGAAGTGTGAAGATAGAAAGTTTATGGCTAATGTCTCCAGTATTTCCACTTGGCCGGCTCTCAGTGAACCTCCACCATTATCCAGGCTGGGTAAATGTTCTATTCCATTGTGATATGAAAAGGGTTGGATTCAACGGGGTTAATTGAAGCTGTTTGTTTAGTGACTGTAATTGATGTGAGTCTCCATGGATCTGATTAGTGTGCCTGAAGGGTTTTACCTCTACTATTAATAAGGTATTCCGTTCAATGTGGTGTCAGCGGGAGCGACAGCTTCGACACTAACAGAGATCAGCGGCTGTGGAGAGAGAGGGAGGGAGCGGAGAGATCAGAATCTGGGAACAATGGATTGGAATCTTCCAACAATGGATGAGAGTCTGGGAACAATGGATTGGAATGTTACAACACTGGACAGGAGTTTTGCTCACGGTCTGTTCTTACTTTCTCAAGATTGGTTTGGTTCGTTACGGTTAACATTTCGCATCCGTGTTGTGCTCTGGTTTATTCAAGGGGTTTACTATCCAATTCTGGCTATTGTTGGTGTCCCTGGTAAGTCTCTGTGTCCACTTATTCTATTTGTCATCTATGTTTCATTGTATTACTCTCCTTATTTCAGTTTTGGGAACATGGAGTCCATTGACTTCAGTTCCACACTTAATCTCTGCTCCCTGTCCATTTACTCCATTCCTGTACCTGAAGCTGGTCTACACTTATTACACGCTCCATTAACCCTTTGACCTTGAGCTGATTACTCACCCCATATCCCATGCAGCCATATAAAACATTGGTTAGGCCACATTTCGGGTACTGTGTGCAGGTTTGTTCACCACACTACCTGGAAGACGAGGAAGCTTTGGAGGCAGTGCAACGAGAGTTCACCAGGGTGCTACCATTAACCAGAAACTCAACTAGACTCACCACATAAACAAAATGGCAACATGGGCAGGTCACGGGCGAGGAATACTGCGGCCAGTCAGTCACCTCCTGACTCCCCAAAGCCTGTCCAACATCTACAAGGCACAAGTCAGGAGCGTGATGGAATACTCGCCACTTGCCTGGATGGGTGCAGCTCCAACAAATTTCAAGAAACTTGACACCATCCAGGACAAAGCAGTCCGCTTGATTGGCACCACATCCAAAAACTTTCACTCCCTCCATCACCGATGCTCAGTAGCAGCCGTGTGTACTATCTACCGGATGCACTGCGGCAATTCACCCAAGATCCTCAGACAGTGCCTTCCAAGCCGAAGACCACTTCCGCCTGAAAGGACAAGAAACATGGGGACACCACATTTGCAACGTCCCCTACAAGCAACTCAACGTCCTGGTTTGGAAATATATCGCCGGTTCCTTCGCAGTTGTTGTGTTAAAATACTGAAAATCCCTCCTAAATGCGAATTGTGGTCAAACCACAGCACATGGACTGCAACGATTGAAGAAGCTGGCTCACATCCACCTTGTCAAGGGCAACTGCGAATGGGCAATTTAAAATGATGGCCACCCAGCAACGCCCATGTCCAAAGAATGAATTTAAAAATATGTTGCGTGGTCTCGAGGGTGTTGTTTATGAGGAGAGGCAGGATCAACTAGAATTGTTTTCACTGGAAAGACACTGGCTGAGGGGAGACCTGATAGATGTCTACAAAATGATGAGAGCAAAAGAAAGGGTGGAGAGTCAGAGCTTTTTTCCCAGGGTGGTAGTGTCAATTACGAGGGGTAACAGGTTCAAGGTAAGAGGGAGGAGGTTTAAGGGAGATGTGCGAGGAAGGTTTTTCACGCAGAGTGTGGTGGTTGCCTGGAACGTGCTGCCTGTGGATGTGGTGGAATAGACAGATATGGTCAGAGTAAGGGCAGTAGATTTATTTTTGTTTAATTAGGACATTATAGAAACATGGAATTGTAGAAGAGAAGAGATGCAGTTGGCCAATCAGCCCTTGGAAACTGCTCTGCCTTTCATTACAGTCATGGCTGTTCGTCCAACTCAAGAGCCTAATCCTGCTTTTTCCGCATAACTTTCGATCCCATTCGCCCCAAGTTCTATATCTTGTCACCTCTTGAATACATTCAATGTTTTGGCATCAGCTATTTCCTGCAGCAATGAATTCCACTGACTCACCACTCTTTGGGTGAAGAAATGTCTCCTCATCTCTGCCCTAATTGGTCTACCCCGAATCCTCAGACTGTGACCCCTGGTTCTGGATTCTCCCACCATCAGGAATATCCTCCTTGTAGCTACCCTGTCCAGTCCTGTTAGAATTTTAAAAGTCGCTATGAAATCCCTACTGATGCGTCCGAATTCCAGCGAAAAGAATCCTCACCAAATCAATCTCTCCTCATACATCAATCCTCCCATCCCTGGAATCAGCCTGGTAAACCAGGTAAATCATGATTGTCATGGGCTTTGATGGCTCAAGGGCTTGTTTCTGTGCTATGCACTACATCATGAATCATGTCTACTGTCATTACTAGAATCATCCTTTGCCTCACTCCAGCTGTCACAGTTTCTGTCTCCAGTTTTCTGCTGACCAGCCTCCGAGTTACAAAGCTGCAGAGTAAAAGCTCATCTCAAAATCCGCTGTCCATATCCCAACTTTCACCAAGTCTCATTTACCATCATCCTTGTGCTCACTGCCCTCTGCCCCAGTTGATCAGGTAAAGATCTCATTTTCACACTCACCTGATCTAATACCTCCATGACTTTGTCCACCTGATGGTCTCACACTAAATGTTTGTTGGCATTTAGCAGAGACAACCAAAACCCCCCACAACAGGTATGTCACAGTATAACGCCAGAATATTGTAAGGACCCAGAAACTGCACAACAGATAACGGGAGGACAATGAGAAGAGGTTGGTTAAAGTAGGACTGAGGGTGTTGTATTTGAATGCACGAAGTTTATGAAATAAATTAAATGAGCTGGTAATGCAGGTTGAATTTGGTGGATACAATGTTGCGGGCGTCACAGAGACGTGGCTGCAAGGGTGGGAGCTACATATCCTGCGATACACATCCTATTGAAAAGACAGGCAGGTGGGTCGACGGGCCGGCGTCGCATTGTTCGTAAGAAATTAAATTAAATTTATGGCAAGAAAGGATATAGGGTCAGACGATACATGGCAGAACATTGCGGCCTCGCTTGTTCCAAACCGTAATATCCTACCCGAGGTCAGCAGACCTTTCCCTCATCCACCCATCGCCCGTGGCAGGCAGGACAGTAAACGTCCGGCCACAGAATCGGTGCGGCTAGAGTTGGGGAACTTCAAACGTAAAAAGACCTTGATGGGAGTAATGCACAGGCCTCTGAACATTAGTCAAGATGTGGGGGACAAAATACAACAGGAGATAAAAAAAGGTGTGCAAGAAGGGCGAGGTTCCAGTGATCATGGGAGATTTCAATATGCAGGTGGATTGGGAAAAACAGGTCGGTAGTGGATCCCAAGATAATGAGTTTGTGGAATTTCTGAGAGATCGGTTTTTGGAGCAGCTTTTGGTGGCGTCCACGAGGAAACAGGGAATTCTGGATTTGGTGATCTGAAGTGAGGCTGTCTTGATACTCACATTTAGAAAAAAATGGACCTGTTAATGACAGACAGCATGCTTTGTGAAGGGGAGATCTTGCCGCATTAATTCATCGAGTGACCAAGATGAAAGGTGAGCGAAAGGCAGTGGACGTTATATACATTGACTTCAGTGAAGACTTTGGCAAGGTACCTCATGGTAGACTGGTATGACAGTTGAAATCGCAATGGATCAGATGGGGACTGGCAACATTGACTCATAACTGGCTTAGAACCATAGAACCATGAACATTACAGCACAGAAACAGGCCTTTTGGCCCTTCTTGGCTGTGACGAACCATTTTTTATGCCTGGTCCCACTGACCTGCACCTAGACCATATCGCTCCACACGCCTCTCATCCATGTACCTGTCCAAGTTTTTCTTAAATGTTAAAAGTGATCCCGCATTCACCATCTCATCTGGCAGCTCATTCCACACTCCCACCACTCTCTATGTGAAGACCCCCCCGCCCCCCCCCCCTCACCCCGCCTCGCATTCCCTTTTAACTTTTCCCCCTTCACCCTTAACACATGTCGTCCAGTTAATTTCTCCCCTCGCCTCAATGGAAAAAGCCTTCTTGCATTCACTCTCTCGATACCCATCATAATTTTATACACTTCTATCAAATCTCCCCTCATTCGTCCGCACTCCAGGGAATAAAGTCCTAACCAGTTCAACCTTTCTCTTTCAATTTCTCAAGTCCCGGCAACACCCTTGTAAACGTTCTCTGCACTCTTTCAAACTTATTAATATCCTTCCTGTAATTCGGTGACCAAAACTGCACACAATATTCTAATTTCGGCCTCACCAATGTCTGATACGACCTCTGCATATCATTCCAACTCCTATACTCAATACTTTGACTTATCAAGGCCAATGTACCAAAATCACTCTTTGTGACCCTACCGACCTGTGACGCCACTTTTAGGGAATTATCTATCTGTATTCCCAGATCCCTCTGTTCTACTGCCCTCTTCAGTGTCCTACCATTTACCTTGTATGTTCTACCTTGGTTTGTCCTTCCAAAGTGCAATACCTCACACGTGTCTGCATTAAACTCCATCTGCTATTTTTCAGCCCATTTTTCTAGCTGGTCCAAATCCCTCTGCAAGCTTTGAAAACCTTCCTCACTGTCTACTCCACCTGCAATCTTTGCATCATCAGCAAATTTGCTGATTCAATTTATCACATTATCATCCAGATCATTGACATAGATGACAGACAACAATGGACCCAGCACTGATCACTGTGGCACACCACTAGTCACAGGCCTCCACTCAGAGAAGCAATCCTCCACTACCACTCTCTGGCTTCTTCCATTGAGAGTTTTTGCAACACAAGGTTAAAGTCCGATAGGTTTATTTGGTAGCAAATGCCATTAGCTTTAGGAGCGCTGCTCCTTCGTCAGATGGAGTGGATATCTACTCTCAAACAGGGCACAGAGACACAAAATCAAGTTACAGAATACTGATTAGAATGCGAATATCTGCAGCCAACCAGGTCTTAATATAATTTTATTATGATGGGAGCACATTTCCACTCCATCTGACGAAGGAGCAGTGCTCCGAAAGCTTATGGTATTTGCTACCAAATAAACCTGTTGGACTTTAACCTGGTGTTGTGAGAATTCTTACTGTGATGTGGACATGCCGGCGTTGGAGTGGGGTGAGCACAGTAAGAGTTTTAACAACACCAGGTTAAAGTCCAACAGGTTTTATTGGTAGCAAATGCCATTAGCTTTCGGAGCGCTGCTTCTTCGTCAGATCGAGTGGAAACCTTTGCCCTGTTTGAGAGCAGATATACACTCCATCTGACGAAGGTGCAGCGCTCCGAAAGCTGATGGCATTTGCTACCAAATAAACCTGTTGGATTTTAAGCTGGTGTTGTTAAAACTCTCACTGTGTTTACCCCAGTCGAACGCTGGCATTTCCACATCATTTTTCCATTGAGCCAATGTCTAATCCAATTGACTACCTCTCCATGTATACCTAGCGACTGAACCTTCCTGATTAACCTCCCATGCGGGATCTTGTCAAAGGCCTTATTGAAGTCCATGGGGACGACGCCCGTTGCCTTCCCTTCATCCACTTTCCTGGTAACCTCCTGGAAAAACTCTAAAAGATTGGTTAAACATGACCTACCACGCACAAAGCCATGTTGACTCTCCCTAATAAGTCCCTGTCTATCCAAATATTTGTAGATCCTATCTCTTAATACTCCCTCCTATAATTTACCTACTACTGACGTCAAACTTACTGGCCTATAATTTCGCGAATTACTTTTTGAGTCTTTTTTAAACAATGGCACAACATGAGCTATCCTCCAATCATCTGCCACCTCAGCCGTGATACCGATTTTAAATATATCTGCCAGGGCCCCTGAAATTTCAACACTAGCCTCCTTCAAGGTCCGAGGGAATATCCTGTCTGGTCCTGGGGATTCATCTACTCTGATTTTCCCAAGACAACAAGCACCTCCTGCCCTTTAATTGTATAGGTTCCATGATCTCCCGACTTGTTTGTCTTAGAGACTCCATGCCAGTTTCCTTCGTAAATACGGATGCAAAAAACCCATTTAATATCTCCCCCATTTCTTTTGGTTCCATATATAGCCGACCACTCTGATCTTCAAGGGGACCAATTTTATCCCTTACTATCCCTTTATCCCTTTTATCCCTTACTATGCTTATGTTGGAGCAGCAATGGCAGGAGTTTCTGGGCGTAATTCGGGAGACACAGCAAAATTTCATGCCAAAAAGAAGCATACTCAGGGAAGAACGAGGGAACCATGGCTGACGAGGCAAGTCAAGGACAGCATAAAAGCAACAGGAAAGGCATTCAATGTCGCAAGGAATAGTGGGAAGCCAGTCGATTGGAAATCCTTCAAAGACCAACAGAGCAAAACGAAACAAGGAGGGAGAAGATACAATCTGAATGTGTGCTGGCCAGTAATATGAAATAAGATTGCAAGATTTTCTTTTGACATGGAAAGGGAAATGGAGAGACAAGAGTGGACATTGGACCGCTGGAAATGACGCTGGAGAAGCAGTAATGGAGGACAAACAATAGCAGAGGAATTGATTAGGTTAACTTGCAAGTTAAGTTGGTATTTCGAAAGACAAGTGCAATGTTGGTATTCATTTCGAGAGGACCAGAATACAAAAGCAGGGGTGTAGTGCCAAGGCTTTCCTCTCGTGCTGCCATAAAATTTTAAGAACATAGAACATAGAACATTACAGTGCAGGACAGGCCCTTCGGCCCTCGATGTTGCGCCGACCAGTCGAACCAATCTAAATCCCCTCTAATCTACACTATTCCAATATCATCCATATGTTTATCCAATAACCATTTGAACGCTCTTAATGTTGACGAGTCCAGGACTGCTGCAGGCAGGGCATTCCACGCCCTTACTACTCTCTGAGTAAAGAACCTACCTCTAACATCTGTCCTATATCTCTCACCCCTCAATTTAAAGCTATGTCCCCTCTTGCTAGCCAACACCATGCGTGGAAAAAGGCTCTCACTATCCACCATATCTAATCCTCTGATCATCTTGTATGCCTCTATGAAGAAACCTCTTAACCTTCTTCTCTCTAACGAAAACAACCTCAAGCCCCTCAGCCTTTCCTCATACGATTTTCCCACCATACCAGGCAACATCCTGGTAAATCTCCTCTGCACCCTTTCCAACACTTCCACATCTTTCCTATAATACGTCGACCGGAACTGTACACAATACGCCAAATGCGGCCCCACCAGAATTTTGTACAGTTGCAGCATGACCTCCTGGCTCCGAAACTCAATCCCTCTACCAATAAAAGCTAACACACCGTACGCCTTCTTAACAACCCTATCAACCTGACTGCCAACTTTCAGGGATCTATGCACATGGACACTCAGATCCCTCTGTTCATCCACACTACCAATTATCTTACCATTAGCCCAGTACTCTGTATTCCTGTTACTCCTTCCAAAGTGAATCACCTCACACTTTTCCGCATTAAACTCCATTTGCCACCTCTCAGCCCAGCTCTGCAGCTTATCTATGTCCCTCTGTAACCTGCCACTTCCCTCCGCACTGTCTACAACTCCATCGACTTTAGCGTCATCCACAAATTTACTAATCCATCCTTCCACGCCCTCATCCAAGTCATTAATAAAAATGACAAACAGCAGTGTCCTCAACACAGATCCTTGCGGTACGCCACCAGTAACTGAACTCCAGGATGAATATTTCCCATCAACCACCACCGTTTGTTGTCTTACAGCTAGCCAATTCCTGATCCATACCACTAAATCACCCTAAATCCCATGTGTCCGTATTTCCTGCAAAAGCATACCATGGGGAACCTTATCAAACGCTTTGCTTAAATCCATATACACCACATCAACCGCTTTACCCTCATCCACCTCTTTGGTCACCTTCTCAAAGAACGCAATAAGGTTTGTGAGGCACGACCTACCCTTCACAAAACCGTGCTGACTATCCCTAATCAAATTATTCCTTTCTCGGTGATTATAAATCCTATCTCTTATAATCCTTTCCAATACTTTGCCCACAACAGAAGTAAGGCTCACCGGTCTAAAATTACCAGGGTTGTCCCTACTCCCCTTCTTGAACAAGGGGACAACATTTGCTATCCTCCAGTCTTCTGGCACTGTTCCTGTAGACAATGACGACATAAAGTTCAAAGCCAAAGGCTCTGCAATCTCCTCTCTAGCCTCCCAGAGAATACGAGGAAAAATCCCATCTGGCCCAGCGGACTTATCTATTTTTACCCTTTCCAGAATTGCTAACACTTCCTCCTTATGAACGTCAATCCCATCCTGTCCAACAGCCTACGTCTCAGTATCCCCTCAGCAAAACTGTCCGACGAAAAATATTCATTTAGTGCCTCTCCTATCTCTTCAGACTCCACGCACAACTTCCCACTCCGGTTCTTGACTGGCCCTAATCTTACTCCTGACATACCTATAGAAAGCTTTAGGGTTTTCCTTGATCCTACCCGCCAAATACTTCTCATGTCCCCTCCTGGCTCTTCTTAACATTTTCTTTAGGTCCTTCCTGGCTAACTTGTAACTCTCAAGCGCACTAACTGAGCCTTCACGTCTCATATTATCATAAGTCTCCTTCTTCCTCTTCACAAGAGATTCAACCTCCGCAGTAAACCACGGTTCCCTTACACGTCTGCTTCCTCCCTGCCTGACAGGTACATATTTATCAAGGACGCTCAGTAGCTGTTCCTTGAACAAGTTTCACATTACAATTGTGCCCATCACCTGCAGTTTCCTTCCCCAACCTCTGCCAGCTAAATCTCGCCTAATCGCATCAAAATTTCCTTTCCCCCAGCTATAACTCTTGCCCTTTGGTATATACCTATCCTTTTCCATTGCTAAAGTAAACCTAATCGAATTGTGGTCACTGTCACCAAAGTGCTCACCTACCTCCAAATCTAACACCTGGCTTGGTTCATTACCCAGTACCAAATCCAATGTGGCCTCGCCTCTTGTTTGTCTATCTACATCCTGAGTCAGGAAGCCTTCCTGCACACACTGGACAAAAACCGACCCCGCTAAAGTACTCGAACTACAGCTTTTCCAGTGCATATTTGTAAAGTTAATGTCCCCCAGTACTACTACCCTGTTACATTCGCTCCTATCCAGAATCATCTTTGCAATCTTTTCCTCTCCATCTCTGGAACTTTTCGGAGGTCTATAAAAATCTCCCAAAAGGGTGACCTCTCCTTTCCTGTTTCTAACCTCGGCGCAAACTACCTCAGGAGACGAGTCCTCATCAAATGTCCTTTCTGCCACCATAATACTGTCCTTGACTAACAATGCCACACCTCCCCCTCTTTTACCACCTTCCCTGCACTTACTGAAACATCTAAACGCCGGAACCTGCAACAACCATTCCTGTCCCTGCTCTATCCATGTCTCCGAGATGGCCACAACATCGAAATCCCAGGTACAAATCCATGCTGCAAGCTCACCCACCTTATTCCGGATGCTCCTGGCGTTGAAGTATACATACTTCAAACCGCCTTCCTGCCTGCCAGTACACTCTGAAACCTCATCCATGACGTCACTACTCTCAACCTCCTGTACACCGGAGCTACAATTCAGGTACCCACCTCCCCTGCTGAATTAGTTTAAACCCTCCCGAAGAGCATTAGCAAATTCACCCCCCCCCCCAAGATATTGGTACCCCTCTGGTTCAAGTGCAGACCATCCTGTTTGTAGAGGTCCCACCTACCCCAGAAAGAGCCCCAATTGTCCAGGTATCTGAATCCCTCCCTCCTGCACCATCCCTGTAACCAGGTGTTTAACTGCTCTCTCTCCCTATTCCTCTCCTGACTATCACGTGACACGAGTAACAAACCAAAGATAACAACTTTGTTTGCTCTAGCCCTACGTTTCCACCCTAACTCCCTGAATTTCTGCCTTACATCCCCATCCCTTTTCCTACCTATGTCTTGAGTGCCTATGTGAACTACAACTAGGGGCTGGTCCCCCTCCCCCTTAAGGATATCGAAAACACGATCCGAAACATCGCGGACTCTGGCTCCTGGGAGGCAACACACCAACCGCCAGTCTCTCTCGTTCCCGCAGAATCTCCTATCCATCCCTTTAACTATTGAGTCCCCAATGACTAATCCTCTATTCCTCTCCCCCCTTCCCTTCTGAGCCACAAGGACAGACTCTGAGACTGTGACCTGTACACCATGGCTTACCCCTGCTAAGTCGTCCAATAACGATTCCGGTGGTGTGGTGGCATAATGGTCAGCACCACTGCCTCACAGCGCCAGGGACATGGGTTCGATTCCTTGCTTGGGTAAGTGTCTGTATGGAGTCTGCACGTTCCCCCTGTGTCTGCGTGGGTTTCCATCGGGTGCTCCAGTTTCCACTCACACACCAAAAATGTGCAGGTTATTTGGATTGGCCGTTTTGAATTGAGTCTAATTATCTGGGACATTACCACGGTAAATATGTGGGCTTACAGGGAAAAAGCCTGGGTGGCCTTGCTTTTGGGTGCAGGCTCGATTGGCTTACTAGTCTCATTCCGTTCTGTCGGGATTCTATGATTTCAGTGTCATCATTAGACTGTTAATTACAATTATTTTACTGAATTGAAATTTCATCATCTGACACGGTGGGATTCGAACCCGGGTCCCCAGAGGAATATCCTGGGTTTCTGGACTCATAGTCCAGTGACAACAGACAACTAGTGTATTTATGTAGTTTGCACATTCTCCCCATGTCTGAGTGCATTTCCTCCAATGCTCCGGTTTCCTCCCAAAGTCCAAAGATGTGTGGGCTGGGTTGATTGGCCGTGCTAAATCGAACCTAGAGTCCAAAGATGAGTCGTCTAAATATGTGCATTTACGGGAGTGGGCCCTGGTTGGGATTGTGGTCGGTGCAGACGCAATGGGCCCAATGGCCTACTTCTGCCCTGCAGTAATTCTATCATTCTATGACAATACCACGAAGCCACGGCCTCCCAAACAGGTTTGTGCTTGAAATCTGTCCCATTCAGCACGGTGGTAGTACCACAGAACCCGAAGGAGATTTCCCTTAGAACGAGTCCCACATACAGAGCAGGAAAGGTCTTATTGACTCTGTACTCTGTGTTACCCCGGCTGACTGAGCTCACACACACACAGACCATGAAGGGGTGGGTGTACATGTTGCACCTGCTGTGTAGTGCTTCACTGAACAGCACAGATATATATTTACTCTCTATTTGTACAGTGCTGTAACTATACGAACCAATCAGCTATATGGCAGAAATTTTGCTGAATCCGATGGTTGTACATTAATTTCTCGTTCTGGCTCCCGATGGGTTCTGGGTTCCACGTGCAATTCCTGTGGTGGCCAATGTTGACTGATGCCATTGATGTATGAGAGCCTTCACATCCAGGCCCCATCATGATCTCGGAGCCTATCGACTGAAAACCTTCCTCTCGCAGCTGATGTCGCAGTTTGAATCAGTCTCTTCACAAACTTACCATTGTTCTGTACCGGAGCTCAGTTTTCCATCAGCAAGACCACATTCTTCCACCCCAATTACATCTCCCATCTTTGTTAGTTACAGGCTTGACTATTCCAATGCCCTTCTCCATTGGTTGGCATGGTGTTACAATGTTTAGCACGGCTGCCTCACAGCGCTAAGGACCTGGGTTCGATTCCTGGCTTGGATCACTGCCTGTGTGAATTCTGCATGTTCTGCCCGCGTCTGCGTGGATTTCCTCCGGGTGCTCCGGTTTGCTCCCGAAGTTCGAAACAAATGCTGGTTAGGTGCATTGGTCATGTGCAATTCTCCCTCCATTTTACCCGAACACAAGCCAGAAAGTGGCGTCGAGGGGATTTTCATAGTAACTTCATTGCAGTGTTAATATAATTCAACTTGTGACACTTTAAAAGAAACTTAAAATTAAATCCCGTCGTAAATCCTCCATATGCCTCAGCTCGTCCACAATTCTACTGCACGTAACTTAACCCACACCGTGTCCCGGTTACCAATCACCCCGTGCTCATTGATCGACATTGGTTCCCACAGTGGCAGTCGTTCAATATCAATGTTATTCATCTGTGATTGGATTGCTCCACATTGATCCCAGTGCCCTCTCCATGCCCAATATTCTGAAGAAACTTCCCCTGCACATCTCCCTTCAACATTCCCCCTCTCACCTTGAACCTGTGCCTCCTTGTATTTGACTCTTCAACCCTGGGGAAAACGCTCTGACTATCCACTCTGTCTATCCACTCTCATAATTGTGTAGACCTCTCTCAGGTCTCCCCTCAGCCTCCGCCTTGAACCCGTGACCCATTGGTTGTTCGTCAACTCCGACCTGGGAAAAATCTACCCACTGTTCAACCCTCTATGCCCTTAATAATTTTATACACCTCTTTGAGGTCGGCCTTTCATAATTTTATACACCTCTATTAAGTCTCCCCTCATCCTCCGTTTTTCCAGGGGAGAACAACCTCAGTTTACCCAATCTCTCCTCATAGCTTAGACCCTCCATACCAGGCAACATCCAGGTACACATTTTATGTACTCTCTCCAAAGCCTCCACGTCCTTCTAGTAGTGTGGCGAACAGAACTGGATGCAGTATTCCAAATGTGGCCTAACCAACGTTCTATACAGCTGCGACATCATATGCCAACTTTTATTTTCTATGCCCCGTGCAATGAAGACAAGCATGTCATATCCCTTCTTGACCACCGTCTCCACCTGTGCTGCTACCTTTAAGGATCTGTGGACTTGTACACCAAGATCCCTCTGTGTGTCTATACTCCTGATGGTTCTGCCATTTATTGTATCGCTCCCCCTTACATGAGATCGACCGAAATGCATCACTTCGCATTTATCTGGATTAAATTCATTCTGCCATTTCTACGCCCAATGTTCCAGCCTATCCATGTCCTGCTGTATTTTCTGACAATGTTCATCACGATCTGCAACTCGAGCAATCTTTGTGGCCTCTGCAAACATACTGATCACACCAGCTACATCTTCCTCCAATCCATTTATATATATCACAAACAGCAGAGGTCCCAGTACAGAGCCCTGCGGAACAGCACTAGTCTGGAGATGCCGACGTTGGACTGGGGTAAACACAGTCAGAAGTTAAACAACACCAGGTTAAAGTCCAACAGGTTTATTTGGTAGCAAAAGCCACAAGCTTTCGGAGCCTTAAGCTCCTTCTTCAGGTGAATGGAAATTCTGTTCACAAACAGGGCATATAAAGACACAAACTGAATTTACAGAATAATGGTTGGAATGCGAATACTTACAGCTAATCAAGTCTTAAAGATACAAACAATGTGTATTGTCTCCATTGGAGACGACAATACACATCTCTTTAACCTGTCTTAATGCTCTCTCCAAAAACATTGTTTGTACATTTAAGACTTGATTAGTTGTAAGCATTCGCATTCTAACCATTGTTCTGTAAATTCAGTTTGTGTCTTTGTATGCCTTGTTTGTGAACAGAATTCCCACTCACCTGAAGAAGGAGCTTAAGGCTCTGAAAGCTTGTGGCTTTTGCTACCAAATAAACCTGTTGGACTTTACCTTGGTGTTGTTAAACTTCTTACTGTGAACACCACTAGTCACAGACCTCCAACCGGAAAAAGACTCCTCCACTGTTACCCTCTGTCTTCTATGGCTAATTATGATGTGGAGACGCCGGCGTTGGACTGGAGTAAACACAGTAAGAAGTTTAACAACACCAGGTTAAAGTCCAACAGGTTTATTTGGTAGCAAAAGCCACACAAGCTTTCGGAGCCCCAAGATCCTTCTTCGGGTGAGTGGCATCACCCGAAGTGATGCCACTCAACTGAAGAAAGAGGTTGCTGAACTTCTTTCTGTGGCTAAGCCAGTTCTCCACCCAACGAGCTAGCTCACCTTTTATCCTGTGAGATTTAACCTTTTGCACCAGCCTGTCATGAGGGACCTTGCCAAACGCTTTAATAAAATCCATATCGACGACATCCACGGCCCTTCCCTCGTCAAGCGTTTTTGTCCCCACCTCAAAATACTCAACCAAATTTGTGAGGCATGGCCTCCCTCGTACAAAATCATGCTGTCTATCGCTAAGGAGATTATTCAGTTCTCAATGCGCAAATATCCTTTCTCTAAGAATATTCTCCAACAATTTCCCGACCACAGACGTCAAGCTCACCAACCTATAATTACCCGGTTATCCTTGCAACCCTTCTTAAATAACGGGACCACTTTTGCTATCCTCCAATCCTCTGGGACCTCACCTGTGTCCAGTAAAGAGACAAAGTTTTATGTTAGAGGCCCAGCAATTTCATCTCTTACCTCACTGAGGAGTCTTGGATAGATGCCATCTGGCACTGGGGATTTGTCTGTCTTAATGTTTCCAAAAAACCCTAACACTCCCTCCCTTGTAATTGAGAGCTTGGCTCTTGGGGAGTGGGCAGAGGGCAGAACCCGTAGGGAGGGTATCTCAATGCCGCTCTGCGCGTTATTGGTGGTGGGGGATACAGGATCCTGCCTCTCTGTATGCAATCGGTGGCATAGAGAGGGTGGCCCCGTGCCAATCTGCACGTGATTGTTGGAGTCCCGCTTCCACCCTACATGTGGTTGGTGAGGTAAGTTGGTCCACGCGCCACTCTTACCTGATTGTTGGGGGGACAGGGTCTGCACACTGTCTGTGGATTGGGGTGGTCCATGCTACCACACTGCACGTAGGGGTGGTGCGTCCTACAGCCACTCTGCACGCGATCAGTGCTGTAGAGTCTGGGCCTTGCTGTCTCTCTGCATGCACAGTGGGGGGGGGGGGAGAGGGCATCGCTGCCTCTCTGCATGCACAGTGGGGTAGGGAGGGGGCCCCGCTGCCTCTCTGCATGAACAGTGGTGTATAGTGGGGGGGGGGGGGTCCCGCTGTCTCTCTGCATGGACAGTGGGGGAGGTAGGGGGCCTCGCTGCCTCTCTGCATGCACAGTGGGGTAGGGAGGGGGCCCCGCTGCCTCTCTGCATGCACAGTGGGGTAGGGATGGGTTCTTGCTGCCTCTCTGCATGCACAGTGGGTTGGGGAGTGGGTCTCGCTGCTTCTCTGCATGCACAGCGGTTGAGCGAAGGGATCTCGCTGCTCTCTGCATGCACAGTGGAGTAGGGAGGGATTCTTGCTGCCTCTCTGCATGCAAAGTGGCGAAGGGAGGGGGCCTCGATGCCTCTCTGCATGTTCAGTGGGGTAGGGAGGGGGCCTCGCTGCCTCTCTGCACGGACAGTGGATGAAGGAAGGGGGCCTCGCTGCCTCTCTGCATGCACAGTGGGTCGGGAGGGGGCCTCGCTGTCTCTCTGCATGGACAGTGGGTTCAGGAGGGGGTTACGCCGCCTCTCTGCGTGGACAGTGGGGTAGGGAGGGGTCTCGCTGCCTCTCTGTATGCACAGTGGGTAGGGAGGGGGTCTCACTGTCTCTCTGCATGGACAGTCTGGTAGGGACGGGGTCCCGCTGCCTCTCTGCATGGTCATTGGTGTAGGGAGGGGGTCTCGCTGCCTCTCTGCATGGACAGTGCGGTAGAGAGGGGTCTCGCTGCCTTTCTGTATGCACGATTGGCAGGGAGGGGGCTTCGCTGTCTCTCTGCATGGACAGTGGGGTAGGGAGGGGTTCCCGCTGCTTCTCTGCATATAATTGTTGTGGAGCAAGGGGGGTAATTATCCAGTTGGTGGGGATGGGGCTATATCCGGTTGGGCGTTGCTGACGAACAGCTGCGGCCCCCGGACTATCTGGGAGCAGCTGCTTTCTTGAAGTGAGCTGCAGCAGCAGAGAGCTGACAGATTTCTCTCTCAGACCAGACAGCTGACTGCTTGGTGCAATTGCGCATTTGCATCCACATACGTTTGGTACATTGTCGGTATCCCAGCCAGCGCTGTAAGAGCTGCAAGTGATGGGGCCACTGCTGAGGGTGGCCTCACAGTCATCGAGTTTTACCAGCACAAAATGAGGCCTTTCAGCCCATTATGTCGGAACCGGTCTTCAAGCACCTGCCCAATTGAATCCCATTTTCCAGCACTCGATCCACAGCCTTGTGTGCTCTGGCATTTGAATTGTTAATCTAGATGCCTCTTGTGGTTGTTGCCGCTTCCACCATCCTTTCAGGCCCTGAGCTGCAGAGCCCAGCACCCTGTGGATGGAAACATCTTTCCACAAATCCACACAGAAATCTGCCCTTTACGTTAAATCCACGCCCCTCTGTTTATTGACACCTCTACTAAAGGGAAAACGTTTCTTCCTATCTGTGTGCCACATAATTTTGTACATATCACTCAGTTCCCCCCCGAAATGAAAGCAATGCCCACGACCACCCACTACACCCGCTCCGCCTCAAGCCATCCCTGCTCTCATGTAAAAAACCCAGCCTAACCATCCTCTCCTAATAACTGAAAATCTCCAGGCCTGGCAGCATCCTGCTGAATATCCTTTCCACTGTCTCCAGTGCAATTACATCCTTCCTGCAGTGTGATGACCAGAGCTGCACACAGTACTCTTGCTCTGGTCTAACCAGCATTTTATACACGTCCATCATAACCTCCCAGCTCTTGCATTCTATGCTGCGGCTGCTAAAGGCAACTGTCCTATATGTTGTCTTAACCACCTCATCTACCTGTCTTGCTGCCTTCATGGATCCTCATATATGCAGCCCAAATTCATTCTGATCCTCTGTACTTCCTCACACTTGACTGTTCATTGTGCATTTTCTTGCCCTGTTATTCGTCCCAAATGCATCGCCTCATATTTTTCAGGTTTAAATTCCATTTGCCCATCAGACCAGCCTGTCCTTTTCCTCGGCACATTGGCACAGTGGTTAGCACTGCTACCCCACAGCGCCAGGGACGTGTGGGCGATTCCTGGCTTGGGTCACGGCCTGTGTGGAGTTTGCATATTCTCCCCGTGTCTGCGTGGGTTTCCTCCGGGCTCTCCAGTTTCCTCCCACGTTCTAAACACGTTTGGGACAGGTGGGTTGGCCAGGCCACATACGCATTTGTGTCAGCGAGACTCGCTCGGGTGAATGAATGGTGTTATGCGCTCGGGCCTCGTTAGGATTGTGGTCGGAGCCGATCCGACGGGCCGAATGGCCTCCTTCTGTACTGTCGGATTCTATGATTCCTGTAATCTAAGGCATTCCTCCGTAATATTTACCACACCACCAATTTTTAATTTCATCTGCGAACTTATTGATCATACCTCACACATTCATGTCTCGATCATCAATGTGCAAGACAAACAGCAAGGGACCCAGCATCGATCCCTGTGGAACCCCACTGGACACAGCTTCCAATCACAAAAGCAACCTTCGACCATTACCCTCTGCCTCCTGCCGCTCAGCCAATTTTGAATGTAATTTACCAAATTACCCAGAATCCCATCGGCCTACACTTTCTTGCTTACTCTCCCATATGGAATTAGGCAAAAGGTTCTCTGAAGTCCATGTAGGTTACATCGACTGTACTTCAGTCATCTACTCATCCAGCCACGTCCTCAATATATTACAGCAAATTGTTAGACGTGCTCTCCCCCTGACAAAGTCATGCTGACTATTGTTCATAAATCCTTACCTCTTGAAGTGGAGATTAATTCTGTCCCTCAGGCAGTGTTCCGATCATTTCCCTACCACGGATATGGTGATGATGGTGTCTTGGGCGTGATCTTGAATGTCTCCAGGACACCTTGTAGGGTGGCAGTGTGGCACAGTGGTTAGCACTGCTGCCTCACAGAATCAGGGACCCTGGTTCAATCCCGGGGATTCCATCATCACGAGTGAAGCTTATTTTTACTTTGAAACCAGCTCCATTCTCACATATTGCCTGTTGGGATTTCTCCTGTTACAAGAACGTGTGGTGTTTCTCTGGAAAGTATCCATTTTGTGTAAGTCCAGTTTCTCGCAGCTCCCCAGTGTCCATATTGAGCCTTGTAAATTCATTCTTCATCACAGCAGTCCCGTGTACGTCATCAACCAATAATGTAATTGGTAATGCCAGGGCACATCGAGCTGAAGTTCCAGCTTGACATCTGAAAGACTGATTTGATTTGATTCATCATTTTCACATGTATTATTATACAGTGAAGAATATTGATCCTTGAATGCTATACAGCCAAAGCATACCGTGCTTAGAGAAGGAGAGAGTGCAGAATGTATCGTTGCAGTCATAGCTAGGGTGTAGAAAAAGATCATCTTGATGCGATGTAGCTCCATTCAAATGTCTGATGGCAGCAGAGAAGAAACTGCTCTTGGGTTGGCAGCATGATAACACAATGGTTCGCACTGCTGTCTCACAGGGACCCGAGTTCGATTCCGGGCTTGGATCACTATCTGTGCGGAATTTGTACATTCTTCATAGGTCTGTGTGGGTTTCCTCCGGATGCTCTGGTTTCCACCCACAGTCCAAAGATTTGCAGGTTCGGTTGATGGGCCATGCTAAATTGCCAATTGACTCCTGGGATATGTACGTTAAAGGGATTAGCAGGGCACATATGTGGGACGTCGGCGATAGGACATGGGTGGGATAGTTGTTGGTGCAGACGCAATGGGCCGAATGGCTTTCTTCTGCACTGTAATGTTTATATGATTCTGTCAGTCAGTTTGTACACGTCGTCAGACGGTTTCATCTTTTTGTCCGACGGAACAATTTCGAAGTGTTTATCTCCGTGGTCCTTAATTGGTCTGGCTGCTTTTCCGAAGCAGCGGGAAGTGTAGACAGTGTCAATTGGAGGTTTGAGTGATGGACTGGGTTCCTTTCATGAAGATTTGAAGTTTCTTGCTGTCTTGAACAGAGCAGGAGCCATACCAAGTTGTGATACAACCAGAAATAATGTTTTATATGGCGCATCTCTAAAGGTTGGAGAGAATCATAGCTAACATTCCAATTGTCCTTCGAACTCTGAGAAAGTACAGGCGTTGGTCGGCTTTCTTAATTATAGGATCATCGTGGAGGGACCAGGACAGGTTGCTGGTGATCTGGACCCATAAAAATCTGATGCTCTCGACCATTTCAACTTCATCCCATTGATGAAGACAAGGGCATGTACTCCACTCTACTTCCTGAAGTCGATGACTATCTCTTTTGCTTTGTTGACATTGAGGAAGAGATTATTCTGGTCGCAGCAGTTCACCAAATTCTCTGTCTCTTCCCTGTTCTCGATTTCATTGTTGCTTGAGATCCGACCCATTGCAGTGGCGTCATTAGCAAACTTGGAAATCGAGTTGGAGGGGAATTTGGGCACACAGTAATCGGCGTATAAGAAGTATAGTAAGGAGTTGAGGACACAGCCTTGTGGGGCACCGCTGTTGAGGATGATCGTGGAGGAGGTGTTGTTGAATGTCCTTATGTATTGCTGTCTGCGCACCAGGAAGTTCAGGATCAAATTGCAGAGGCAGGAGCCGAAGCCCAGGACACGGATTTTGGACATGTGTTTCGGGGGAATAATTTTGTTAAAGGCTGAGCTTTAGTCGATAAACTGGGGTGGGTGTTACAGGGTTGACTGTCGGTCCAGGGAGATGGTGTCTGTGGACCTGTGTTCGAGGTAGGTGAACTGTAGTGGATCCAGGCAATCTGGGAGGCTGGAATTGATCCATGCCGTGACTATCCTTTTGATGCATTTCATAATATTGAATGTCAGAGTCACCGGACGATAGCCATTAAGGCAGCCTGCTTGGCTTTTCTTTGGTACCGGCCTCGCTTTGAGCTTTTCTTACCTCGTGCACAGATTAGCACCGTTCCTACTGAGAGAGGACTCACTAAGCTTCAGTGGTCCTGTAGCCCATAGTAGGCCGTCCTGCGTTATGCAGCAAACGCTCTGGGCACTTAGGACGGCAGCTATTCACTGAACCCTGAAGCTTTCTCCCACTGTTGAAAGCAAACCCTGGTACTTGTGTTCTGTGCCAATCGAGTGTGAGATTACTATTTCTTCCTCTGTCGTGCGCATGGTGGCCACAATGCTATGTTACCCTCTCCAGGGTACAGTCCTGTGTAAGTATAATAGAGTCCGAACTGTTGAGGCATCAGCATCGCCCTCTGCCAACTGTTAATATGAGCCAGAGAAAAAGATGAAACCAACACTGTTTGGTACCTGCTCTGCTGCAGGGTTTGTCAGTAAGCTGTCTGAAAGACGACAGCTTACCACCTACAGGACTCCACTCCGGATTTTCTGACAGGTTCACTCCCTCAGCCTTCTTACCCTCCAAATCCCCACAACGTAGAGGAGCTATATACCTGTAGCTGAGTGAGGGTCAATGTTGTGGACTCCCCGGAAAAATCTCACTCAAGTGTATACCATTGTGTCGCTACCATGGAGCAGCATAATGACACAGTGGTTGGTACTGCTGACTCTCAGCATCAGGGATCTCGGTTCAGTTTGGACCTTCTGCCAAAGACTGCGTGGGTTTCCTCCGGATGCTCCACTTTCCTCTCACACTGTAAATGTCTTGCTGGCTTTAAAAAAAAAAGATTTAATTCTTCGGTGTGTGTGTATTTTTTTAAAATTTTAACCCGTCCTCAGTCTAAATGGTAACATCTTCCCCTGAATCATATCTAATTTCATTCTATATTTCCTTCCTGACAGTGAACATGATCACAATTATGACATTGATGAGCAGAAACTGTGGCCTGTCCAAATGTGTCACTCGTTACCTGGTGGCCATGTCAGTGGGGGATCTGCTGGTCGTTATCCTCGACCTGATATTGAGACACATTCCCATTGTATATCGGGAACAGTTTTTATTCCTGCTATCGCTCCCCGTGTGTAACATCCACGCTGTCCTACTTTATGCCGCCACTGACTGTTCTGTCTGGTTCACCATCACATTCACCTTTGATCGATTTGTGGCCATTTGCTGCCCCAAGCTGAAAAGTAAATATTGCAGCGAGAAATCGGCGGCTGTTGTTCTGGGGACAGTGACGGTGCTGAGCTGTTTAAAGAACATTTTCTGGTATTTTGTTTTCTTAAATGGATATATGCTGGGGAACCTCCCCTGGTTTTGTCATTACACATCGGATGTTTTGTACTCTCCTGTCTGGGGAACAATCGAGTTCCTCCACCACATTCTAACCCCGTGTGCCCCATTCGTCCTGATTCTGCTGCTCAATGCTTTCACCGTCAGACACATTTTAGTGAGCAGCAGAGCCCGCAGGAGACTCCGAGCTCACAGCAGTGGGGAGAATCCCAGAGACCCAGAGATGGAGAGTCGAAGGAAATCCATCATTTTACTGTTTGTTATCTCAGCCAATTTCATCCTCTTATGGTCGACATTAATGTTTAATTCAATATGGATTCGGATGTATAATTTGGGCTTTCAGTCGGTAACATTAGATGTTTTTGTTATGGAATTGGGCTTCATGCTTCAACTGACAAGTTGCTGCACAAATACTGCCATTTATGCTGTGACACAGACTCACTTCAGACAGCAGCTAAAAAATCTACTGAAATATCCCCTTACTGCAATTCTTCAACTCAATACACCCGGAAAGGAAACTACAACCACAAGGCTCCTGAATATTCTTATTGGACATTCAAACTGTAAATCACCAAATAGCCCCACAGAGACAGAAAGCATGACCGATAGAGAGAGACAGGGCAGTGATAGCAACAGGGAGAGTGATAGAGAGACAGAGATTGACAGAGAGAGGGAAAGGCACAAATACATGGAGAGCAACAGAGTTTGAAAGAGTTTCTAACAGGTACAGGGAAAGACACATACAGGCCGAGAGGAAGAACAGAGACAGAGAGAGAGACTCTCACAGAGCGAGAGAGACAGGTATGGAGAGTGGGGAAAATGGCGAGGGAGATATACAGAGAATGAGAAAGGGAGACAGCGGAAGACAGATTGGAGGTTGTAATAAGAGAGGGAGAGGGAGACGAAGGGGAAACGGGAGACAAAAAGTGAGGCAGAGGGAATTAGCCAGAGAGAGAGAGAAGCAGAGATATCGAGATAGAGTGCGGGAGCGAATGGGAAAGAGTGAGACTGAAAGAGTAAAATGTACACAGCAAGCGCAAAATACAGAGCGAGGTAGAGAGAGAGAGAGGAGGACGGACAGAAGAATTCGTAAAAGGGGGAGAGGGACAGAGCGGGAGAAGGAGAGTGAGACTGAGAGTGGGCAGGAGAGACAGAGGGAGAGGGTAGAGAGAGGGAGACTGGGGGAGAGGTGGAGAGACAGAAAAAGACAGAGAGAAACATCGAGAGAGACAGAGGCACAGAGAAAGAGTGACAGAGAGAGACACACAGAAACACAGAAAGAGGTTGAGACATATTTAATAACTTTAACGATAATCATCAGGTGGAGTTATTGGAATGTGAGCTCTCTGATTGAGGCAGTTAATGTTGTCCAATCCCGGAGCCGTACAGACGTATATAATATGGTGTGTCTAGGTTACCGGAACTCAGGGTGTGGATGTGATGGACTGGTGGTTTTATCACTAGACTATTAATACAGAAACTCAACTAATGTTCTGGGCACCCGGGTTCCCATCCGGTCACGCCAGATGGTGGAATTTGAATAAATATATCTGGGATTCAGGATCTGCTGGTGACCATCCAACGATTGTCGATTTTCGGAAAAACACATCTGGTTCACCAATGTCCCAGAGAAGGAAATCTGTCGTCCTTATGTGGTCAGGAATAAATGTGACTCCAAGTGGTTGACACTTAATTGTCCAGTGAACGTGGGCAACTAGGGATGGGCAATAAATGCAGGCCGGCCAGCGACATCCAAGTCCCAAGAATGAATAAAAATACTTTGTACTGGGAAATTTTAAAAAAACAGTCAACTGTTTCTCGCAGCTGGATAAATACCCAAGCCCACGGATTGAGGATTTAACCTCAAAGTTGGCAGGAGGATTCTTGCTTCCGATTATGAACTTATTGACGTGCACTTACACTAACAGCTGCATAAGGATTCCCAGCGATATTCAACAATTCATAATCAGAGGCAGTTTACCATTTAGAAAGTGTGAAATGTAGGCTTTCATTAACATTGCAATGAAGTTACTGCGAAAATCGGCTCGTCGCCACACACTGGTGCCTGTTTGGGTATACTGAGGGAGAACTTAACATGGCCAATGCACCGAACCAGCACGTCGTTCAGACTGTGAGAGGAAACCGGAGCAACCAGAGAAAACCCACGCAGATGTGGCGAGAATGTGCAGACTCTGCACAGACAGTTACCTGAAGATCCTGCAAATGGCCATGTCTGGTGGCCAGTTGTGGATACAGATATTTGCTCGTGGGTCAGTGTTGGCACTCTCAACAAGGGCAGAACTATCACCAGTCACTACTCTTCACATTTGGGGATGGCTGGGACGGCCATAGGCGTGCCTGCACATGGACAGTGCCGCACGGTTCATGGGCTCTATGTTCCTGATAATGGTAGAAGCTACTTCAAAATGGATGGCCGTACGCAGGGTGAGTTCATCAAACACAAGGACATGAGTGGAGAAACTTCACGCCTCTTTCTTGACACCCGGGATCCCGCAGTTATTTGTTTCTGAATATGTACCACCCTTCATCAGTTAGGAATTTCTGCATTAGATGTAGTTGAACAGAATTTGACACGTTAGGACAGTGTCATATTACCCATCATCCAATGGCCTGGCAGTAAGAGCGGCCCAAACAGTAAAAGCAGGTTCTAAAAACGAGCCAACAGCCTCCCTGGTCAGCAAACCATCCAGATTAATCCTCAATTACAAGACGACACCTCCCCCACCCCCCACCCTCAATCCCTTCAACGACCGGAATAGCCCCAGCAGAGATGGTCATGGGAAGATGACTCCGTGCAACGTTGAGTCTGATCTTCCTGAGGGCGGGAGGTTGGCAAGACATCAAGACACCCAGTGCTGATCCCGTCAGCCGGGAGAGGCACTTAGACGCAGTTGATAGGGTGTAAGTAAAGAATCATGACAATGGATCCGCGTGGTTATGAGGCATGTTCGAGTCTGGAACAGGGCCAGTTTCCTTTCAAGTCCGCTTGGGACATAACATTCTATGGAAATATTTCAATCATCTACAAGCCATAAACCCCAGGCCATGCAGGAAAAATCAATTCCCAGCACACTGGGACCTTTGGAAAGAATTCCAGGCACTCCACCTACTGCTCTCCACCTCCGCCAGTGGGAACCTCGGAGTCTGAAATAAACACAGTGGGCCTCGCCTCTCGACTACATTGTCACCCGATAAAGGGAACTCGGGCCACAACGCTCATGATGGCAGAGGCGAGCTCCGGTCTGCTGAACCCCACTCACTTCCGTGGCTGCGCAGGAGGAACCGGACCCAGCATTGAAACTCCAAAAAAGGCTTCCAAGGCGGTTACTCAGACCTAGAGGGGGAGGGGTGCAATGACTTGAAACAGGTTCTTAGTTGGACATACGCAAATATAAACTGCTGAAGTGAGGCCTGTGACATCTGCCCGCTCAGGGAGCTCCACAGGGAGCTCCAAGCTGCAAAGAGTGAAGCACTGAGAGTTGGGGTAAATGTGGGAGTTTGTGGAAGTGGATGGAGTGTTGTTGCTCTGTCTTGTGTCTCTTACTACCCGGTCCCTTACGACCAGGTGCAGTGCGGGCAGGTGTCCCCCAGACATTACATTGAGAAAGTGATGTGAGCAGATGGTTTTATTGAGACTTTCGGAAGGCTTTCGGAAAGGCCTCACATAACAGACTACCATGTAATGTGAAAACGCATGGGATTGCAGGCAATCTTTTGAGATGGATAGAAAGCTAGGTAGCAGGTAGTAAGCAAAGATTTGGCAATAAATGGGCCTTTTTCCGATTAGCAGTCAGTGTCTAGTGGGATGCTGCAGGAATCTGTGTACGGACCCCAACTGTTCACATTATATATTAATTATTATGAAAATGGAACCAAATGTATTATCCCCAAATTTGCAGATGATAAAAGGTGAGTGAGGGTGAGCTGTGAGAAACATGCAGACGTGCTTCAGTGTGATTTGAACATGCTCAATGTGTGGGCATGTGCAAAGCAGTTGCAGTAGAATGTGGGTAAATGTGAGGTTATCCACTTTGGCAGCAATAATAGGAAGACCGTTTGCTATTTGAATGGGTGTAAATTGAGAGAGGTGGATACTCAGCGAGACCTTGGTGTCCGTATGCATCAGTAACTGAAAGTAAGCGCGCATGTACAACAGGCAGTAAAGAAGACCAATGGTGTGCTGGCCTTCATCGGGAGAACATTTGAGTACAGGAATAGAGATGTGTTACTGCAGTTGTACAGGGCATTGCTGAGGTCACACTTCGAGAAGTGCAGTTTTGGTCTCCTTATCTGAGGAAGGATGACCTTGCTATAGAGGGAGTACAGCGACAGTTTACCAGACTGATTCCTGGGATGGCAATCTGTGATATGAAGAGAGGTTAAGTCGGTTTGGGCTTTATTCATTGGAGTTTATTAGGGTGAAACACATAATATTGGAACAGGCTTAGACAGGGGAGATTCAGAAAGAATGTTCCCGATACTCAGGAAGTTGAGGAACAGGGTTCATTGTTTGAGGATAAGCATCAAACCTTTAGAACAGGGATGAGGAGAAATTTCTCCTCCCAGATAATCTTTGGACTTCACAACCACAGAAAGTAGTTGAGGCCAAAATCTTCAGTGATTTCGGGAAGGAAAGATATATAGCTCTTGGGGCTAAAGTGATCACGGAATATGGTAGGAAGGGATGATCAGGATATTGAAATGATTATCAGCTATGACGAAACTGAATGCTGGAGCAAGCTCGAAGGGCTGAATGGCCTACTCCTGCTTTTACCATGTTAGCGCGAGTGGGTGAATATGACCACTACGGACCCAGAGTCAGGTTCATCAATGGCACAGCTTTACTGCTTTACGTCAACGGAGGTACATTCAGGACATACATTTATTAACAGTCCCGAATGTACTCTGAAGGCCCGCCAAAACGGGTTATAGTTATAGTCATATTCTGTAGTTGATGTGTAAATGGTATGTTTAAGGTTTTCTGCTATGGTCATCCTGTTTAATGGGTTTTTAATGCGGAGTTGATATGTTAAGTCTGGTGATTGCCCAGTCTAGGGAGGTGAGAATTGTCTGAGATCTCGGAGTTTCTTATACAATCGGTATTTAATTGGATATCAGGAAGTCTTCCAGGCCTAGGAGACCTTCTGAAGTGTTTGATAAGGGCTTGCTGATATCCTTGGAGCCAATTTAATTAAATGGAAGGGTATGCTAATGTGAGTTCCTGAGTCCTTTTGTCAGCCTTGGTTCTGCGTTTCAAAAGACCTGCTTGTCTGTTCACACGTTGTGCCTGGGTGCTGCTTTGTCCTCTTTCATTTATTTGATTTTATTCTAAGAAATATTTAATCGAAGGAATCACAGAAATTTGTGTCCGCTTACAGTTCCCCCTTTTCGGTCGGGAGTGGACTTGTTCGATCTCCCTCAGACCGACAAAGTGTGTGTGCGGTGCTCCCTGCCGCTGCACGCTGCACGTCGTACAGTTTAGGGGAGCCCCGGGAGCTTGTCAAATTATGTGTATGCGGGGGTAATCCTCCCGATTTGTTAACTCTCCGACCACGCCAATTATCCTAAGTTTTTACGTGATTTCGTTTTCTTCCGCTGGCGGTATGTGTAGCATGTCGCTACTCCCCAGGAAAGTGCAAATATGAGTTGGGATGACAACCAGTGTATGTGAAATGATTCTGATCCAGGGGTGAATGTTTACGTTTAGACCCCATTCCCACACCTTCTGTGCCGATGTTTGGCTCTGTAATGCCGTTTCGGTGTCCTGCTCCAAGGTTTTGATATGTAATTGTAGCTGATGGTATAACCGGACAGAATGTCCTACTTTGAGTCGGAGCTCCCTTAGAACTTCAGTCAGGTGTGGGATGGGGGCTTGCTCGGGTTCCTAAGAGCCTTTTAAGTTATCCTTTAGAGGGTCTGCGGCATTAAAAGTTACTGTCTGTCTATTTCGGATACTGGTGATGTGCGCCTGACCTATAGTGACTGGTCTGCGAGGGATGAAACAGAAGTTTGGGTTGGGGATTGGGCATGTTAGTCCATTGTATATAAATGATGTGCGTGTGGTGGCCACACAGTATCTACCCCGTCCCCGTATCCTGCCCAGGCGAAGTGTGGATCTATGGGTGTAATTTCTCGGGTGCAGTCCTGTGTCCGGTTAAACCCACATTCTGCTGCCTCTCCTTGTCTCAGTGGGTGGGGACAGATGGTGATCTCTCCCCGCTGTTTGCACCCTGCGAGAGAGACACTGGACATTATACCATGCCTGGAGATGTCTTTGGTTTCGGATATGTGGTAGCGGAGGGAGGCATTACCCCTAACAACACCAATGTTTCCAATCCGGAAGATAGGGAATGGCCCAGCGTCCTATGTGACTGTTGTAACCAACAGAACCATTCCAATCCCGGTGCCCTCACTAACCTCGCAGTCGGGGATCACTGGATACACCCGTGTCATCCCTTTCAGGGTCCGGTGATCCAGTACCCCCTTCTGATCTGCGAGTTGCGCTAACTGGGCGCTGCCGATCCAGTCGGGCACCTCCCCCCCGTGTACCTGGTCCAGATTGTGTCGTACTTGTGCTACCATCCACTGACCATCCGCATGGCATAGCTGTCCCTGTTGTACCCGCGCAATGTCCTCCCTCTCCCTGTCTATGGTCCGGGCGTGCGCTTCTAGTACTGCAATCTCATCTAAATGGATGTGGGCGCCCGCTTCCCCCAGAAAGGTTTGCTCAGCCTGTTGGTCTAGTGACCGCCGTAAGATGTTCTTCATCACCCCTTTTAGTTGTTCAATTTTGTTGTTAAGGCCCTGGACGTCAATGGAGTTAACCACTGTGGATCCTGTGATTAACCCCGTGAATATGTCATTGACAATGTCCCTTTTATTCCTGTATGTGTTTGTGTTTCCCCTGTAATGTGTAGCCCCCATTGAGTCAATGGCCCGTTTTATGCTCTCCCTTCCCAACATTCGGTACAAGTTTTGTGTCTGCTCCGAGCAGTACTCTGGCACCTGAATTCCTGAAATATCAATCAGGACAGGTCCGACCTCATGTTTCACATTACCATATACAATCTCCCCCTCGTTCCACAACACCAGTCCTCCTTCCGGTCCCCTGTTTTGCAAGGGGCAGGGAAAGATTTCGGGTGTTGTAGTCGTGGGGGCCCGCGTTGGAAGCGGCGCGAAGCATCCATACAGTGAGACTGCGGGAGCCTCAACAAGTCTGTAATAGCCGCAAATGTCCATGTCCGGTTTTAAAATTTCCTGTGGTCGTGTAACCAGCGGGTTGTCAGGGAGGGCGCAGATGGTACCGAAAGTGTAGTCGTTTATGTTCCGAAGGTCCCGTCGTTTAATGCATGTTCGGAGTCCTTCTAAGGTGCAAGTGAAGACGATCTCGTTGATGCCCGGGCAAACTTGCAGCAATGCATTGAAATAAACTCTACTGTCCATCGGGTTTGGTTCAGCTGGCACACACAGTGGCTCGGATGTTTTGAAGGTTACCCCGTGGAACCGCGGGTAGATGGGGTGTTCTTTGGGTGCAATACCCGTTAGGAAGGTCGCCGTGAGGATCATCCTCCAAGTGGTCCACATGGTCCTGGAGAGGGGGTTGGGGGAGGGTATATAAAACCTGGTGGACACCAGACATTCGATTGATATCAAATGACTAACTTAATCTATTTATCTATTCATGTTTAAATTACTATATACATATATACATCCGTGCCACGGTTGGCGCACGACTCCTTTGTGCCAAATATAAAAGTTGTTATTCCGACCTCCGCTGTCTGGACAAAGATGGTTAGGGGCCAGTACGTGGAGTGGTCGGAGCATCCCTGTCTTTACAGTCAGTCTGTCCTGTCTCTCTCCCGTGGTGGTAGGATTTTAATTCTGACCAATGTTTCCAGCGGCACTTTCGCTTAACATCGACAAAGGCACATGTGTCGCTGGTAAGGATAATCTCGTGGGGTCCTATCCATTTTGGTGCAAACCCGGGTAGGTCTGGGGCAACCCGAATTAAAACTTTATCCCCGACATGGGGGAGGGTGGTGGTGTGACTGGCATTTTGATCTCCAGCCTGGGGTCTAATGGCTTGCTGGTCTCTGGGTGCGTGGTGCAAATCTCGGAGCTGTTAGTCTAGTTGTTGTACATATCTCTTGATTTTGTCCCGAAGGTGTGCTATTTCTCCCCCCCCCCCCCCACCCCGCCCCGCACGGCAATGTTTTCTGGGAGTCACATTGCCCTCCCGGTCATTCGCTCAAACGGGGTGAGCCCGACGGTACGACCTGGGGTGGCCCGTAGGCGCATCAAAATACAAGGAAGGACATCTACCCACCCCGGACCTTTCTCTGCGATGGATTTGGCGATCGCATTTTTGAGAGTGCGGTTAATCCGCTCTACCATTCCAGCACTTTGAGGGTGGTATGGGATGTGGAACAAAGAACAAAGAACAGTACAGCACAGGAAACAGGCCCTTCGGCCCTCCAAGCCTGTGCCGCTCCTTGGTCCAACTAGACCAATCGTTTGTATTGCTCCATTCCCAGGCTGCTCATGTGACTATCCAGGTAAGTCTTAAACGATGTCAGCGTGCCTGCCTCCACCTCCCTTCTTCGCAGCGCATTCCAGGCCCTCACCACCCTCTGTGTAAAAAACGTCCCTCTGATATCTGGTTATACCTCGCCCCTCTCAGCTTGAGCCCGTGACCCCTCGTGATCGTCACCTCCGACCTGGGAAAAAGCTTCCTACTGTTCACCCTATCTATACCCTTCATAATCTTGTACACCTCTATTAGATCTCCCCTCATTCTCCGTCTTTCCAAGGAGAACAACCCCAGTCTACCCAATCTCTCCTCATAGCTAAGACCCTCCATACCAGGCTGGCGGATTCCTAGGGCTTTGCAAGAGTGCTTCATCACCTTGCCTGTAAAGTGTGTCCCCTGGTCTGAGTCCAGTTGCAGCGGGACTCCCCACCTTGGGATTATTTCGTATGCCAGGATACCGGCTACAGTGGTCGCCCCGCAATCCCGAGTTGGAACGGCTTCTACCCATCGGGTGAACTGGTCTATGAGGACTAGGCAGTACGTCTTCCCGCGGCTGGTGGGTAGGGGGCCGATGAAATCAATTTGGAGGTTTTACCAAGGCCCCTTTGTTCTGGGTTGGTGCTACTTTAACTTTCAGGGGCCGACCGGGGTTATGCTGAGCGCCTAGAATACATCTTTGGCAGTGCTTAGCTACATCTCGCCCCATCCCAGGCCACCACCAATCAGCTGATAAGCGGGCCAGGGTCCCATCCCGGCCGGTGTGGTCCGGTTCGTGGTGGAGTCGGAGTAGTTCAGCCTGTATGAATGAAGGGGCAACTACCTAGTGCCCTCAACCCCATACCCCATTCTTATCGATGTACACCCCTGCCTGCTCCCACCGTGCCACCTCGTCTGGGTCAGCGCTACGCTGGAGTTTACAAATGTCCACCTCTTCCACGGGTGGAGTGGTGATGGCGGCTACCTGCGGGAGGGATTCCCCAGCTTCAGCTTTGGCAACAGCGTCTGCTAGTTGGTTTCCCTTTTGCTCCGCAGTCCTCGCCTTCTGGTGGGCTTTTATTTTAATTACGACTGCTGCCGGGTGTAACCTGGATGCCGTTGCCATGTCTCGGATTATGTTTTCGTGTTTTACGTCCCCACCCCTACCCCCCACCCCTACGGTGATGAATCCGCGCCATTTCCATGCCATCATATAGTCATGGACCACCCCGAATGCATATTGGCTGTCTGTACATACATTTATCCATTTGTCCTTTCCCGCTTTAAGGGCCTCTGTGAGGGCTATAAGTTCAGCCACCTGAGCGGAGGTATCCCCACTCAGGGTGTCCCTTGCTATCAGTGTCCCTTCTTGATCCACCACTGCCCAGTCTGTGCGGTACTGTCCCTCCACTTGTCTTCGGGAACCATCCACATATAACGTTAAATCGGGTTTGTCCAGGGGCTGATCATTAATCCCATCCTCTGTGTCTGTGTCTGGGTTAATTGGACAGTTGTGCGGGCTGCCTTCTGGAAGGAATCCCTCTGCAGGGTTTCTTCTGGTATCTCGCACAATTTTAATGGACTGATCCCGGGGAAGGAGCACTGCCCTCCCGGTTGGCCCTCCCAGCGTCCGAGACTGTTTGGAGTCGACCGGTATTCAGTAGCTCAACTATAGTGTGTTTTGTGTGCAAAATGATCTGCCCTAACATAGTGATGGGTTCACACACCCTGACTGCCCATGCAGCACAGTCCAGGGCTGTCACACATGTGTGCAGTCCTTTGGCTACCGGGGACTGTCGGGCGTAGTAGTATGCTACGAGTTGCATGGTGCCCCCACATTCTTGGGTCACCATGGAGCTGTGAAATCCGTCCTCCGAATTGTAAAAGAGGTGGAAGGGCTTCGTTATGTTAGGCAGGCACAAGGCTGGGGCTGCGAGCCCCTGATTTGAGGTGGCTGTATGCTGCCTCCTGTTCAGGTCCCCATAGCTGATGTCCCTACTCTGGCGCTTTGGATCTTTCTTTGTTGATTATCTACAGTGATGGCTCAGTTCTCTAGTTCATCAAAAGTGTTGAAATTTGCCAACCCGGTTTTCAGAACTGCTTCGTGCGGCGGGCTCAGTCCTTCCCTATATAACTGGAGGAACGCGGGGTTCTGCCTAACTGCATCGGGCGTTCCCCCATGGGCCATAAAGGCATCAAATTTCCGTCGCCCATATTCCTGGGCCCCTTCCTCCTTCCCCTGCGCTACCCCTACTATTGCGCCCCAGCTCACGGGGACCTGCCACATGGTCTGGCCGATATCATTTTTAAAGTCTGCCAGAGCCTGATCCTGCTCTCGGCGACTCTCATCCAGGTTTGCACACCAGGACCCATTCTGGCGCTCTGCCTGTAGCCGGGTCCAATAATTCTCGGGCATCTTGGCTCTTACCAGCCCTGCTATGTCCCGGTTTTGTAGGTGATGACACCGTTGCATTTCGTTAATCTTCTGCCAGAAGGTCGCATTAATGTGTCTGGGCTGTTGGGTCGGGAGTTTCTCCAATAATTTCATTGTGTCTCCCGGTGTGAGTGGCACATAGATCATTTTAATCTGGGTCTGCCGCCCTCGCACATCTCTCCCTGGACCCCCAGGAACGCATTCCATCTTTAAGGGAAGTGCCATAGCGTCCTGGGGCGGGGGGCGGTGGTCAACGGGAGGTTCCCCCCTGTCGGGCACAGTGAGCCCGTTTCATCCATTAAGCAGTCCCAATCGGAACACTCCTCACTTGGAAATTCATGTGAGAAGTCGGACAGTGCTGGCATCATGGGGTTAGCAGCCATCACAGCGGCGCGCTGTCGCTGTGCGGACTGTTCTTGCTTGTCCTGAACATATTTATGAACTCGCCCTGCCAGGGTGATGTGGGCTTTTAATATCACGATCCACTCCTTATCATCTTTATTCCTCTATTTTTTTCGCCTACCATTCCTGTTGGTTTTCAAGTGGGTGTTGGGGTTTCCACCCTGCTTTGATCATGCTTTTAATTCGTGACTTATTTTTGTCTGCTAGATCGCGGGTGAGGGACCCTTTCGGCCCCCATTCAAAAGTGATGCCCTCGCTATCCATGGTGCTGATTCTTACTAAGACCGGTGGTGTGCAAGTCCTGGCTCTGGTGCTTCTCACAGATACTTGTGTGGGTATCTCTGAGGTTACTGGTTTGGTGTTCCCACTGTCAGTGTGTTTAAACTTTCAGCAGCAAGACGCAGAGCCCGTCCTGCGTGTAGCGGGGAGATTACAGCGCACAGAGGCAGGTGAACTCTGACCACGACTACAGGGGCCGGGGCCACCCTTTCCTTGCCAGCTCCTATCGCTCAGTCAATCCTCTGAGGCTCGCCGTTTTCCCTATCTCCTCGGCATCACCCTGAGCTGGGTGCGGACAGGCGTGGAATTGACCGCAGATAGGAGTTCCCCGGCTTATAGCCGTTCTTTTGCGCTACCAGTGGTCTCCTGCTTGTAGTGGTCGAGGCACTCACAGAGGCTCCAGACGTCGTAGCACCCGGACATGTCGCAGACGCCTCGCGAATTCTGCCCCCAGTGGCCCGAATCTTTCGCGCCTGCGGTGGTACTACCAGACTTGCAGTGCCCGGACTTGTACCGAACTCCGAGAGCTCGATCACAGTGGCCCAAACCTGGACGTCCTACGGGCTTCTACTATTCTCAAACTCTGTCCTGTCAGGTACCTATAGGTCAGTTAGTTTATGGTCCGGTTCATCGTCAGGGGTATACGGAATGTAATGGCTACACAATCAATCACAGTTCGCGACCCCACTCGTCTGCCCAAAAAGAACCTACCCTGCTGTGCAGTTTATTGAACAGACTCTGTTCACAAGTTCAGATCGCGGCAGCCGTGAAACACTGCTCTGACACTGCGAATGCCCACGGATTTAATTCAGTAAATATACTCACCCAGTGCCCAGTGACGATGTTCCAGCGACAGTCACGATCCCGGACGAGCCCCCAATTGTTAGCGCGAGTGGGCGAATACGACCACTATGGACACAGAGTCAGGTTCAACAATGGCACAGCTTTATTGCCTTAAGTCGACGGAGGTAGAATCAGGACATACATACAATAACAGTCCCGAAGGTACTCTGGAGGCCCGCCAAAACGGGTTATAGTTATAGTCATATTCTGTAGTTGATGTGTAAATGGTTTGTTTATGGTTTTCTACTACGGTCATCCTGTTTAATGGGTTTTTAGGTGCGGAGTTGACATGTTAAGTCTGGTGATTGCCCAGTCGAGGAAGGTGAGAATTGTCTGAGATCTCCGGGGTTTCTTATACAATAGTTGTTTAATTGGATATCAGGAAGTCTTCCAGGTCTAGGAGACCTTCTGAAGTGTTTGATAAGGGCTTCCTGATATCCTTGGAGCCAATTTAATTAAATGGAAGGGTATGCTAATGTGAGTTCCTGATTCCTTTTGTCAGACTTGTTTCTGCGTTTTTAAAGACCTGCTTGTCTGTTCACACTTTGTGCCTGGGTGCTGCTTTGTCCTGTTTCATTCATTTGATTTTATTCTAAGAGGTATTTAATCTAATGAATCACAGAAATTTGTGTCTGCTTACAACCATATTTCAATGTTTCTATGATTGTGAAGCTGAGGTGAGTCTGTACATGGTCTGAGTCCGAACCTTCTGTAAGTCTGAACCTCGTCTGAGTCCGAACCATGTGCGAATCTGAATCCGAATGTCTGAACCTGAGGAGGTCTGAACCTGGTGCGTGCCCGAGCCTGGTGCGGGCCTGAGCCTGGTGCGGGCCTGACCCTGGTATGGAGCCTCTCGACACGAATGCCAACATCCCATTTGCCTTTCTAACTGCCGATTGAAACTTAAGGTAAACCTTTAGAGAATTTTGAGCAAGGACTCCCAAATTCCTTTGTGCATCTGATTTTCTAAATATTTCCACATTTAGAAAATAGGCTGTGCCTCCATTCCTCCTTCCAAAGTGCATAAACTCACACTTTTCCTCATTGTAGTCCATTTACCACTTCTTTGCCCACTCTCTATCCTGTCCAAGTCCTTCTGCAGCCCTCCACTCCCCTGACTTCCTCAATATTCCCTTTCCTTCTACATACCTTTGTATCATCTGCAAACTTAGCAACAGTGCCTTCATTTCGTTCTTCCAAATTGTTAATTTATATTGTGAAATGTTGTGTTCCCAGCACCGACTCCTGAGGCACACGAGTCACTGGCTGCCATCCTGAAAATAGACCCCTTCATCCCCACACTCTGCCTTCTGCCAGTCAGCCAATCCTCTATCCATGCCAGGATCGTGCCCTCAACACTATTGGCACTTACCTTATTTAACAGTCTCCTGTGCAGCGCCTTATCAATGGCCTTCTGGAAATCGAAATAAATCAGTTCCACTGGTTCTTCCTATCTTACATCCTATTACCTCTTCAAAGAACTCTGACAGATTCGTCAGACATGAGCTCCCCTTAACAAAGCAATGCTGACTCAGTCCCAATTTTATCATGCATTTCTGCGTTCTCATCTTTAATAATGAACTCTAAAATCTTGCCAATGACAGCAGTCAGGCGAACTGGCCTATAATTTCCCGTCTGCTGCCTCCCTCCCTTCTTAAACAGCGGTGTTACGTTAGCTACTTTCCGACCCTCTGGTACTGTCCCTGCCTCCTTTGATTCCTTAAAGAGCACCAACAATGCCTCCACACTTTCCTCAGCTATCTCGTTTAGAACCCTGGGTTGTAGTCCATTTGGTCCATGTGACTTATCCACCTTCAGAACTTTGTTTCCCCAGAACCTTCTGCTTAATGATGGCCACTTCACTCACCTGTGTCCCCCCCCCCCCCCCCCTCCCCCGACTCTCCTGGAGATCTGGCATTCCACTGGTGTCTTCAACCATGAAGGCTGATGCAAAGTAACTATTCAGTTCCTCTGCCATTTCTTTGTTTCATATTATTCCTTCCCCCGCCTCAGTTTCTTGGGGTCCAATGGCTATTTTTGCCTCTCTCTTACATTTTTATATTTTGAAAAAAAAACTCGACCTATCTCATTTTCTATTACAAGCTAGCTGACACTCATATTTCATCTTCTCCCCCCTTATTGCTTTTTTTAGTTGTCCTCTGCTCGCTGTTAAAGGCTTCCCAATGCTCTGCCTTCCCACTAATCCTTGCCACTTTGTATGCTTTTTCATTTGTGTTTATGCTGTCCTTGACTTCCCCGTCAGCCATGGATGCCTCATCCTCCCCTGTGGCATGTTTCCTCCTCCTTGGAATGAATTTCTGTTATGCCTCCCGAATAACTCTCAAAAGCTCCTGCCATTGCTGTTCCACTGTCTTCCCTGCGAGGCTCCCTTGCCAATCAACTCTGGCCAGCTCCTCCCTCATTTCCTTGTCGTTACCTTTATTTAATTCGAACATCTTTACATCTGATTCCGGCTTCTTTCTCTGAAACTGCAAGGTAAATACTATAATTGTGGTGACTGCTGCTTCACCCTCAACTCCCTAATCAATTCTGCCTCATTGCACGTCACCAAATCCAGAATTGCTTGTTACCTCGTCGGCTCTGTCACAAACTGCTTCAAAAATCCATCTCTTAGACATTCCCCAATTCCTTTTCTTGCGATCTACTACCTACCTGATTTTCTCCAGTCCACCAACATACTGAAGTCCCATATGATTATTGTAACATTGCCTTTTGTACAGTGCTTTTCTATCTCCTGATTTATTTTTTGCCCCTCATTCTCTCGCTATCCTCATCACTACCCTCAGACTGTACTTTGCCCTTTACTCCGCCAATTGTTCCCGACGTTTACATTTGAACGCAAGTTTCCGATGTTCAAAGTCTCTCTATTTTTCCGTCTCCCCCTCCCTTGCCTCCTTTTTTCCTTTTGCCTGTAATTCAGATTGTTTTAATTATTTTGTTTACTGTTCCTCTCTGTCCTTTCGCCTGTAATTCAAAGAGTTTTAATTATTTTTCATATTTCAGTCAGTTTCATTTGTAACTGAATTCTCCGCATTTCCAACGATTCTGATTGTGCTTCTGACAATTACAAATTCTATCGCCACAATTATCTCTCCTTTCCGTACTCTGTCAGGTAATGTCAACTGCAATGTGTTTCCAATTTCAAAAGCTGGGCTTTAGTCACTTTTTGTAAGGTAACTTGCGTGACTTCCTCCACCCGCAGAACCTCTGAGCCTCTGAAAGAGCCATTAATCCAAACTGCACTCCCTATTTAAACTGGAATACAACACATGGAAAGAAAACACAAATCTGCGCACCACTTGCTGCCTTTGAGTTCACTGATCCCAAATCAATCAAGAAATACAGATTTTAATCCCGGAGCCCCAAATTGTTATCAGTCGGGTTGGATACTTCCAGGTATTCCATGAAGCTCGACTGACCTGTAATGCTTTACCTTGAATCTGGCCAGAAGGAGCATGAGAGGTTTCACTTCAGGTGTGAGTCAACAGACTCACGAGAAAATGATATTCAAAACAAAGTTTAATTAAGAATATTGTTGACATGTACAGTAAGACAATTAGGAAGAACGTTTAACAGTGACAAACAAGAAACACAACAACCACGATAATGTATAACTCTGAAGGAAATATTTCCAGTGTTTTCCAACCAAAACAAACATCCAATCCACAAAACCCTCCAAATCACCACAAGAGAACGGGGGTTAATGCCTACTTATTACACCTCTCCACCCTCCTGGGTTGAATGCTCAAAATCCCTTGAGAAGAAACTCGGAAGAGGCTACCATCCAATCTGTTTGGCAAAACACAGCTTTTTAAAAAGAGAGCGACAGGGAGAGGGAGAGATAGATTGCTTCTTAGCTTGCTGCTAAACTGCTTTCGAAAACAAAACTAAAATACCAAAAGGAAAAACAAACTATCACCTGATTGCCAAAGCTGAACTCCACTCCTGGGATTCTCAGTGTTGGTGTGGAGATGCCAGCGTTGGACTGGGGTAAATACAGTAAGAAGTTTAACAACACCAGGTTAAAGTCCAACAGGTTTACATAGAACATAGAACAGTACAGCACAGAACAGGCCCTTCGGCCCACGATGTTGTGCCGACCTTCATCTGAAACCAAGATCAAGCTATCCCACTCCCTACCATCCTGGTGTGCTCCATGTGCCTATCCAATAACCGCTTAAATGTTCCTAAAGTGTCTGACTCCACTATCTCTGCAGGCAGTCCATTCCACACCCCAACCACTCTCTGCGTGAAGAACCTACCTCTGATATCCTTCCTATATCTCCCACCATGAACCCTATAGTTATGCCCCCTTGTAATAGCTCCATCCACCCGAGGAAATAGTCTTTGAACGTTCACTCGATCTATCCCCTTCATCATTTTATAAACCTCTATTAAGTCTCCCCTCAATCTCCTCCGCTCCAGAGAGAACAGCACCAGCTCCCTCAACCTTTCCTCATAAGACCGACACTCCAAACCAGGCAGCATCCTGATAAATCTCCTCTGCACTCTTTCCAGCGCTTCCACATCCTTCTTATAGTGAGGTGACCAGAACTGCACGCAATATTCCAAATGCGGTCTCACCAAGGTCCTGTACAGTTGCAGCATAACCCCACGGCTCTTAAACTCCAACCCCCTGTTAATAAAAGCTAACACACTATAGGCCTTCTTCACAGCTCTATCCACTTGAGTGGCAACCTTTAGAGATCTGTGGATATGGACCCCAAGATCTCTCTGTTCCTCCACAGTCTTCAGAACCCTACCTTTGACCCTGTAATCCACATTTAAATTTGTCCTACCAAAATGAATCACCTCACATTTATCAGGGTTAAACTCCATTTGCCATTTTTCAGCCCAGCTTTGCATCCTATCTATGTCTCTTTGCAGCCTACAACAGCCCTCCACCTCATCCACTACTCCACCAATCTTGGTGTCATCAGCAAATTTACTGATCCACCCTTCAGCCCCCTCCTCTAAGTCATTACCAATTTATTTGGTAGCAAACGCCACTAGCTTTCGGAGCGCTGCTCCATCGTCAGGTGAGTGGGAGATCTGCTCTCAAAAAGCAAATAGGCCATATAAAGACACAAACTCAATTTACAGAATAATGCATAATGATTAGAATGCGAGTCTTTACGGCTAATCAAGTCTTAAAGGTACAGACAATGTGAGTGGAGAGAGCATTAAGCACAGGTTAAAAAGATGTGTATTGTCTCCAGACAGGACAGCCAGTGAGATTTTGCAAGTCCAGGCAAGTTATGGGGGTTACAGATAGCGGGACATGAACCCAAGATCCCGGTTGAGGTCGTCCTCTTGTTTGCGGAACCTTGCTATCAGTCTCTGGTCAGTGACTCTGCGCTGTCGTGTGTCGTGAAGGTCGCCTTGGAGAACGCTTACCCGAATATCAGAGGCCCAATGCCCGTGCCGAATGCTCGTGAATGCTCAGTGTGAACAGGGTGGGATGTGTTTGGAGGCAGGGTGTCCCAGTTCCCCACCCACGGGATTCTCAGTGTGAACAGGGTGGGATGTGTTTGGGGACAGCATGTCCCACGTCCCCACCCTGGGTTTCTCAGTGTGAAGAGGGTGGGGTGTGTTTGGGGTCAGGATGCCCCAATTCTCCACTTTTACAGGGACAGGTAGAGGAGCAGCTGGGCTGAATGTCACTGCTTACTGACAGCACTGCAGTGCCTGGTAACCATCCTCCCGGCTCAGTTGATATTTCTGAATAACGTTTTACAGTTATTGAGATTGAATTCTTGAACCTGCTATTTAATAAAATATGTAAACCACAATCTTCCATCACTTTGTCCTTCTGCAACGTATAAGCCTTCACCATTTAATCTATATTTAAACACTTTTGGCTGATGAAATTCATTATCTGATACATTTCTGTGATAAATGTTAGCTGTTAGTTTGCCGTCGCATTAAATCTGTAAATGTTTCCAGTTTGTATAATGTTTAAACACAAGGTTTACATTGGGGATTGGAGCAGGGACTTTCTCCTGTCAAGTTGCAGTGATAATGAGTGTCTTGGGGAAATTAGTTTGAATCTCCCAGCCCCGGAAATAGGGAAACTGACCATCCAGCTCCAGCTCTGCTTCCCAAACACTCAATGCTGCCAATAATCAGCGAGTCAGTTTGAGGCTGTAGCCACGCCCACCATCCGAGACCGTCACAATGCCTGGCTGATTGACGGCAGCTCCGGACGAATAGGAGAAGAGGGAGCGGAGCTGGATAACCGAGCGGGAGCAGCTGGTCCTCCAAACAATCGGAATGAATGAGGGACGGGGCTGGGAGTGGAGCACGCGCAGTGCGAGGAATGGCGATGGCGTGACGGTCATCTGATGACAAGTCGGTGAGTGAAACAATGGCCTTTTGGAGGAACGATGGATCCGGCGGATGGGTGGAGAGGATTCATAACCAGGTTCTGTAAAGCAGAAACTCAGAGAATGAAATCCCCGGTTCCCCGTTTGTTCCCAGCGGAGACCAGTATTGTTCCCCATTACTTTCGCGAGTTCAGGGCCGTCATGTATCCAGCGGGGGTCTCCGCCTGTGCCGTCGCCATCTTTATGAGGGGCAATGTGAGGAGAGCGCATGCCCTTTGTCATCATTGCCTGGCTTTGACCAAAGGGCAGAAGTTAAGTGTGTGGAGTGTTTCAGAGGGGATGTGAGGAAAGAATGTTCAGCAGACATTTTTGGAAATCTGGGAATCGCTAGCTGAGTGGCTCCTGGAGGCAGGGACTCTCTTATTTAAGAAGCATCTGGACAAACACCTCAATAGACAAGGTATAGTAGGTGATAGTCCAAGTGCAAGTAAATTGATTCGTGTCAATTGGTATTGAGGAGATGTGGGATTGCGGGGGCGGGAGGAGGGAGTTGTGGGGGGGGGGGTGGTTGCAGAGGGTCGAGGGGTTGAGGAGGGAGTGGGCGAAGGCTGGTACGGGACGGGAGATGGGTTGCGGGGGGGGGGTTTACAGGGTTCAAGGGTTGCGTGGGGAGGGTGGTTTGTTGGGGTGAAGTGTTGCGGGGGGGGGAGGTGAGCAGGGGTGAAGGGTTGCGGGGGGCGGTTTGTAAGGGTGAAGGGTTGCCGGGGGAGTATTTGCAGCGGTGAACGGTTGCGGGGCCAAGAGTTTGCAGGGGAGGGGGCAAGGGGCTGTGGGGGAGGAGCGAGGGGTTGTTGGCGAGGGAGCGGTTTAAGTGGGCAGCCGGTTGCAAAGAGGAAGGTTTGCAGGGGTGAAAGTTTACGGTGGGGTGATGGGTTGTGGGGCAGAGGGGGGGATGGGGAGGGGCGGAGGAGTGATGGGGAGGGGGCGAGTCGTGGGTGAGGGGTGTGGTGGTGTTTCCAAGGGGCAATCTGTCTTCAATAGATCTGTTGAAGACTTGGGTGAGAGATGGCAGATGGAGTTTAATCCAGAGAAATGTGATGTAATGCATTTTGAAAGGTCCAGTACACATCGGAAATATAGAGCAAATGGCAGGACCCTGAAGGGTATTGATAGGCAGAGGGATCTAGGTGTACAGGCACACAGATCACTGAAAGTGGCAGCACCGGTGGAGAAGGTAGTCAAGAAGGTATAATGGCATGCCTGCCTTCATCGGCTGGGGCATTGAGTTTAAATATTGGCAAGTCATGTTGCAGCTTTGTAGAACCTTAGTTAGTCCGCACTTAGAATATAGTGTCCAATTCTGGTCGTCACACTACCAGAAGGATGTGGAACATTTGGAGAGAGTACAGAAAATATTTTCCAGGATGTTGCCTGGGATGGAGGGCATTAGCTAAGAGGAGAGGTTGGAGAAACTTGGTTTGTTCTCACTGGAACAACGGAGGTTGAGGGACGACCTGATCGAAGTCCACAAGATTATGAGGGGCATGGAGAGTGGATGGTCAGCAGCTTTTTCCCAGGGTGGAAGAGTCAAATACTGGGGGGGGGGGGCAGAGGTTTAAGGTGCGAGGGGCAAAATTCAAAGGAGATTTATGAGGCAAGTTTTTGCCCAGAGAGTAGTGGGAGCCTGGAACTCGCTGCCGGGGGAGGCAGTGGATGCAGACACGATAGTGACTTTTAAGGAGCGTCTTGACAAATGCATGAGTCGGATGGGAATGGAATGATATGGTCCCCGGAAGGATAGGGGGTTTTAGTTCAATTGGGCAGCATGGTAGGTGGAGGATTGGAGGGCCGAATGGCCTGTTCCTGTGCTGTAATTTTATTTGTTCTCTTACCCAGGGAATGGGCAGCTGGGCTGTGACTGCACAGCAGTGTTCAGCCAAACACCTCCTCCCTCCCCCCCAACAATATTCCTTATCTCCTCTCCCGACCACTCTGTCTTGGTTCCCTGTTTCTTACATAGCCTTTCCCCTTTCTCTCAATCTCTTTCCCTCCTCATGACTCACAAAAAAGACAGAGAGTGGGAAAACCCACAATTGCATGCTGAATACAATTAATTCAAGCGGCTGCTGCAGGTTTTTTTAACATAGAGACATAGAAGATAGGAGCAGGAGGAGGCAATTCGGCCCGTCGAGCCTGCTCCGCCATTCATTATGATCATGGCTGATCATCTAACTCAATAGCCTAATCCTGCTTTCTCCCCATAGCGTTTGATCCCATTCGCCCCGAGTGCTATATCATGCCGCCTCTTGAATACATTCCCCTGGTTCTGGATTCGCCCACTATCGGGAATATCCTCCCTGCATCTCCCCTTTCTAGTCCTGTTAGCATTTTTAAACAATCTCTGAGACTCCCCTCATTTGTCTGAATTCCAGTGAAAACAATCCTAACCTCGTCAATGTCTTCTCATACATCGGTCCGGCCATTCCCAGAATCAGCCTGGTAAACCTTCACTGCACTCCCTTGAGAGCAAGAACGACCTTCCTCAGATAAGGAGACCAAAACAACACAAAATACCCGAGGTGTGGCCTCACCAAGGCTCTGGATAATTGCACCAACACATCCCTGCTCCTGTCGTCGAAAACTCTCGAAATGAAAGTCAAGATGCCATTTGCCGTCTTCACCGCCTGCTGCACCTGCATGCTTACCTTCAGTGACTGGTGCACAAGGACAACCAGGTCTCGCTGCACACTCACCTCTCCCAATTTAGAGCCATTCAGGTAGTAATCTGCCGCCTTGTTTTTGCTTCCAAAGTGAATAACCTCACGTTCATCCAAATTATACTGCATCTGCCATTGATTTGTCCACTCACCCAATCTGTCCAGATCATTCTGAACGATCCCTGCATCTCGTCTAGGTTCACCCTCCCACCCAATGTTACATTCTGCAAACTTTGGGATGTTACAGTTGTTACATCATGTTACATTAATCATTGAGTTCATCCAATTAAACACTGACATTGTTTGGGAATAAAGCAAATGTAACAGGCATCCTGAGGATCCTGAGATTGGACCTTGAATTGAGGCCGAATCACAGCGCCTTCATCCATACTTGGAGAGTTTCCTCCCGGTGCAACGTATAATGTGACCTCATTATTGTAATTTTGGAGTTCTGCAATCACCCTCTGCATACGAAGATACCAAAAATAGTGGGAATTTTAAAATTCAGTGCGGGCTTACTCAGAGTGGATCTCTCTCTTTCTCTCTCTCTTCCTCTCTTTCTGCACGATTGCTGTCATGTCGAAACTAATAGCAGGCATATAGGTTGCAAAGGTTTTATTATTAAGTAAACGTTTACGGGCAGCCGCAGAGAGAATGAAGCAGAGAGAAAACGAGAATGCAAGCGACAGAGGTAGAATGGAACAGATAGACAGAGAGAGAGAGAGAGAGTCAGATTGAGAGAGAACATGAGAAAAAGAGACAGAGACCAGCCCCCAACATAAACCTCAGAATTCAAATGGAGAGTGAATCCCTCATTGAAGCCCCGCTCCCACTAACAGCCTCTGTTTAACCCACCACATCCAGCTGTTTTTATTTCCCCTTCGTTTCTCCGCTCCCTCTCTCTGTCTCTCTCCATCTGTTTCTGTTGCATTCGGGTTTGAATTGAGGCCTGGTCACAGAGGCTGCATTAAACCTTGGGGCAAAGAGCAGGATTTCCTCCATTCCAGTGGAATGCAACAATTATCTCCAGTCTGGAAAGCTGGAGTGACAGAGGCAGTGATATTAAACACCTGATCCGACCCCCTGCCCCGGCTATTCTCCAATTCACACTTCCCCATCCAAAAACACAATCAGGACTACGGAATTGGAAACAAGCCATTGTCAACGACGGGTAATTTTAATCTCATCCCTCCCGTGTCCCTCCCAAGTGTTTTCCAGTCGCTGAGCCAGTTCGATTTTAAATTTGCGTGTTTACAAGTTGCAGTTCAGGAAAGGCAGCTGGTTATTGATGCACAGCCAGGTCCCATGGGCAACAATTTGACGATATCCGGACGGGACAAAGGGGAGAAATTTAATTCTCCCAGCCTCATGCCTGGTGTAATCCGCCCACCCATCCACTGAACGCCATGTATATTCCGAGTCTGAATTGAGAACGTCTCAGTCAAAGAAAGAGATAAACACCCCTCTTTAAACTGGGAACAAGCTGTGTCCATCCCCTGGGGAAACTTTTTTAAAGTCAGCCTCCCGACATTCATTTATTTGTATATTTAGTTGTTTACTTCAGTAAATCAGGAATCCCAGAGGGCTGTGTTTTTCTCCAGAGACAGGGAGCTGGGCACTGACTCCAAACTGGACACCCCCTAGATCCTGTGTCTCATCCCACCACCTCACTTCAACCCACACCTCTGTTTTGCTGTCAATGTCTGTATTTCCCTCACACCCGCCCTAGATCTCTTTGTTATGAAACTCTCCCCAACGCCCGACCATTGACTCAGTAAGTCCTGGCCTGATTCGATCCACCAAAATGCATCACCCCGCATTTATCTAAATTAAACTCCATCTGCCATTTGTCAGCCCAAAGGTCCAATTGATCAAGAACCTGTTGCAATCTGAGATAACCTTCTTCACAGTCCACTGTGCCACCAATCTTGGTGTCATCTGTAAACTTACGAACCATGCCTCCTAAATTCTCATCTCAATCAATGTAACACGGGACATGGAGAAATCGGACATTGATACAGATAATTCTGGTATTAAGCATCATGCTTCAACGCTGCGACCTTTGCCTGACCTGAAATAGATGTTCCATTCAGAAATTATTCGACACTCGTGTATTCATGAAGGAACAGACAGACGTTGCGCAGTGAAACTTTATGCAGTTGATGACAGCCTGGGATCGGAAAGATTGAAGGAACTCACAAGGTCAATGCTATTTTTGATGTGAGTGGAGTGAGAGAGAGATTGTTGAGGTGAAGGGGAATTTTGAGGTGAGAGGGTCAGTGTTGAAGTGAGGGGTGTTGCTGTGGATGGTGGGAGTTGAGGTGAGAGGTGGTGTGATGAGGTGAGAGGGAGCGTGTTGATGTGACGGGGGTGGGGGACATTTCAGATGAGAGGGGAACAACATAGTGTTATATCAATACACACTGATCCATCAAACTGTCCCAGAATATTTGCTGCATGGATTCAGTGTGAAGTCGGTCTGTCTCTTCACACTGTCATCCACAGTGGGGAGGACATGGTGACAACCCTTAAACACATTATCTTAACTGTTTGACCAGTCAGTCCCATGGTTGGTAAAGTGACGATTCAGCTCCGAGGATCAGTCAGGCAACCTTTAGGCGAGATATCCCGCAAGCTTGCACCCTTCAAACATTTACAAGGGTGAGCTGCCTCTACACTCTCCCATCAAATATCCCAATTGCAGATGCAGCACAGGCCTAGATACACAAAGTATTTCCCACTACACTGTTCAACACGCATCTCCAGTGCACCTGTAGTAGAGGGTGAGATGCATAGTATGTGCAGGTGAGAGGGGGAGAGTGTTGATGTGAGAGGTGGGAGAGTTGAGGTGAAAGTGGGAGTGTGGAAGTGAGAGGGGAATTTTGTGGTTAGTGGGGATGTGTTCAGTTGAGGGAGTGGCACAGTAACACAGTAGTTGGCACTGCTGCCTCACGGCGCCAAAGGCCCGGGTTCGATTCCAGCCTTGGCTCATTGTCTGTGTGGAGTTTGCACGTTCTCCCCTGTCTGCATGGGTTTCCTCTGTGTGATCCGGCTTCCTCCCACAGTCCAAAGATGGGGGAGTTAGTTGGATTGGCCGTGCCAAATTGAGGTGCGAACTTTGAGGATTGGAGCAATGTACAGGACAGGGTTAGGTGCAGAGTAAATTTCCCTCTCCAATGTCCCCATCAAACACTCCCGAGAGGTGTACAGCACGGGGATAATCACAGTAAGTTTCCCTCTTCAATCTCTCCATGAAACACTTCCAGAACAGCTATAGCACGGGGTCTGTGTGTGTGGGGGTGGGGGGATGGGGATGGGGGCGGGGGTGGGGGTGGGGGGGTGCACGGGGGGAGATACATAATAAGCCTGCCTCGACATTGTCCTCATCAAACACTCCCAGGATAGGGACCGTACGTGGTTAGACGCAAAATAAATTTCCCTCTATTCTGTCCATATCAAAGACTCCCAAGACAGCTACAACACTGGGTTAGATACAGAGTTAAGCTCCCTATGTCCCCATCAGAAAGTCCCAGGTTAGGGAGAGTCCGTGGTTAAATGCAGAGTAAATCTCCCTCGATACTGTTCCCATCAAACTCTCCCAAGACAGGTATAGCACGGGGTTAGATAAAGAGTTAAGCTACCTCTGTCCCCATCAAAAACTCCCAGGAAAGTTGTAGTACATTGACCGATGGGAGATAACGTTTATTTTACAGCACTTATACCGAAATATAAGACGTATTCGGCAATTGTGGCTCTAGCCTGTTCCTCTAGTCTATTAGATAATGGCTGATTTTCTGTCTCTCTCTCCCCTTAACGCTCTAAGTATTGTCCCTTCAACATCCCATTCAATTTCCTGTTGAAGGGCCAGACAGTACATTTAAGGTTCCACTCGTCACTACATTGCAAAGGTTTCTTCATATTGCTTCTGTCTCCATGACATTTAATCAGCATCCCCTGGCTGAATGGAGGAGTGTGCAGCTGAGAGGAGACGTGTTGCGGTGAGAGGGGGGAGTTGAGATGAGAGGGGAGTGTTGATGTGGGAAGAGCGTTAAAGTGAGGGGAGTGTTTTGAAGTGAGGACATTAAGTGCTGAGGTGAGGGGGTGGTGTTGATTTGAGAGAGGGATGTGTTGAAGGGGTCATTTTGAGGTGAAAGTGTGTTATTGGGAGAGAAATGGATGTGCTTGTGTGAGTGGTTTGTGTTAATCTGAGGGGAGTGTTGTCTTGAGAAGGAGAACATGGAGTTGTAACACTGTATACTCGTCCACCTCATACTCCCAGTGCATTTGTAGCAGCGGTAAGATGCAAAGTGCCTCTTCGATATGCCAACCCAAGTGAGGCGGGCAGCGAGAGGGCAGCTTAGCACTGAGCAAATTTTATTAGCACCATCCATTAAACACTCCAACGCAAGCTACAGACTTAGAGTGTCGGGGTATTGCCCACATACCCACAGCACCTCTAAACTCTCCAGCCCACCAGTCCCGTGGCTCGTAACATGCAGGTTCAATTCAAAGTATTAATCATGGTCCCACATCCAAATTCAGACCTGATAGCCCGCAAGACTGCACCCATCAAATATTCACAGGGTAAAATTCCCTCTGTACCCTCGCATCACCTAGTGTGAGTTCAGATGCAGCTCATGCTGAGATCTCCAGAAGTCTCCCTCCACACTGTTTCACCAAGAACTCCAGTGAAGTTGTAGCAAGGGTGAGATACACAAATAATGTCCGCTTAAACTGTCCAAACACGAAAGACCTGCGCGGAGCAGCACAGGGCAAGGTGCACAGAAAGTCTCTCCACACTGTCCCATCAGGAACTCGAGCGCAGGTGTAACAGAGATACATATATTTCTGAGCTCCCTGTATATTGCCAGAAAAAAATCCCAGGTTTGGCTGAAGCACAGTTCAATACATATACATCTCCTCGATACTGCCCCCTGAAACACTGCCAGAACAGTTGTACACAGGATTGCGTCCAGAGCAAAACTCACTCTGCAGTGTCCCATTGAATAGGATATTTATTCTGTTTCGAACCGCATTCTGAACCATGTTTCTGAATTTGCCATTGGATTACTGTAAATTGTGCTTCCATTGAACATTTCCAAGGATAGGGACAGCACTGTGTAAAGTCTGTGGTCTTGCTGCGCTGGCAATTCACACAGGGTGATTAAAGGGACGTATTTCTTCATTAGAACACGTTTCCATCACTGTACATGAAGTAATCCCAGGGCAGTCCCACTGATATTGATATTTTCCACTCGTGCTTTCACAATAAAGGGCTTCTGTTCAAATTTGTTATAATAGTTTGTGAAATACTCCTTCAGATCTTTGCTAAATACAGTTTAGACACTTTGGAATCCGAATGAATTATTTGCAAACATTTTCTGTTGTATGTGAAGAGTGCCCCAGTAAAGTAAATCAGATTGACCGATTGATTACAATCAATGCCTCGGGTAGAAATGTCAAGTACTGGGAGACATAGGTTTAAGGTGCGTCGGGAAACATTTAGAGAAGATATGCGAAGCAGGTTTTTACACAGAGGGTGGTGAATGTCTGGTACGCACTGCCCTGGGAGGTGGTGGGAGCAGGTATGGTAGCAGCATTTAAGGGGCAACTCAACGAATACATCAATAGGATGGGAATGGAAGGATACAAACTCTGTAAGTGCATACAGTTTTAGTTGAGACAGACATCATATTCGGAGCAGTCTTGGAGGGCCAAAGAGCTTGTTCTTGTATGTACTTTTCTTTGTTCTTTGTTGAATAATTCCAGGTTATTGGTGAACAGAATCATGCAATTTATGTTCAGCCATAACCCACTTTACTCAGATAATTGAATGTCCACAGCTAAAGGCGACAGAGAGAGGAGTCACTAACAATTCAAATTCAATTACTGAAATGTCACAGTCTAGTGACAGATATCACTGAAACAATGTGAGATCTAGAGATAGGACTGATGGTGTTTGAGTGGACAGCCTCTTTCCACTTACTTTAATTGAAAATTTGGTCGGCATCTTTCAGTGTTTGGAAAGAATTAACTCTGTCGAACGATAAATATTACCCATCACTGAATTCAATTTCGTAATCTGGTTATTCATAGAATTAAAACAAGATCTTCAAACCATTTTGCTACCTCAATGTCCCTGAAGTGATTCTGCAGTGTATAAATTAAAGGCTTTGGGAATGTGTAACCTCAGCACGAGGAGGCACATCACTTCACACTGAAGATGCCGTATCCAGCAGAGGTAGCGGAGAAAATATTCTACCCAATCATCGCCATTATTGGTGTTCCTGGTAAGTGACTCTAACCATTGAGGTTGTATAAATCTGTGTGTGAGCAGCCCTCTGATTTTAAACTCTGGCTGAAAATGCTCCATGTTGATCTCCTGCTGTTGTACTGCTCCAGATATGTGATGTCATTCACTTAAATCAAATATCTGTCAATGTGTCTACGCTGTTAATCCTTTTTGTCCACTGACAATGAATCACTGCATGTAACTGATGTGCTCACTGATCAATGAAGTTATTGCATTTGGAGGAAGCATGTGTTATGTAAGATTGGACATCAGTGAAGGTGATCTCTCTGAAAGAAAATTTCGTGGGAATAAGAACAAAATCAAACATTGAGAGTGGATCACTAACCAGAGTGGAACATCTGACACCAGTGAACAAGTATTACAGCGTCTATTTTTCAGTGTAGAATTGTACTGATTGTGGTTCCTTCAGCTGAGTGGAATGTCTGATCGAAGTATCCATCCGTTCCTGGCACAATCTGTTATTCATCCATGTGGAATTGACTTGTGTTTGGGAAAGGCACTGGACTGAAATCAGTTGGTCTTAATCTGAAATATATGTATTTTTTTCATTGGTGAGTGCGATCTCCATCTGATGGATCTGTCTCTCACTTTTAACTCTTTTAAAGAGTTTGCCTTTCTTTTAATGAACTTTGCTGGTCCGTGTATGATGTGAAATGTCTGCACAGCTCTTTCGCCTATCGAAAAGAAACAGGTGTCATCTGTTTCCTGATGTGTAAGCAACCTAACAACAAACGTGCAATATTATGTGTTCTTCTTTTCAAAAACTGTGATTTGTTCACGTTTGGATTAATTGGAAATGAATTGCAATATCCTTTTCCAGTTTGTTAAGGTTCTTTTCAAGCTCTTTTGCTGCTTCAAACGAGTTGTGAATCTGATCATCTGAACGCGTAAACTCCTTGAAAGCATTCAGCGACTTTGCCGAGTGATTGGGGAACATGTGTTATTGTACTGTATTCTTCCACTCTGCTCACTGTCATTCTCAGTTAAGATCTGATTGTAAATTCTGAAATTATAATTTTGCTTCCTGATTCCATATTGTTGATGTAAATAGTGAAGGACAGTGATCCAAGCGCTGATCCTTGTGGAAAACCACTTCCCACCCTCTGACAATCAGAGTAAATCCCTTTAACTCCCACTCCTCGTGTTCGATCTCTCTAGCCCGTTTGTTGTCTATTTTGATATTATCTCTGTTCAGACTGTTGAGTTTGTGACTGGACGATTGTTCTTTGGAATTTTGTTTATTTTCTGATTAAGACTCAAGGATATCATAAACTGTCTATTGCTTTCCAATCCTGTGTTTAACTTCTGATAATCAGATGGTTAAGAAGGCGGACATGATAGTCGTCTTTATTAGCCGAGGTATAAAAGATAGGAACAGGGAGATTATGATGGAGCTGTATAAAACGCTTATTAAGCCTCAGCTAGAGTACTGTGAGGCGTTCTGGTGGCCTCACTAGAAGGAGGATATGATTGCTCTGGAAGGGACGCAGGCGAGATTCACCAGGATATTGTATGGGCTTGAGTGTTTCTGCAGTGCATCGAGGCTGGTGCGGCTCAGTTTGCTTTCCTTCGAACAACGAACGCTGAGCGATGGACTTCATTAAGGAGTACATAATAATGAGGGACACGAAAATCATAGTTACGAATGAGGGTGATGGAGGCAGGATGCGTCACATCCTTTAAAAAGTACCTGGATGAACATTTGGCACAGCATAACATTCAGGGCTATGGGCCAAGTGCTGCCAAGTGGGATTAATGGGCAGGTCAGGGCATTCCATGCATCAGTGCAGACTCGATGCTAAGGGCACTGCAGTATTCTGTGATTCTGTGAACATTGGTGAAGCCACAGTTGAGTACTGTGTGTGGTTCTGGTCGCAACATTCCCGGAAGGATGTGATTGCACTGGAGGGAAGGCAAAGGGGATACACCAGAAATCTGCCTGGGATGGGACATTTCAGTTATGAAGAGAGATTTGGTCGACATGGGTTGATTTCGTTGGAGCAGAGAAGAGTGAGGGACGATCTGATCAATGTGTACCAGATTATTCCAGACACGGACAGAATGGATCAGAAGCAGCTATTCACCTTTGTTGATGGGTAAGACATGAGCGGACATGGGGCCAAGGTGAGATCCAGGAGGTTTAGGGAGGACGAGGAAAAACATTTTTATCCAGAGGGTGCTGACTGTCTGGAATGCGCTGCCTGGGAGGGTGGTACCGGCGGGTTACTTCACCTCATTTAAAAAGTACCTTGATGAGCACTTGGCACATTATAAGAATCAGAGCTATGGGCCAAGTGCTGGCAGATTGAATTAGGTGCGAGTTCAGGTTTTTCTAATGTGTTGTTGCGGATTGCATGGACTGAAGGGCCCCTTTTGCGCTGCTCAACTCTCTTTTTCATTTTGGGAATGGGCTGCTGATTCGTTCGTGACACATTTTAAATCCTCCCAGGATGTTCCTCCATAAGTCAGACTATCTGAGAGAGTGTGTTTGGAGCTGCAGCCAGTGATTACAGACTGGGCACCCTCATATCCTGTATCTCTTTCTCAAATCCTCTCCCTCCATCACCACCTTTGCTTTGACCTTGCACACCATGGGTTTCTCCCTGTCTCTCTGCAACCCCCTCCTTCCCTTTGGTTCATCCGCCAGTGTCTCTCTCAGTAAGTGTAAATTTGGATGTTCTTATCGAGGTCCTAGTCCCTGCACCCAGCCCCAACACCTCATAGTACATCACTTCTAGCTTCTTTTCTCTGTCCATATCTCTGCTTCTTTCCCTCTCACTCATGTGCTGTATGTTAATATGAGCGATGCAATATTTCTGATCCCCATTGCCAAAAGCCACAAATCACATTGCTGTGAGGAGGTGGGAAGAACCACATTATCTGGGAGTCTCCAGTTAGGGGTCAGTGCCCAGCTCCCAGTCTCTGGAGAATAGCCTTAGTCAGAGCCCCCTGGGATTCCTGATTTACACAAATCAATCAATAAATAAACGAATAAAATGAAATCAATCAAATAAACAAACAAATAAACACACAAATTAATACCCAAGTATATACTGGGAGACTCATTTAAAAAAAGTCTAGCATGGAATGGACACAGCTTGTTCTCAGTTTAAAGAGGGGAGTTTACTCTTTCTGTCACTGAGGGGACATGTATCCAAGCTCAGTATTCACATGGGCTGGTGGGGAGGATTACACCAGGCGGGAGCCTGGGGATATGAAATGTCTCCCCTTGTCCTCTCTGGACATGATCACATTGCTGTACATGGGATCTTGCTCTGATTAAAGGCCACACAGTAAAAGCTGGAGAGAGAAAGAGGGAGAGATGTTGGAGGGAGATACACAGAAAATGGGAGAAGGCAAGGGAGAGAGTGAAAAATGCTGGAGAGAGATCGAGAGATGTTGGCAGAATCAGTAAGAGAGAGAGATGTTGGAGAGAGATAGGCAGATGAGGGGAGGAAGCTAGAATCAGATTGAAGAATGGAAAGAGATTGGATGGAAGAGAAATCTGGAGAAAGTGGAAGAAAACTGATGAGAGAGGAAGAGGGTGGCAAGAGACAGATACGTGAAAAAAAGGGGTAAATGTAGAGAGGGAGAGAAGGCTGGAAGGTAGAGACAGACACAGTAAGGTATCAGGAAAATAGAATCAAGAAAAAAGAGGCGGGGGGAGAGACAGAATGGGGAAGAAATTTGGAGAGGGGAAGATAAATAGAATAATCCTGAATTGACATCCAACTCCATCAGCTGTCCATTTCACGGAAGTGTTCAATCCGTGGTGGGCTCTGATAAGTGGGTGCAGGAAGGGATGGCAGATCCAGTTGCCAATCTCTGATACATTTCTGTCCAGATTGGGTCTCATTGGGAAACCCGCCCTGTGTGAGTTAATTCTCTCAAACAGATCAAATGAGAAATCCAACCTCTCATGAATGTGTGAGCGATCAGAATATGCAGGCTGATTCCATCAAAGTGAGAGGTGTGTAATCCACACCTTCCTGTCCCCCAGTACCTCCTTCACCAGCGGTATTACATTGGTTACTTTCCATGCTGCAATGTTAATCTCCAACACAACTCCTCTAATAATTCTGCTACTCCGGGAACCCTTGTTCATTGGATTGATGCTCAAATCCTCTCCTTACTGTCGGTTCAGACATGGATAATGTTTATTCACTAATTTCCCGGCTCTTATCCCTTGTTCTCTGACAGTTAATTTACTGGGAATTGTGATCCTGAGTCGGGGAAAGTGTGGCCTCTCCACCTGCACCACTCGCTATCTGGTGGCCATGGCAGCGGCAGATCTACTGTTCATCATCTTTAACCCCATTCTCACCATGATAAATAGTTATTATTTCCCCCTGAATTTCCTGTCCCTCACCTCTGTGTGTCGTGTTAACACTGCCCTGCTGTTTGCAGCCAGAGACTGTTCAGTCTGGTTCACCGTCACTTTCTCCTTTGATCGATTTGTGGCCATTCGCTGCCAGAAACTGAAAACTAAATATTGCACCGGGAAAACTGTGGCTGTGGTTCTGGCAACAACCGGCATCCTGCTTTCTGTGAAAAACATCCCCCGGTACTTTACAAATGAACCTCAAAGTACAGTCGACAATGTCCAGTGGTTCTGCCAGACAAAGACAAGCTATTGGACTGATCCTGGCTGGGTTGGATTTTCCTGGTTTGATCAGGTTTTAACTCCATTGCTCCCATTCGGTTTAATCCTGGTGATTAACGCTTTGACAGTCAGTCACATCTTGGTGACCAGTCGAGTCCGGAAGGGACTGAGGGCTCAGAGTCAGGGAGAGAATCGCAGAGACCCCGAGATGGACAGCAGAAGGAAGTCGATGATTTTACTCTTCAGCATATCCGGAGCTTTCATTCTCCTCTGGGCGGTATCGGTTATATTTTTTATCTATGCGACAGTGAAAGGATTAATTTCCGTCACTCTTCCTGAATATACATTTCAACTAGTCGGATTTATGCTGCGGGATATAAGTTGCTGCACAAACACATTTATTTACGGAGTGACTCAATCCAAATTCAGGGAGCAGATCGGAATCGCGGTGAAATATCCGGTTATATCAATTATTCAATTAATGAAGAAACAAAACTGACTGACAGCCAATCACAGAGTGAGATTACTAACTGACCCCCCCCCCCCCCAACTAATCAGAGACTGGATTGCTAACTGACCGCCTCAACCAATCAGAAGCTGTATCACCAACTGATCGCGTCAGCCAATCAGAGACTGGATTGCTAACTGACCGCCTCGGCCAATCAGAGACTCGGTTGCGAACTGACCACCTCCACCAATCAGAGACTCGGTTGCTAACTGACCGCAACAGCCAATCAGAGACTGGATTACTAACTAATCGCCTCAGCCAATCTGAGGCCAGACTGACTGCTGCCTGAATCAGCCAATCAGCATTGTCGCTCGCTTCCTGACAGCCATTTCCGCCAATGACTGGTCTCCGCACTTTGACTGACAGCGGTTGAGCCAATCGGAGACTGGGCGATCTAACTGACGGCTGTGTCAGCCAATCAGAACATCAGCAGTTAACGGCCCGCCCCCAGAGCAAATCCGGGAGCTCAATTCACTGAGTCAGGAAGCTGGTGTGTGTGCGTATGTGTATCAGTATGTGGGTCATTGTGTGTGTCAGTCTCTGTGTGTGTGTATCACTGTGTATCAGTGTGCATCACTGTGTGTGTCTTCAGTGAGTTTAGCAGGATGTGTGAGTATCAATTTGTGTGCATATCAGTGTATGAATCAGTTTGTGTGTGTATCAGTGTTCATATCAGTGCGTATCTTTGTGTGTGACAGTGTGTGTGTCTCTCAGTGTGTAGTTGTGTGCATCTGCGTTTGTGCATATCAGTGTGCATCACTATTTTTTGTCTATCAGTCTGTATCTGTCTGTGTGTGTATCTTTGTGTGTGTGTGTATAATACATATATATATATATATATATATATATATATAATTTATATCTGTGTGTATCTGTGTGTTTGTTTCAGGGTGTATCGGTGTTTGTGTCTGTCTATCAGTGTGTGTCTGTGCTTGTGCATATCAGTGTGTATCTGTTTGTGTATATGTGTGTGTGTATATATATATATATATATTTGAGTGTGTATCTGTGTATGTAAGTGTGCGTGTATTTATCAGTTTGTATATGATTTTGTGCCTACCAGTCTGTGTACCTGTGTGTATGTGTTTGTGCGTATCAGCGTGTGTGTGTGTATATATTTATATATATATATCTATATCAATCAGTGTGTATCTGTGCATGTGTATATATGTGTGTGTATATATATATATATATATATATATATATATATATGTATATATATACATATCAGTGTGTATCTGTGCATGTGTATATATGTGTGTGAGTGTGTTGTCCAAAATCTGGAGTTTTCCCTCCAGTTCCTGAGGGCTTAAACTCCCTCTTGAAGCTGAGCCAAACCCTTTTTTAAAAAAGGCAGTACGTGTAAGGAGAGAAAGAGCTGATCATTCGAGTCCAGATGACCCTTTGTCAAAGGGTCAACTGGCCTCTTTGAGCTTTGAGCTTGAACAAAGGGTCGTCTTGTTTCTGCTCTTTTCTCTCCTTACAGATGCTGCGAGACCTGCTGAGATTTTCCAGCGTTTCCTCTTTTGGTTTCAGCTTTCAACGTCTGCAGTAATTTGCTTTTATCCCTTTAAATACATAATTCATTAACGCATACAGATATCACGGACACTGACACACAGAGAGTAAGAGAGAGAGAGAGAGAGAGCAAGAGAGGGACACAGAGTGAGAGAGGGGCAAACAATGAAATCCACCACACCCCCTCCTCGGAATTAGAGTTATGAAAGGCTGAACTTCTAAAACTGCATTGTAAAGGCCTATGTGCGTTTTATTTAATAATTAGGTTCATTGTTCTGTTATTTTGGATATAAACAAACTAATGGACCGTTTCATATTACAGAATTAATTTGGTCTTTGTCACACACCAAAGGGTTAACATATTTGTGATGAATTGCAAAGCTTGGCTATTTTAACCGCAAGACCTCAAACTTCAGCCCCACCCCCCACCCCATTCGGGGCAAGAATGAAACAAATACACACGTGCGTGTTGCCTGTGGGACAAGCTTCGGTCCATCGTCCTCTTCTGGAGAAAAGCTTTGGTCCAAGAGTTCCGAGGCGCATTTCAGTCTTCAAAATTCAAATTCCTGTGGACAGGAAATCGAGGGCAACAATTAATTAAATACAAGAAAACGTTTAAATTAAATACCCAGCTCATCACCAATGGGGGTAATCGCACAGAGCCAGCTCATCGCCAATGGGGGGAAACACACAGACCCAGCTCATCAGCATTGGGCTGGCCAGCAATCGAGCTGGCTGGCAAACTGCAGGCTGACAGATCGGGGCCCCTTGGCGGGCCTTGTCGCCGCCGGGCGGCGGAGGTCCCCGCTGGAGGTCCCTCTATGGAGGGATCTCCCCCAATTACGTCGGGGACCTGGGGTGGAGGGTGATGCATGCAGCAGTTCCGCACAACCGTAGGATTCACTGGTTCACGGGCTCCGAAGACTGCCCTTTCTGCGGCCTTGTGGAGTCCGTGGACCATGTCTATGTTGAGTGTCTTAGGCTGCACTCCCTTTATGTTTTCCTAAAGAACCTTTTGTTGATGTTTTGTCTGCACTTCAGTCCCACGCTCCTGATCTACAGACACCCGGTGCGGAGAGGGGAGGGTCGGGATGGCGACCTCCTCGTGAACCTGCTCCTGGGCCTGGCGAAACGCGCCATTTACCGGTCCAGGCTGCGGGCGATCGAGGGGGCCGTCCATCCTGACTGTCTTCCCCACTACCGCGGCTACGTTCGCGGCCAGGTGTCCCTGGAGAGGGAGCATGAGGTGTCCACGGGCGAGGTTGACGCTTTCCGCGCCCGCTGGGCACCGCAGGGGTTGGGGTGCATTATTGACCCTAATAATCACATTTTAATTTGATGTTTTTAAGTTTCCTTTGTACTTTGATTTCTGTTCGGGCTGTTCCCCCCTCCTTTTTGGGGAGCTGCCCCTTTTACTTTGTCCTGATTTAATCTGAGTTTGTTTACTTGGTTTGGTTTGACCTAAAAAGAGGACAATACACATACAGAAGCCTGGGCCATCGCAAAATGACTCGTGTGTGGGCACGGGAAGTCAGACAAACAGACACCCCCAAGCCCACAAAACATGGATTGATGAACCCGATCCACAGAGACCTGTCCCCGGTTTGGCGTAAGAAAGGGGGAGGTGGAAACTGGGGACAGGGGAACTCACCCCCATATGCCCTGCCAATCATCAATACAGAAGACCGCAGCCGCGCGCAGAACCCCGATATATTCCCAATCCCAGATACAGGGAACAAGATAAAACCAATCCCTGATATGCAACCCCACAAGCGCAGTGTGATAACTGCGAGCAATCCAACCATTTTGCCCGGACTGGAGGGCACCACCAAATTTCAGTGGACCAGCAAACCCCACACACCTATACACCCCTATTGATCGCCGACACAGGGAACCACACGGCCGCACAGGACATAGGCCGAACCCCCGACACCGTGAATGATACAAAGCTAAGCCCAGAGGCCCACGCCCACAAGCGCAGTGTTATACCTGCGGGCAACACAAACCATTTTTCCCGGAGTGGAGGGCACCACCCAAGCGCCCTACATGACCATCTCAGTGGTTCCCCGACAATGGACCCCGATCCATGCCCCTCAAAAGACCGGCGCGACAAGCCATTATAACCCCCAAGACCTGCACATGAATCTGCGGTTCCTGCCCCAATTTACAATTTACAGGGCTTCAGGAAGAAAACCATAATTCCGGGGACCGCAATGAAAAGGATGGGGCACCTCGCAAACCTTACCCGCTATGGTGCCCCTGATATCGGGACCCCCAGAACCGTTTGAACCGGCTATCATTACCAGAGGTGGTAATGCAGTGGGTATCTGGCAGCCAACGCCCGCCCATATCGGTTCGCTACACATAGAAAGAATCAGGACATCGCAGTCCAGATTGCGAATAGCTTTATCCGACTACTCCAGGCATCACCCAATTGAAAAGGGTGTCTTTTCTGCCCACATTATACTGCGTCATAATCTTCCGACACACCACAGTTGCTTGTGGGATGAAGAATCTATTGTCATACTGTGCCATAGTCCCCCAACAACAAGGACACATGCCACATACCAACATTTTATTTTTACGCTCTGCAAACACCTTGCCCCACTCAACCCCATTAGACACTCATTTCCGACCAACCTTTCGTATGACAGTGTTGGGGCCCTTCTTATTCACTTACTTATTTCTAAGTTTTTTTTAAAAGAGGGGAGTCATACAACATTCTTGAAAAGAAAACGAAAAGAGAATCAGTTATTAATACGAATTAGCAGGTGCTATCTTGACCTCCCTCAGAATGAACTACATACTTTGCTATCTGAGACTCCTCGTCTCAGTCTGAACCACTGACAGCACATCAACCAAAGACCAGAAGATCAACCTATGATACCCCGGATATATGTGGTTCACCCCACCAGATGCAGGCAAATGTGAGGATGGCATCCGATATGTACACCCCAATAAGAGTATCACCTATGGATGGAATGACCAAAGAGTGGTGTACAGGATAATGGGAGCTCTAATTACTGCTCTCTAAGGACGATCTTCACGAGTGATTGGTGTGTGTACACTTACCATGGGTGCATGGAGCAAGCCTGTCCAGCTCATGGCCCAGAAAAAGGGCTGGAATTAGGAAAGAAGTGCCCCGGTAAAGATATTCAGAACGACTTTATATACTATGAAATTAAGAGTGGGTTAAGACCAACTGCTCGCACACCCATCCCCACTTGTCGCGAAACTACCACAGGGCCCCAAAATGGGGAGTTACTAAAACATACAGGGAAAATATTCGACAACACACACTACGAATTGATACCAGTAGTGGTAGATATAGCCGGCACACAATTACCAGACCCTCCCCACTTCGAAAATTGTTCCTCCAATTGACCCAGAGGCTGCTAAACCGAAAGACTGGGACACACGCGGGGGAAGAGATGCCCATGTCAAAGGGGCGCAAGAGGAGGGAAATCCTGAATGATTTGGCGACTGCATACGGAGCAGGGATATCCACAATTAATGCACTGGATGTGGATGATTTGGATAATAAACTCAGAGTCCTAACCCGACAAGTTAAACAGACCTTGGACAGCTTAAAAGAAAATGCTCGGCAAGATGCCGAGGGAGGTTTAGCTGAGAACAGGGCTAGTAGCCTTATGGTTACTGTACCAGAAGGACATGCCCAAATTTATTAATCAGATCACCCGAGAGAGGGTGGAAAATGATGCCAGGCAACAGAATCGAAACCTATGTAGCATTTAAGGGCAATGGATGGGCGAGCAGTTAAGAGATTCTCGACCAGATTAGCAGGGGGAAAGTTCTGTCTTGCATCAGTGATGAACAGATTGAACACCTGTACTGGGGAAAAAGGACACCCCAATGTCACTAACTACCAATTACGGCAACTGAACAAGGTTTTGTCCAACGATAGTTGTAGAGGAACCCCGGGAAATGCACTAGGAATGGTGTTGGGGATCCCAGTAATTATAAAAGATAAGGTCGGGTTGATTCTTTTTGAAGCCGAAAATTTAGGGATCATGAAAGGAGGGATGTGGATGGGATACCAGTGAACTCTGCCGTATGTAAAGGACGGAAGCTCATAGGCACCAGTCTTGAGAAATGTGAACACACAGGCAAAATGGTTGTGTGTCCATATCCGGTGTATGAAAATGAACATGCCCTGTGTGGATTCAGAACAACCACTAACCTAACTTGTACACTGGAAATTCGAAATTTGGAAAGCGATGTCACCCGGGTGGATTACAGGGGGAGGGAGAATATTGTATTACAACCTCGCTAGAAAATTACCAGTCTGAGGCAGCCATTTGTAACGTCCACAACACTACCTTTTGCATTAAACCACAGATTCCCGCTTGGATGGGATTAATTCAGATGGTTGACATACACAGAAGAGAGAAAACACGAATAAACGCTCGCGAGAAATTGAGACAAAGCTTGGGAGACTATTTTGAAACATTTGATACTGGGATAACACTTCTCCCCGAGAACGTTCAACAAATTCGGACACAATTGATCACAGCACACAAGACCTTTGTCAAAGTGGTGCAACAACAAGGGAAATAGAAAATAACATTAGTGAAATTAGAGACACTACATGGTGGGAGGACCTCTGGGATTGGGGTTCAAATGTCCAAATCCACCTATGGGTCCGCATTCTGCCACACCTGGCCGTAATTGGAATGCTACTTATGGCAGTGTACCTAACCATCCTCACATTTAAATTCGCCCGATGGAAGAAGGAATTTGTGCAAAACTTGGACTCGGCAAGGGCCATCCGACATCGGAAGATTCTCTACAATCAAGCGCCTTGATACTCTCCCATCTATATTTAATATGTATACTCATTTGTCATTTTTTTCTGTTTATTGCTATGTTTTGAATATATCCGATTGATGTATTGTTTCTTACTGTTCTTTTAAAAATTGTTTTACTTCATTTAAATTTGTTGGTACGATTGTGGGTTAGGGGCGACACGATCAACCCCAGATTCGGGCTACTTGCTTGTTGAGATGGTTTGGTAAGATTTGTGTGATCTGGTTCGCTGAGGCCCACTGGATCAAGAGTAGTGAATGTGATAATATAAACAGGTTTTAAGGCTGATAAAATTGGATATCCTAAATTAAAGAATTGGACATATTAAAATCAAACACAGTCAAACCTCGGGCAGGCCAACTGTACAAATACCCGTACATGTCTGGGCCTGACCCATCAATTACCCATCAAAGGTCGTTGCACTCCACTGATATTTAGCAGGAGATCATTGCACCCCATTGAAATGTACCGACCTATTGTTCGAAGCCCAAATCGGGCCAGACTTTCTGTCACCGAGAGTTCCTGCAGTTACCTGATCTGATAACAGGTGACATTTAAGCAACAGCATGGAGATGGACACCTGGGGGTTTACCCTGGTGTCCTGTCAGACATCAAGAAACCCACTGGGTATTGGAACCCCCTCCTGGGACCTCACTGGCCGGAAGCAAGAGAAGTTTCTGGAAAGGCAAGCAGGCAGCGGGATAAAGGGACACATTCCGACACACCAAGAGCGAAGACTCGACGAGGGAGGCGACCTTGACCATCCGTCTGACTGACCAGAGAAGGAAGGAAGAAAGAAGCTGCCATCGAGATTCACCTTCGTGACGATGGACCAGAGGGACTCAGCGAATCGAGCCTGCAGTTCAACTAAACCATTTTTGCGGGTAAGTATATTTGAGTTTGGGGTATCCTCATGTTTTATGTGGGTAATTGAAGGGTTCATAGAGTTATTTTTAATAAACTTGCTGAACCTTTATTCGTGTTTGTCCTTTGCCCATCTTGCAAATAAGGGCACCGGGGTAAAACCGTCGATGAAGCAAACTGGTCGAAAGTATCTGAGAATTAAGAGGTACAACACAATGACTGGATATGAGTAGAAATAAAATTCGTAACAAATACCGAAGAGTAAATGAAAAACTTAACGAACAATCAAAGAGATTTGTGCGCTTTTAGCAGAGACGAGGGATTCTTATTGTTTTCACTGAAGCATTGCATAAATATAGGATGAATAGTGTGAATGAAATAATTTACCATAAGTGTGGTAATTTTCATTTCCTGTGGGAGGAACAAGCCGTGTTAAAATGGTTTGCCCGGATGCAGTTTAAAATTCATATTTTAATACTTCTGCATGATACAACCACGGATTTGCTCACTATGATTAATGTGAAGCAATGTAAACACAGTTTGATTTTCCCTTCACGTGGCTTCATTAACGAATTTCCCTTATGTCCCTTAAAGTAACATTCGTGCCACACAACTGCCAGGCAATGACCTCCACCAATAAGAGACGCTCTAATCACTGCCCCTTGACATTCACTGGTGTAACCATCACTAAATCCCCCCACTGTCATGGGGTTAGCATTGACCAGAAACTGAACTGGACTCGCCACATAAACACAGTGGCTCCAAGAGCAGGTCAGAGGCGAGGAATACTGCCGCGAATAACTCACCTCCTTACTCCCAAAATCCTATCCACCATCTACAAGGCACAAGTCAGGAGTGTGATGGAATACTCCCCAATTGCCTGGATGGGTGCGTATCCAACCACACTCAAGAAGCTTGAGATCATTCAGGACAAAGTGCCGGCTTGATTGGCACCACATCCAAAACATCCATTCCCTCCACCACCGACGCTCAGTTGCAGCTGTGTGTACCATCTGCAAGCTGCACTGCAGCAATTCGCCTCAGATCCTTTGACAGCACCTTCCAAAGTCACGACCACTTCCATCTGAAAGGACAAGGGCAGATACATGGGAACACCACGACCTGCATCTCCCCTCCAAGCCACTCACCATCACGACTTGGAAATATGCTGACTGTTCCTTCGCAGTCGCTGGGTCAAAATCCTTCCCTTATGGCATTGTGGGTTTACGCACAGCCTATGGACTGCAGCGATTCAATAAGGCCCTCACCACCACCTTCTCAGGGCAACTAGGGATGCGCAATAAATGCTGGCCAGCCAGCAACACTCATGTCCCACGAATGAATAAGAAAGTAATTCCAATCGATACTAACATTCAGACACCAGCAACTGGCAGAGTAATGTCTTTTCAATTATTTCTCTTTGGAATAATAACAGCTCACAAGGATCTGTAATAAATGCTTAGTAAATTAGTGCATTCGACGATGAACCTCGACTTTCTCAGGAAACTAAGGAAATTTGGCATGTCCACTACAACTCTCAACAACTTTTACAGATGCACCATGGAAAGCATTCTTTCTGATTGTATCACAGCTTGGTATGGCTCCTGCTCTGTTGAAGACCACAATAAATTACAAAGGGTCATGAATGTAGCCCAGTCCATTACGCAAACCAGCCTCCCATCCATTGACTCCCGCTGCCTCGGAAAAGCAGCCAGCAAAATTCAGGACCCCACGCACCCCGGACAAAATCTCTTCCAGCTTCTTCCGTCGGGAAAAAAATACAAAAATCTGAGGTCACATCCCAGTCGGCTCAAGAACAGCTTCTCCCCTGTTGCGATCAGACTTTTGAATGGACCTACCTCGCATTAAGTTGATCTTTCTCTACACCATCGCTATGGCTGCAACATTACATTTTGCACTCTCTCCGTTTCTTCTCACTGTGTGATATGCTTTGTCTGAACAGCGTGCAAGAAACAATACGTTTCACTGTATACTAATACATGTGACAATAATAAATCAAGTAAAATAACGACTGAAGTATATGTATCTTACCGTAATATTGAGGAGCGTATTCTGTTATGAAGGAAACAGACATGAGTCAAATTTTGGTTAAAATCATTTAGAAGTCATAATGTTTAACAGTATATGTGCAGTATGAGATATTTCCAGAGTTTTGAAACTAAGCCATGGCCATTCATCGTCGATTAAAGTTTATTTATTGTTGTCATAAGTAGCCTTACATATCACTGCAATGAAATTACTGTGAAAATCCACTCATCGCCACAATCAGGCGCCTGTTCAGCTACACTGAGGGAGAATTTACCATGGCCAACGTGCCTAACCAACACGTCTTTCGGACTGTGGGAGGAAACCGGAGCACCCGGAGGAAACCTAGGCACACTCCACTTAAAAGTGGAGTCACAGATGGACAGGGTGTTGAAGAAGACATTCGGCATGCTTGGGTCAGTGGTCAGAACATTGAATACAGGAGTTGGGACGTCTTTTTGAAGTTGTACAAGACATTGATGAGGCCACACTTGGAATAATGTGTACATTTTTGGTCACCCTATTAGAGTTATAGAGTCAGAGAGTCATGGAGGTTTACAGAGTGGAAACAGGCTCTTCAGCCCAACTTGTCCATGCCGCCCCTTTTCTTTAACACCTAAGCTAGTCCAGATTTCCCGGGTTTATCCATGTAACTGTCTGAACACTTTTTAAAAGACAAAATTGTACCTGACTCTACGACTGCCTCTGGCAGCTTGTTCCAGACGCTCACCACTCTGTGTGAAAGAAAATGCCCCTCGGGACCCTTATGCATCTCTCCCCTTAAACGTATGCCCTTTAGTTTTAGACTCCCCTACCTTTCCGAAAAGATATTGACTCTCTAGCTAATCTATGCCCTCATTATTTTATAGACCTCGATAAGTTCACCTCTCAGACTCCTACGCTCCAGAGAAAAAAAAAATCCATTTTATCCAGCCTCTCCTTATGACTCAAATCATCAACTCCCAGTAGCATTCGAGTAAATCTTTTCTGCACTCTTTCTAGTTTAATAATATCATTTCTATAATAGGGTAGCCAGAACTGTACACAGTATTCCAAGAGTGGCCTTACCAATGTTTTGAACAACTTCAACAAGACGTCTCAACTCCTGTATTCAACGTTCTGACCGATGAAACCAAGCATGCCGAATGCCTTCTGCACCACTCTGTCCACCTGTGACTCCACTTTCAAGGAGCTATGAACCTGTATCCCTGGATCTCTTTGTCCTATAACTCTCCCCAACGCCCTATCATTAACTGAGTAATTTCTGCCCTGGTTCAATCTCCCAACATTCATCACTTCGCATTAGTCTAAATTAAAATCAATCTGCCATTCTTCAGCCCATTGGCCCAATTGGCGATTTGGAGTTGATTTGATTTGATTTATTATTGACACATATATGAACATACAGTGAACAGTACTGTTTCTTTCGCGCTATACAGACACAACCTACCGTTCATAGAGAAGGAAACGAGAGAGTGCAGAATGTAGTGTTACAGTCATAGTTAGGGTGCAAAGAAAGATCAACTTAATGCAATATAAGTCCATTCAAAAGTCTGACAGCAGCAGGGAAGGAGTTGTTCTTGAGTTGGTTGGTACGTGACTTCAGGCTTTAGTATCTTTTTCCCGAAGGAAGATGGAGGAAGAGAGAATGTCCGCGGTATGTGAGGTCTTCAATTCTGGTGGCTGCTTTGCCGAGACAGCGGGAAGTGTAGACAGAGTCAATGGATGGCAGGCTGGTTTGCGTGATGAATTGGGCTACATTCACGACCTTTAGTAGTTTCTTGCGGTCTTGGGCAGAGCAGGAGCCAGACCAAGCTGTGATACAACCAGAAAAAATGCTTTCTATGGTGCATCTGTAAAGGATGGTGACAGTCGTAGCTGACATGCCAAATTTCCTTAGTCTTCTGAGAAAGTAGAAGCGTTGGTGGGCTTTCTTAACTATAGTGTCGGCATGGGGGGACCAGGACAGGTTGTTGGTGATCTGGATACCTAAAAACTTGAATCTCTCGAACCGTTCTACTTCGTGGCCATTGATGCAGACAGGGACATTTTCTCGCATTGCAATCCTAGATAACCTTCTTCACTGTCCACTCTGCCACCAATTTGTAAACGTACTAACAATCCCTCCTAAATTCTCATCCAAATCATGTATATAAATGACAAAGAACTGTGGACCCAACACTGATCCCTGAGGCACACCACTGGTCACAGGCCTTCAGTTTGAAAAACAATCCTATAACTACCCTGTGTCTTCTGTCATCAAGCCAATTGTGTATCTATTTGGCGACCTCGCCCTGGATCCCGTGCGACTTAACCTTCTATACAAGCTACCATGCGATATCTTGTCCAAGGCCTTGCTAAAATCCATATAGACAACGTCGACTGCACTGCCCTAATCTCCGTTCTTGGTTACCCCGTAAAAATACCCAATTAAATTCGTGAGACACGATTTTCCACTCACAACGCTATGCTGATTTACCATAGTCAGTCCTTGCCTCTCTAATTGCCTGCAGATCCTATTGGTCAGTGTACCTTCTAACAATTTACCTACTCCAGGTCTTAGGTTTATTGGCCTATAGTTTCCAGACTTTTCCCTGCAGCCCTTTTTAAACAAAGGCTCAACAATTGCCACCCTCCAATTTTCAGGCACCTCACCTGTGGCTGTAGATGATTCAACAATCTCTGCTGGGGGATCCGCAATTTCCTCGCTCGCCTCCCACAGTATCCTGGGATACACTTCATCAGCTCCAGGTATTTATCGACCTTGATGCGTTTTAAGACTTCCAGAATCTCCTTCTTTTATTATGTACAGTCCTCAATACATTACTATTCATTTCCCCAAGTCCCCTAATATCCATGCTTTTCACACCCATCTCTTGTGGATCCGCACATGGACGACTTTATTTACCCCTAAGTGGCCCGATGGCACAGTCGTTAACATTGCTGTCTTCAGGCTCCAGGGAACTGGGTTTGATCCCGTTTTGGGTCCCGTGTCTGTGTGGGTTTCCTCCGGGTGCTCTGGTTTCTTCTCACACTTAGAAAGATGTGCTGTTAGGTGCATTGGCCATGCTGAATTCTCCCTCAGTGTACCCGAACAGGTGCTGGAGTGTGGTGAAGAGGGGATTTTCACATTAACTATGAAGTAGGCAATTTTCCAAAAGCCATATTGGCACCATTCATAACGTGCCTACAATGCAAAGGGGAACACCGGATGGATATTCGTTCAAACCCCCTCTGCACAGCTGAGAGACCTTTAAATTTCAAAGCCAACGAAAGACCCTCATTCTGCCCAGCAACAGCGCAAAGCTGCATTTTAAACCGGCCTTTGGCCAAGGAAGATCGGGATATCTGCGAGTCAAGACCGAGAGTGGGCTATATGGCATAACCAGACTATCAATAAAATATTACAGGAATAAAATGGCCAAGGCAGGCAAAGAAACTTAACAAACTAGGGTAAAAGGAATAAAAGATTAGATTAAATCTCCCTACACACAGCAGGACAAAATGACATTAACACCTAATCTCGCAAGCAGGGAACACAGACACAAAACAATGAGGTCAATAGATATAAGGGGACACATAGAGGGGATAATGGGAAACACATTAAAACACCGGGGCAAGAACAGGTAGTTCCATTAACACAAACACACACCATACAAATGCAAATTGACAAGCCTCCCAGAGAACTTCCTGACCTGACAGACCACTTCATACATATTGTAAAAATGCATAATCAAATGTTCCCGCTCGAATTTGGATCCCTATAAAGATCCAGAGCTGATGTGAAAGGATTGAGAGCAACGTGGCCAAGCCACTGTTTCTGAGCTGGTTACGCTGTTCTCCCTGGGATCCCAGTAATTGTACAATAAAGAAAAACGCTTTGAACTTTGCCTTGCGACTCGACCTCCTTGAATGCACTGGTACAAGGGATTTTTCCCTACAACAACTATATTGCAGTGTTACCGTAAGCTTAATAAATAATTTTCAGTTTTAAACTTTTGCTCTGTCCCCAGTTTACTCTTTTGTCCATTATGTATTAGTAGATGCTCTTTGTATTCTCCTTTCTCTTATCTGCTAAAGCAATCTCATGTCCCCTTTTTGCCCTCCTGATTTCTCTCTTAACTCGACTCCGAAAGCCTCTACACTCTTCAAGGGATCAACTTGATCCACGCTGCCAAGGCATGTAATGCACCTCCTTCTTCTTCTTGACCAGGGCCTCAATATCCCGAGTCATCCAGGGTTCCCTACTTCTACCAGCCTTGTCCTTCTCTCTAAGATGAACGTGCTTACCTTGATCCCTGGTTAACACAATTATGAAAGCCTGCCACTTACCAGACATCCCTTTGCCTTCCCACAGACTCCCCCAATTAACTGTTGAAGGTTCCTGCCTGATACCATCAAAATTGACCTTGCCCCAATTTAGAATGTTAACTTTTGGGCCAGACCTATCATTCTCCATTGCTATCTTTAATCTAATGGAATTATGGCCACTGGCCCCAAAGTGATCCCTCACTAACAATTCTGTCACCTGCCCTTCCTTATTTCCCAAGAGGAGGTAATTTTTTGCCTCCTCTCTAGTCAGGCCACCCACATATCGAATGAGAAATTCCTTCTGAATACACTCAACAAATTTCTCTCTATCCAATCCTCTAATACTCTGGCTGTCCGAGTCAATGTTTGTAAAATTAAAATCCCCCACTATTAGCACCCTAATTTTCTTGGAGCTACCTGTAATCTCCTTACATATTTGCTCCTCGATTTCCCGCTGACTATTTGGGCCACATGGTACAACCCTATCAAAGCGATTTCCCCCTTCTTATTTCTCAGTTCGACCCATATAGACTCATTGGCCGAACCCTCGGATATATCCCCTCACAGTACTACCGTGATGTTTTCCTAATCAAAAGTACAACTCCCCTTCCTCGCTTTCCTCCTGCTGCACCTTTCCCATAGCACCTGTACCCTGGAACATTGAGCTGCCAGATCTATCCCTCCCTTGGCCAAGTTTCAGTCTGCGCTATAACATCCAAGTCCCATGTACCCATCCATGCCCTGAGTTCATCTGCCTTGCCGCCAGGCCTCTTGCATTGAAACTGGACTTCCTTTTTTCTGTGTCATACTTTTGCCTGATTTGTCTAATACTAGGATTACTGACACTGCCCTTCCTATTTAATGTGCTCTCTTTAATTCTGCCCCGCCCTCAACCTTCTCTTCTGCTTTGGATCCATCGCCCTGCCAAACAAGTTTAAATCCTCCTGAGTGTCTTCAGCAAATCTCCCTGCCAGGATGTTATTCCCCCTCCAGTTCAGGTGCAATCCGTTCCTCTTGAGCAGATCATTCCTTCCCCAGGAGAGATCCCAATGATCCACAAATCTAAACAAAAAACTCCCCCTTGCACCAGCCCTCAAGCCAGGCATTCATCTGGGTAATCTTCCTATTCCTACTCTCACTAGCACCTGGCACAGGCAGTAATCCAGAAATTCCTACATTTGAGATCCTGCACATTAGCCTTCTGCCTAAATCTCTCTATTCACTCTTCAGTTTCTCACCTTTTCTTACCTGTGTCGTTGGTACCAAAATGTACTATGAACTCTGGCTGCTCTCTCTCCCCTTTCAGAATGTCCTGCAACTGCTCAGAGACATATTTGACCCTGGCCCCAGGGAGGCAACACACAAACCTGCAGTTTCGATCGCGGCCATAGAAATGTCTCTCTGTGACTCTAACTAGCGACTCCCTGAATATTACTGCTCACGTGCTCTTTGCCAGACCCTGCTTTACAGCAGAAGCAGGCATGGTGCCACAGGCCGGACTGCTGCTGGTATTTTCCCCTATCTTGCTTGGGACACGTGCAATAACTTTTGTCCTCGGTGGGACTTGTGTGAGAGATGAAGTTTCAGTTGAGACTTGTGTATCCCAGAAGGCGTAACGCAGGATGGTGTAACTCCACAAGACATAACTCAGGAAAGTGTATCCAGGCAAATGGAAGTCATCAAGGTTAAACTATAAAATGGTGCAACTCAGGCGTAACCCGAAAGTCGAAAGCCCTGTAAGGTGAAGCCCCCAGAATTGTTGCACGATAACCTAAATGGACTCTATTAGAATTAACAATGGACTCTATTGTAACTTACAATGGACTCGATTGTAACTTGCAATGGACTTGATTTTAAATTACAGTTGGCTCGTTCATTAATTATAATGGACTCTATTGTTGCAAAAGCTAGTTTCTGTTTCTGTATTATTAGATCTTGGTTTGTATTAGTTTGTTGTTTCTTCCTTTCTCATTTTTGTATTACTTGCGGCCCAGAGGGCTCCCCTCCCCACCCACCGCCCCCGCACCTCCACTCTCTGGACAGAGGAACCCCAGAGATTTAACGTCCAGCAAGGCAAAAATCAGTAAGGCGAAGCCCCAGACAGAGTAACCACGGAAGGTTCTCACACCCCCGGGGAAATTCCCGAAGGTTGTGCCCAGACAGATATCCCCAGAGGCCCCCACCGCCCACCCCAGCCGAAAATCCATAAAGTGTAACCCCCGGACAGTAAGGTGCAGCCCTCGGACACAGTACTTCCCCAGGGTTGCTCTCTGCTGAAGGGGAAAAAATCAAAAGGTTAGGTGCTGGAGGTTTGCAGATGATCCATAATGTTCATTTTTAGCGTAATCGAACTATTTGTTACTGCATCAAGGAGGGTCTATTATTATGTCGGTATTGCGTTAATATTAGTTGCTGTTTTATGATTTATCATGTGGATTGTCTGTAGCTCGGATGGTGCACCCATCGGATAGAGTAACCGCTAGACGGAGTAACCCCTTGGTTAGAGGCAGGCTAATCTGGCAGGCGAAAATCCGGAACGTGAAGCTCCGAAGGGTGAAACCCTGGAGGGTGGCAGAGAGCTCATAATGGTAATTTTATTGTAACAAGAGATGTTTGTGATTGTGTTACGAGGGGTATATTACTTGCTGTATCGTTCATATATCAGTTTGTTGATTTATTATTTCATGGTATAACCCCTGGAAGGTGCAGCCTCGGAAAGTGCAATCCCGAGAGCAGTGCCCCAGATGTGAAACCCTTGGAAGAAGAAAATATGTAGGGCGAAGCCCCGGAAAGTTATAGATAACTTGCAATGAACCCCTTTCTTATTGTAAAGGAGTTGTTTGTGATTGGTTAAAGGAAGGTCTGTTTGCTGTCGGTATTGGGTCCATATTAGTGCTTGCCGGTTTATAGTCATTCTGAGTTGTTTGCAACCTTGGAAGGCCCATTGTGGATATTCACAATACATACTAGTTTGTTGTTACTCTGCTATGTTTTTTGTGCGATTGTATTAAAAATGACATGTTTGTTATTGATACTGTGTTATATCAGGTATTATCTCTATAATTTATTACTGTGGATTGGTATTGTATTCTGGTTTGTAATTTGAAAATATAATATGCTTTGATTTTGAAAACTTTTTTTAAAAATCAACATATTGACTCTCGCCGATGGCTTTTGGAAACATTTTTTACAGGGGGTTAGAAGGGGAGCATTTACACACACACAACTTACACCAAGAGGTTTGTAAGTCTCTTCTCAGTTTCTACCTTGGACTGACAATGTTGACTTTTTTTTTGAAGGCAGTTAGAAGATCAGAATTAAAACCAAACCAAACATCAGATTGGAACCTGACAGATACACTCAATTCATGAGACCCCGAATGTAAGTGTGTCATAAAGGGATTTGAAATTAAGAATGGAAATTTTTAATTGATTATCTCTGTAAACAGAGCCTGTGTATGTCAGTGAGTACAGGAATTGAGATAGATTCATATTTATCGTGGTTTGAATGTGGGAGGCTGGCCACTCAAGTCTCAAGGAAATAAAGGAATGAATGAAAGTTTCAGAAACAGGGGCTGGGGCAGGGTCATGTTGAGCAATGTTACTGGGATTTGTTAGGAACAGCAGAGGAGTTAATTTAAACCACATTGATGTTTCCGATCACCATCTCTCCGTGAACAGGAAAATGGTTATGATTTCACTACTCCTGTCTAAGTGGGGGGATATTTCCCAACCCCTTGAGATAGGCTGAACTCAAATGGTTTGTTTATTTACAAGCAATGAAAACGAAGCAAGAGGATCTCAGCATTGACTCATTGTATTCAAACACAAATGTTGGTCAGAGAAAGGAAAGACTTACAGAGCAGATATAACAGAAAACAATTGTGTTACACATGGTTCCACAGTCCAGAATCACATTGTCTCTTCAGGGATAATGAAGTGTGTGTTTCCTTGTTCCTGCCAGATATTTCCCTTTGTTCAGAAATCAGAGACAAACATAAATTCAGGATTTTAAAAAAGGTTTTTGTCCAGTTTTGAAGAGTTTACCAATATCCGTTATCAATATCAATTGTATGTTATGGTGTGAGTTCCCAGTCCTGTCACCAGTGGAAACCCAGTCTTGGAGACGGCACAGATGTGTGGCTGGAAGGCAATCTTGGGGTGAGATCCAGGACAATGCTCTGGAGACGCAGGTTCAAATCCCACCACGGCATGTGGTGGAATACGAAGTTAATATCAGTCTGAAATTGGAAGTCTAATGATGAGAAAGATTAAATATTGATATTATTGATAAAAACCCATCTGGTTGACGAATGCGGTTCAGGAAAAAAAAAATCTGTTGATCTCACCTGGTCTGTCCTCCATGTATCTCCAGATCTGCAGCAATCTAGTTGAAATTTAAATCCACTCTGCTGTGTCAAACTGCTACAAAGTTACTAAAAAAGGTATGAAGAATATCGGATCATAAAAACTAGGAGCAGGAGTAGGTCATCTGGCCCCTCCAGCCTGTATACCCTCCAAAGTCAGAGTTAGAAAAAATGTTTCACAATTATTGTGAACATTCTGATTCACCCTCAGACAAGTGCCAGGGAGTGAGCTGGTGTTGGTGAAGTTTGGAGTGCAGACTGAAGACAGTTGCTTCGTGTTGCTTCCACTGTTTAAATGCAGGAAGGTTCTCTTAATTCACGACTGGATCTCAGTCCAGTTAGGATGGTTTATAACTTGGCGGTGATGCTGTTCACATACACATGCAAACCTGGTCGTTCGAGATGGGGGAGGTTGAGGTTTTGAGAGATTCTCTCTGGTTGTACATACATAAAATTCCTCTCTGTCATCTCTTTCCCTCCCAGCTCTTTTAACCCGCCCATTTGCTCCACCCACCCATCGAAGTCCCGGTCTTATGTAGGTTCAGACCGGGTCACAGGTTTCCTTCCCTGAAGGACATTAGTGACCCATTTGGGTTTTTACAACAATCCAGCAGCTTTCATGTCCGTTTTTGTCCAAGTGCCGACCCCACAAATTGCCAGATTCATTCAGCTCAATTTCACAACCTGCCTTTGTGTTTTTGTGGGTTCTCTCTCAAACCGTTTTTGTCTGTTTCCAATCAATTTCAGAGGGTATCAGAAGGGGAGGATTTGCAGTCGGGAAAGTGGAACCCATCACCACATCAGTATCTGCCAGAGGCACTCACTTTACCATAAACTGAATATCATTGGATTTTGAACATGGAAGGAAAAAGCACCGTTCACAGTTGGGAGAAACCGTACACGTGTTGTATGTGTGGAGGAGGATTCAGCCAATTATCTGACCATTCAGAACATAAATACAGCCACAACTGGTCCAAACCATGGAAACGTGAGGATTGTGGGAAGGGATTCAATTGTCTATCAGTGCGAGAAATTCATCGACGGTGCCACACTGGAGAGACCATGAACATACTCCCAGTGTGGGAAGAAACTCACTCAGTCAGTCCACCTGCTGAAAAACCAGTGCGTTCACACCGGGGAGAGGCCATACACCTACTGCCAGTGTGGGAACGGATTCAGTCAGTTATCCAACCTGGTGATATACCATAAGTTCACTCCGGAGAGAGACCATTCACTGCTCCAAGTGTGGGAAGGGATTCAGTCAGTTATCTGACCTACTGAAACACCAGCAAGTTCAGACTGGAGAGCGGCCGTTCTCCTGCTCTGAGTGTGAGATGAGTTTCAGTGATTCATCCACCCTGCTGACACACCAGAAGGCTCACGAGGATTTCCCTGTTAATCACATCCAGGACTGAACCGTGTTCATTGGGATTTGTTTCTGCTGATTTCCCGACCATTGACATAAGGCTCACTGGCCTGTGCTTACTTGGATTATGATTGCTGTTCTTCCAAGACAAACATTGGCTATTCTCAATCCTCGTGCTCCTCCCCTGTAGCCAGTCAGGATGCAAAGACATCTGTCAAGGCTCCAGCAATTTCCTCCCTTGCCTCACTCAGTATTCTGCGGTATATCCCATCAGACCCTGGGGACTTGTCTACCTTAATGTTTCTCAAGAATCCCAATACCGCCTCCTTTTTTACCTCAACATGACTCAAATTATGAACATGCCCTCCCCAGACTCATCACGCACTAAGTCCTTCTCTTTAGTGAATACTGACGTAAAATATCTAATGCCTCGCCCATTTCCCTGACTCCATGCACAGATTCCCTCACCTGTCCTTGAGTGTGCCAACCCTCTCCTTGGCTACCCTCTTGCTCTTTATATCTGTTTAAAACGCCTTGGGATTTTCCTCCATCCTGCGGCCAGGGTATTTTTGTGAACCCTTTCATCCCTCCTTCTCTTTGCTTAAGATTCATTTCACTTTCTTCCTGTTTTGTGTCCTCGTCGGCTTGACAAATGCTTCCTTTTTCTCTTTGATGAGGCTCACAATAGCTCTCGTCATGCAAGGTTCCCGAAATTCGCCATACCTATCTTTCACCCTTTCAGAAATGTGCTGGCCCTGAATTCCTATCAACTTACACTTGAAAGCTCCCCACGTGCCAGGGGTTGATGTGCTCTCAAACATCTGCTCATAATCTACATTCTTCAGTTCCTGCCGAATATTGTTGTAATTAGCCTTCCCCCAATTTAGGACCTTCACTTGAGGACGACACTTATCTTTATCCATTTGTACCTTAAAGCTTACTGAATTGTGGTCACTGTTCCCAAACTGCTTCCCTGCTGAAATGTCGACCAGCTGGCCAGGCTGATTCCCCAATATCAGGTCCAGTGCAGCCGCTTCCAGAATTCGACTAACTATATAATGTTTCAAGAAGCCCTCCTGGATGCTCCTTACAAACTATGCCCTATCCGCACACTGAGCATGAAGTGAGTCCCAGACAATTTCGGGGAAGTTAAATCTCCCACCACAACAACCTTTTACTTTTACACTTTCCAAAATCTGCCTTCATATCTGTTTCTATATCTCCCGCTGGCTGTTGGGAGGCCAATACTACACCCCCAACATTGTGACTACGCCCTACCTGTTGCTGATCTCTACACATATTGCCTTGCTGTATGAGCCCTCCCAGGTACCGTAGGTGCAGCGCTCCCACAGTACGGATGAGATATTCTCCTCACCAGTCGTGAAAATGCCCCACCCCTTTTATATCCCCTTGTATCCTGCCTGAAACATCTGTATCCTGGTACGTTCAGCTGCAATTCCTCTCATTCCCTTATCCAATCCTCAGTGACAGCAACATCATAGTTCCAAGTACGAATCCAAGCTCGAAGTCCATCTGCCTTACCTGTTACACTTCTTGCATTGAAACAAATGCAATTCAGTCTGCCGGACCCTCTTTGATTAGCAGCCACACATGACTGCTCTTTCTCTGAGTCTTCCTGGCCCTGGTCTCTAGTTCCACGCCAGTTAATTTACCTTTGCTTTGCTCCCCACCCGGGCAGATTTCCTTACCTAAAATACATTCGTGAACGAAATGGGTTCTTTCGACAATCGAATTTGGTTTTATGTTCATCAGTAAATTTTTAATTCCAGACAATTTTTATTCAATTCAAATTCCTTCAGCTACCGTGACGGGATTCGAAACCGGGTCCCCAGAACATCAACAATATTCAGGAGCCGTTCCTGAAGCTATGACATCAGCACGGGCTGCTCAGAAAAATTCCCTCAGTGTTCCTTCCAAGGACTGACTCACCAATCAGCTGCTTCCGTTGGTCTCACATCACTTTCTGAAATATAATGTCTGGGGGACTCCTGCCCTCACTGGACCTGATCGTATGAGTATAAGAACATAAGAACGAGGAGCAACAGTTGTCCATCTGGCCCCTCGAGCCTGCTCTGCCATTCAATAAGATCATGGCTGATCTTTTCGTGGACTCAGCTCTACTTACTCGCCCACTCACCATAACCCTGAATTCCTTTACTGTTGAAAAATTTATCTATCCTTGCCTTGAAAACATTCAATGAGGTAGCCGCAACTACTTCACTGGGAAGGGAATTCCACAGATTCACAACCCTTTGGGTGAAGAAGTTCCCCCTCAACTCTGTCCTAAATTTGCTTCCCCTTATTTTGAGGCCAGACCCCCTTGTTCTAGTTTCACCTGCCAGTGGAAACAACTTCCCTGTTTCTATCTTATATATTCCCTTCATAATCTTATATGTTTCTATAACATCTCCCCTCATTCTTCTGAATTCCAATGCGTATTACCCCAGTCTACTCAGTCACTCCTCATAGGCCACCCCTCTCAACTCCGGAAGCAATCTCGTGAAATTCTTCTACATCCCCTCCAGTGCCAGTATATCTTTTCTCAAGTAAGTGTAGTAAGGGACACAAGACACAGCAATACATCTTCACCTACTTCCCTCAACTCGCACACTCACCCCAACGCTCAGTGCTTCACTCTCCACAGCTTGCAATCTCTGGAGCTCCCTGAGTGGCCAGATTTAACAGGTCGCAGTTTGGTAGTTTATATTTGCGCATGTCCAACTCATAAACCTGTTGAATTCATTGGACGCCCTCCCCTTGTAGGTCTGAGTATTCGCCGACGGCTGACCGCCTTGGAAGCCTTTTTTGGAGTTTCAATGCTGGGTCCGGTTCCTCCTGCCCAGCCTCGGAAGTGAGTGGGGTTCAGCAGACTGGAGCTCGCCTCTTCCACCATGAGCTTTGTGGCACGAGTTCCCTTTATCGGGTGACAGTGTGGTCGAGAGGCTAAACCCACTGTGTCCATTTCAGACTCCGAGTTTCCCACTGGCGGAGATGGAGAGCATCCGGCTACCGGAGTGCCTGGAATTCTTTCCAAATTTCCCGGTGTGCTGGGAATTGATTTTTCGGGCACGGCTTGGAGCTTCATGGCTTGTAGATGATTGAAGCATTCCCATAGGATGGTATCGCCCAAGCAGACCTCATAGGAAACTGGTCCTGTTCCGGACTCCAACGGGCCTCATAACCACGCGGATCCATTGTCATGATTCTTTACTAGTAACCTATCAAGTGCCTTTAAGTGCCTTTCCCGGCTGGTGGGATGAACACTGGGTGTCCTGATGGCTTGCTCACCTCCTGCCCTCGGGAAGGTCAGACTAAACCCTGGGCGGAGTTATCTTCCCATGAGCATCTCTGCTGGGGCTGTTCCGGTCAGTGAAGGGAACGAGGTGGCGCGGGGTGGGGGGGGGGGGGGCGGTGGAGGTGTCATCCTGTAATTGAAGCTTAAGCTGGATGGTTTGGTATCCAAGGAGGCTGTGGGCTGGTTTTTTGAACTTGCTTTTCCTGTTTGGGCCGCTCTTTCTGCCAGGCCGTTGGATGATAGGTAATAGGACACTGTCCTAATGTGTCAAATTCTGTTCATCTTCATCTAATGCACAAATTCCTGACTGATAAATGTTGGTCCATTTTCAGAAACAAACACCTGTGGGTTCCCGGGTCTCAAGAAAGGGGTGTGAAGTTTCTGCACTCATGTCCTTGTGTTTGATCAACTCACCCTGTGTCCAGCCATCCATTTTGAATTCGCATCTACCATTATGAGGAACATTGACCCCATGAGCAGACCGACACTGTCCAAGTGCAGCCACATCTATGATGTCCTGGCCATTCCCAAGTGTGAAGTGTAGGAATTGGTGATAGGTCTGTCCTTGTTGATTTTGCCAACACTGACCCACGGGGAAATATCTGTATCCATACCTGGCCACTAGACATGGCAACTTGGAGGACCTTCAGTTGGCCACTCCTGGGTGGCCATGGTAAAGTTCAGCCAGGATGGGATGGTGAACCTGACTCAGGATGACACTCTTGAACCCCACAGGAGTGTGCCATCTTCCACATTCAGCTGCTCTCTGCCACTCCAATATGGGTACAATTCAGGCTGTAACGGCCGTTTGGTTTCACGCATCAGCACGAGCTGCTTCAATTCATTCAGGAATGGATAATTTCACGTTCACAACCAATATAATCCGCAGCCACTGGGAGAGATTTGAACAAGTTCATTATTACCGTCTCTTCCAAAGGGGGTTAGACAAGTTTTTGTTATTCGTCGCAAACTCAAGGCATCTACCTGAGTGACTCGGCCTCCTGGATGATGTTCCTATCGAGAATGGTAGGCGGAAAGTAATAAGGCCGGAATAGCTCAATGTTCAAGGAATTCAAACTTAAGTGAAATGATGCTGAGTTATAACGCTATAAATGCAGTTTCTGGTGAAGATCAGTTTCACTTGGGTTGGCATAGTGATTGACAGGGGGCACTCCTCATTGACAGGGGGCACTCCTAATTGATAGGTGCCACTCTTAATTGACAGGGGGAGCTCCTAATTGACAAGGCGCTATCCTAATTGACAGGGGGCAGACCGAAATGCCAGGGGGCACTCCTAATTGAAAGGCGGCACTCCTCAGTGACAGGGGACACTCCTCATTGACAGGCAGCACTCCTCATTGACAGGGGGCATTCATACTTGACAGGGGGCACTCCTCATTGACAGGCGGCACTCCTAATTGACAGTGGTCGCTCCTCATTGACAGGGGGCACTCTTCATTGACAGGGGGCACTCCCCTTTGACGGTGGGGCACTCCTCATTGACTAGGGGTCACTCCTCGTTGACGGTGGAGCATTCGTCATTGACGGGGGGGGGGGGCGGTGTCACTGCTCATTGACAAGGATAACTCCTCATTGACAGGGCGTCCTAATTGACAGGGTTCAGGGGTTCCGTTATTGGAATGGCCAGTCACAAGGGCCAACCGTTCATGGTGAGGGGCAGCAAGTTTATGGGGAGTAAGAAAAGTTTTTATTGAAACCCAGATATTGGTGGTGGTTTGGAATGTGCTGCCTTCGAGGGTGGTACAGGCGGATTAACTCACATTGTTTACACCCGTAGCGGGGTGGACACTTGGCACATCATAATCGCTATGGGTTTATGGATTACCCGTTTTGGTAAATGGTTTGGGTAGATAGATCACGTGTCTCTCACGTGTCTGTTCATCAGCAAATTGGCGAAATTGGTAGGGAAAAAATAAAAAGATATTATAATGCAAATAGTTCAATGCAAACGGTGATAGGAAAGCAGAAGCATCTGTTTCTCGATATGTACAAACTAGTGAAGATATCAGAGGAATTTGAAAGGATGGTTTGTAATGCGTTAGGCATCCTGGGCTTTGGAAAGATGTTCTCAGTGCACAAAATCACAGAGTCATTGAAACACACACAGTGCACACGAGGCACTCCAAACAGACCATTGTCCGCAGCAAACTACCCAGCCTTCAAGAGTGCAGTGACCACGACACCACTCAACCCTGCCACAGCAACCTCTGCAAGACGTGCCAGATCATAGACACAGAAGCCATCATCTCATGTGAGAACACCATCCAACAGGTACACTGTACATACTCTTGCAACTCGACCAATGTTGTCAAAGTGATACGCTGCAGGAAAGGATGCCCTGAGGCATGGCACATTGGAGAAACCATGCAGACGCTATGACAATGGATGAATGAACACCGCTCGACAATCACCAGGCAAGACTGTTCTCTTCCTGTTGGGGAGCACTTCAGCGGTCACGGGCATTCGGCCTCTGATCTTCGCGTAAGCGTTCTCCAAGGCGGCCTTCACGACACACGACAGCGCAGAGTCACTGAGATGAGACTGATAGCTAAGTTCCGCACACATGAGGACGGCCTCAACCGGGATCTTGGGTTCATGTCACACTATCTGTAACCCCCTCAGCTAGTCTGGACTAGCAACATCTCACTGGCTGTCCTGTCTGGAAGCAATACTCATCTCTTTAACCTGTGCTTACTTCTCCCTCCATTCACCTTAAAGGTAATTCCATTACCTTCAAGACTTGATTATCTGTAAAGACTGCATTCCAATCATTATTCTGTAATTTGAGTTTGTGTCTCGGTATGCCCTTTTTGTGAGCATTTCTCCAGTCCACCTGACGAAGGGACAGCCTGTTCCGAAAGCTAGTGGCATTTACGACCAAAGAAACCTGTTGGACTTTAACCTGGTGTTGTTAAACTTCTTACTACATCCCTTCTGAGTCCAGGGAGGTTTGGAAATTGATGGCCATTTGTTAAACAATTTTGAGTTCCAGTTCCAGCGCCCGTGAATGCATCTGATCCGTCATTGGCAGATATCTTTCAGATAGCAAATCGTGGGTCATTAATCCATTTTGTCATTAATTAATCAATGACAGGGAGCAAATGTAAGTTGGAATGTTTTTTTTTTAATTTGGAGATATCAGCGAACAAAACGTGGAAGTCCATACGCAATGCAAAGTTACAATAAGAATTTTCAACACCAGGTTAAAGTCCAACAGGTTTATTTGGTATCACGATCTTTTGGAGCGCTGCTCCCTCAGAAGATGAGTCACACAAATACGCCTGTTGAACCTGGTTTTGTGAGACTTCTTACTGTGCCCACCCCAGTCCAACTCCGACATCTCCAAATCAATGCAAAGTTACAAAGGCTGTCAACATAGAGGTGTATCTGTGATACATTACAACAACTGCTGTCGAACTCTAAGCAGAATTGTGATTTAAAGTGAAGGTTCATATTTCTACTGGTGTGCTCTTCCACATTTCCTTCATAACTGACAAATCTCAGAATGAGTGGACAGGGAGATGTGAACATCTTTTTCAGCTCTTCCCAGAATTTCCTCTGGGTCGCTGCATAGATAAACGTGTTTGGGTAGGAACTCAGAAACTTCAACATAGTTCCAACTTCTGTCGTGATATATCCAGGGTTTGAACGGTCATCTCCGTACCAATTGATGTTAACCAAACCGGAAGTAATAAAACCAATCACACCCGTCAACAGTATAAGAACTGCCCGATACACTGAAGAGTAGAATTATGGATAACCTGCGGCTCTGTATCTCTGGATCCGATTTTTTTCCCTGTCGTCTGAGATCGGAGTTCTCTTTGGGCTCTACTTGCTAGTATAATACGTCTGATCGTCAAAAAAAATAAGCAAAACAATTAAAGTAAAGGGAAGCCAAACTAGCCAAACTGTAGGAACCAAGAAGAATGCCGCACTGAGATGTGAAGAAAAGAAAGCCACTCTTGAGCGACAACCCCACTGCACCTTATTAATTATTTGTTCATGTTCATATGCAAAGAAAAATGG